>NC_088793.1:70544859-70876422 GCF_011386835.1 Chrysemys picta bellii | reverse complement strand
CACAAACATAGCAGAAGTTATCAGCATTGTTCACACAAGTACGAGGCATCTCTGCTCACTTTGGCTAAACAGAAATGTGTCCCTTTGCAAAATCAAACACTGACAAATAAGAGAACACGACACTGTATGATTTCTAGAGCTGATATAGGGCAATTTGTTCAGCAGAGTGATGTAAGCTTCGTTATGATTGCATCATCCATGACTTCTAGGAATAACATGATGCAATTCATATCATGAATGACGCAATACCAGATTCAGATTGCATCATTCATTGTTTTGCCTAAAAAGCAAGTACTGTCCAAACTCAGTCATAGATTTATTCATAGATCAAGTCAAAGATGTATTTTAGTCATTTCTGGTTTAAATTGAGATCCCTTCCCTTTATAACTCACTTATCCTCCGCCATTCCCAAGTCAAGGGTAGTATATACTGACCCAATAGCATATCTTGAAAACTAAAGCCAATCAACAATTTTAAGCATCATTTTCGTTCTCAGTGACCCAGAATTAGTAAAGTTTGACTCCATTTATTTCAGAAGCATTTTGGCTGTAGAGCAGTGTATTTGGAGGATTTTCTTGCCATGCTGTATTAGGGGGAGAACATCACCAGTGTGACAGACCCAGACCAGTGGGATACAGGAGTCTGGTAGAGCACAAATATACTGGTCACTGGATGAGTAGTTTTCTGTTCCCTGAGTGACCAGAGCAGGGGCTGCACTAGAGTAATCAGGAACCTGCTAGAACCAGTTAAGGCAAGCAGGCTAATTAGGACACCTGGAGCCAATTAAGAAGAAGCTGCTAGAATCAATTAAGGTAGGCTAATCAGGGCACCTGGGTTTTAAAAGGAGCTCACTTAGTTTGTGGTGCGAGTGTGAGGAGCTGGGAGCAAGAGGCGCAAGGAACTGAGAGTGAGAGGGTGTGCTTAGGGTGACCAGACGTCCCGATTTTATCGGGACTGTCCCGATATTTCCTTGTTTGTCCCGCATCCCGACCAACATGCGGTCGGGACACTGGACAAACAAGGAAATGCCCCGGAGCCTGGAAGTGCTCGCACCCCCCCCCCCCCCGCCCCGACTCCGTCCCCTCCTCCCCCCATTGGCTCCCTCCCCGAATCCCCGCCTCTTCCCCGGGCTCACCATTCCCCCTCCCTCCACAAGCGCTGGAGGGAGGCCCGGGAGACGCAGGGGAAGCACGGGGCCGGGGTGAGTAACAGTCCGGCCTGGCCCCGAGCAGGCAGGACTCAGTTGGGTGGTTGGGAGAGGAGGGGGGTGACCCGCGGGGCCAGGCGGCGGCTGTTGTTGTCCCCCCGGGCAGCGGGACTCGGGAGCAGCCGCTGCTGCAGCTCCCACTGCCGCGGGGGAGGAAGCGGCCATGGCGCTCCGCGGCTGCGGCGCCTCCGAACCCCCCAAGCCGGGGCCTGCTGCAGGGACCCAGCAGTGCGCACGCTGGGCCCAGCCCCTGGCCAGTCGCGTCTGGGCTGCTGCCCAGCTGGTGCTATCCCGCGGCGGCCCCAGGGCGGAGGCATCGGCCGCCCAGCCCCGTTCGTTCCCCTGCGGGACGGGGGGGCTGGGGCCTGCTGCCCCCACTCTGGGGCCGCCGCGGGATAGCACCAGCTGGGCAGCAGCCCAGACGCGACTGGCCAGGGGCTGGGCCCAGCGTGCGCACTGCTGGGTCCCTGCAGCAGGCCCCGGCTCGGGGGGTTCGGGGGCGCCACAGCCGCGGAGCGCCATGGCCGCTTCCTGCCCCCGCGGCAGTGGGAGCTGCAGCAGCGGCTGCTCCCGAGTCCCGCTGCCCGGGGGGACAACAACAGCCGCCGCCTGGCCCCGCGGGCCGCCCCCCTCCTCTCCCAACCACCCAACTGAGTCCTGCCTGCAAGGGACCAGGCCGGACTGTTACTCACCCCGGCCCCGCGCTTCCCCTGAGTCTCCCGGGCCTCCCTCCAGCGCTTGCGGAGGAAGGGTTGTTTTTTTTTTTGGTCCCTCCCCCCGCCACACCCTCCCCTCCCCCCGCGTCCCGATATTTGTCTTGGGTGATCTGGTCACCCTAGGTGTGCTACTGGAGGACTGAGGAGCACAAGCGTTATTAGACACCAGGAGGAAGGTCCTGTGGTGAGAATAAGGAAGGTGTTTGGAGGAGGCCATGGGGAAGTAGCCCAGGGAGTTGTAGCTTTCATGCAGCTGTTACAGGAGGCACTATAGACAGCTGCAGTCCACAGGGCCCTGGGTTGGAACCTGGAGTAGAGGGCGGGCCCGGGTTCCCCCCAAACCTCCCAATTGACTTGGACTGTGGGTTCTTCCAGAGGGGAAGGTCTCTGGGCTGTTCCCCAACCCACATGGTGAATCTCTGAAGCAAGAAAATCCGCCAATAAGCGCAGGACCCACCAAGATAGAGGAGGAATTTTGTCACACCAGACATTTAAATTTTATTTAACTAAAACAACAACGTTATGTATTCTGGATTTTTTTCTTCAATAGCAAACATACAATATTTTAACAAAACAAGCATATGAATTTTTGAATGTAGTTAAACATTCAAGTTTTTTAAAATCAGGTTTGTGTTAAATTGGTTTTAAGTAAAATAGTTAAATGAAGTTTATTTATTTTTCAGACAGGTCAACATGAGAAACTTAAATTATTGGTTTCTGCAGCTAACTCAGTCATCTTCACCTTCATTTTCCTGTTTGTTCATAATCTGGAAAAGAAAAAGAAACTTTCCTGCTTTTTCAAGTGCCAAACGATTTCTCAATTTGGAATGAATTAGTCCAAAGGAAGAAAATATTCTTTCTACACCGGCAGAAGAAGCTACTGCAGTTAAAACTGAGATTATCACCTCAACACTCTCTGAATCAAAGTGTTTAAGTGGCTTCCACCAGTTCACTGGTGTGACTTTCTTTAAAACATCATCAGCAAACATATATTTCTTGAATGGTTCACCCTTAGCTCTAAAGTTTATTATAGTTGGCATTATGGAGGGATGATTGCTGGATATCCATGTCATAGCCAACTCCTCTTCTTTAGCAGTTAAGATTTGACCCTGGTACCACTTATTGAGAATATTTGCAAGAAAATGAGCTGGAGATAGTGCTTGTCCCCTTCATTTTTTAAATGCTTATAATTTAACTCTGTCATTGCATATTTCCCTTTTTAAGATCTCACTCAGTTCCTTCCAAATTTCAACAGCATCAGCGATAAAACAGCGATTTCCCTGCATTTTGTTCAAGGCTACAGAAATAGGCTTCAGGATACTCCGCATGTCTTCAACATTTCTCTTTAGCTCAGTGGTGAAAACTTTGGCTGTGACGGTGCCATTTATTTTTTTAGGATTTTGTTCACAAACTCTCATCAGATTAGGCCAGTTCTTCATATAGTGCTCAAACCAGTCCACTATTGAGTTCCAGTGCATGTCTGTTGGGAGAGTGAGCTTGGTTCCTCCCACTTTTTTCAGAGCAGCTGCTGCAAAGTGGTTGTTACAGAAGTATTTTGCAATTTCAACAACATTAGCCTTTATTTCTGGAACACTGAAGTCTTTGGCTAGGAGGTGCATCAAATGAGCACTGCAACCATGTTATTAACTTGGGAATCTCTTCTAAATTTCTTCTCATCTTGGATCCATTTGCAGCATTGTCTGACCAAGCTGCATACTAGACATCTGAATTTTTGTTCACAGTCTATTATAGCTTTTACTGCTACTTCTTGTAAGTATTCTGCTGTGTGTGTTTTTCCTGTTGTATCAATTGTTTCTGTAAGGAAGACATTCCCTTCTTCTGTTGTCACACAAGCACATACAACAGAACCATTGTGGACACTGCTCCACCCATCAAGACTCAGGTTAACAATTTCACCCTCTAGTCCTTTTGCACACTGCTCAATTTCTCTTTCATACACTTTATCCAGCAATTTGCCTGTGACATCTGCTCTGTTGAGTGGACTGTATCCTGGTCTCAATGACTGAACCATGTTAATGAAGTGTGGGTTCTCAATCATATGGAAAGGAGAGTTTGTTGCATAAACAAACTGGGCGATTTTTTCATCAATTACCTGTTTTTGTAATCTGCTGGTTCTTATCACAAATTTATCTATGGTTGTTTCTGGATGATGGAGATTTTTTTTTTCTTTTTGCTACAAGTGATATACTGTGGCTATGGGACATACATGATGTGACTGAAACACTATCACTGGCAGATTACTCTGAAACTATAGAAAATGATGGTGATCTTGAAGGTGGATAGTCTTCAGAATCTTGTATGTTGAGGATGGATTCTCCTAAACAAAATAAGTCAATGCAGTTATTTAATTATTATTATCATACTGCTCATTTAGTATTCCTCATTGCATTCACTGACACTCAGTACTACTTTAAAGGTGAAATTGTAAAAGGAAGATCTGCCTATTTCATCTATTTATTTTTTATCACAGCTGCATCTAAAATGATAGTGCCATAGAGTAACAACTATATTTTTTCTCAAGCATGAGAATTCAAGAATAGTCCAGAAGGAAGACAGTCAGTCCTTAAGGAAGAAGTATGAAATAAAAAAGTTTACCAACCTGAAGATCCTGCATGTTCAGACATGTTCCTTTCATCATCTTCAATACAACTTCCTCCTGAGAAGGAACACTTCTCATGATGTTTCATTCAGGAAACCAGGCCTTGCACTTCTTTGTTGCACTGTTTGCATTTTGCACACATTCCTGTCTTATCCACAAGTAGAGGAACTTCTTTGAAATATTCCCAAACCAGGTTTCTTTTACAGCCTGCTGCCATTATGGTTTTCCCTTTTAGTGAGAGAATGGTATGGTAGATCTCAAATCAATGAAGGCTACACTCAGAAAGACCTCAAGACTTCTGGAATATGCTGCTCAAACAGTTTCACTTTTGTTTCTACTGCCTGTCCCTCCTTTCTCACTTTTTTTTTTATGTTTTTTTAATGGGAGATATCTTATCTCCTAGAACTGGAAGGGACCTTGAAAGGTCATCGAGTCCAGCCCCCTGCCTTCACTAGCAGGACCAAGTACTGATTTTGCCCCAGATCCCTAAGCGGCCCCCTCAAGGATTGAACTCACAACCCTGGGTTTAGCAGGCCAATGCTCAAACCACTGAGCTATCCCTCCCCCCAAAGGTCATCAAATCCAGGCCCCTGCCTTCACTAGCAGGACCAAGTACTGATTTTGCCCCACATCCCTAAGTGGCCCCAGACTTCTTCTCCTCATCCAGATCTATTCCGCCCACAACAATCTTCTATTCATTGAACTTTTTGAAACTTTGCACTTTTAGAAAGAGGTAAGGGATTGACTGTACACAAATTTGCAGAGGGACGATAGGGTTGAGGTCTGTTATTTCTCACCTCTATATTTTATTTATTTATTTATTTAAAAACATTTTTGCTGTTAACAAGCATGTTATCTCTGGAGACCCAAATCCACAGTTTGAGAACTGCAAAACTAAGCATCTCTGATGGTATCTTCTAGACGGAGCACTGAGTCCCATTGGGTAGATAGAAAGATTAACCTAAATAAATGAATAAATTAAATAAATAAAAAATACAAAAGCCTCTGGAACCCCATAAGATTGGGTCCCTAATCTGTGAACTATTGGAACTCATTTACAAAACTTTTCTTAAACATTACATGAATATCTTGTCTCATACTATAGAATTAGAATTTATAATCCCTATTCCATGATGAGATATCTTTGAGCTATAATGTATCTTAATTAAAACTATCTTTAGATTGTTTTTTTCCTCAAAGCATTTTATCAAAAAAATCCGATTTAAATCAAAAAATTGATTTTTATCCACCCTGTTTGTTATACATTTCAAAGAGAGAGGAATACAGAGATATTCCGTGTTTACAATTCATTTAAATGATAGGATGTTCTTTTGACCTCTGAAGTATCAGAATTACAGCGTATATAGGGACTGTTGATTACATTGTCGATTCTACTCATACATATGTAAATACACAAAACCACAAATGTTACCTCCCCACATGTCTTTTGAGGGTTATTTATTTAGCAGGATGTTTAACCCTTTCTCGCCATGCGTCACAGCATGACAAACAACTACTCTTTTTTTGCAATACAGCCAGTGAAAACAAGCCACCTCAAAGCTTTAGAAGTAAACCTCCCTGATGTCATGTCTCAGCTAACCTTGGGCCTCATCCTCCAAACACTTATTACATAGTCCCAACTACTGTGATTAGTCACATTGGTGTCAAAAAGAATAATTCCATGACTTCAATGGACTCACAGTAGTAGGAACTACACTCAATAGTTAGAATTTGCAGAATTAGGCTTGTAAACTGTGAGCTCTCAGAGTTAGCAGTATGTCTCTCCTCTTTCTGAGGAGCATCTAGGATACCCATGACACCAGTTACAAATGCAAAATAGTAATTATTACTATTAATAAAAGTAAAAACATGTTAGAACAGGATTAAGGTTGCTATGGAAAGCACTCAAGACAGAAAATGCCAAAGTTAGGGTTGACTGCATATCCTTCACACATGCAGTACGACATTCTTTAATTACAAGACCATATATTATTATTTCTGCCAGTTCACTGTCTCATTCAGTGAGCAGGTCACATGGTGCCCCACAGAGGGGAAAGCTGTTCAATATTTATTTGTATCCTCACTGTTCAATAAGGAAAGGTCATCTCATGCACTGTACAAGACAGGCTGTCTCTAGAGACCTACACAGCCAAGCATCCTTCACTACACAATGTCCATCTGAAGCTGGACATACTTACAAACAAAAAAGGTCTTTTAAAATGATACTCTAGCTGTTGCTCCATGCGGCAGCTAGAACAGCAGCAATCACATGTGGACACAGAACACTAATTAAATCATAGCAGGAATTAAATATACTTACAGAATTCACTCATGCCTAATTAAAAAGAAATAAAACTTCAATTTAAAACATTCATCCATTAGTAACTTCCCTGAAAGAAAGTTGTGTCACAAACTGACAAAAAGGCAGGAAATTTTAAAAGAAGGTGAATACTACTCCCTAACTCTGGGGAGAAAAGGCAGAGTATAGTATCATTTAAGAGTTTAACTAAGCAGTTTTTTTTTTTCAATTTTGGCAGCATACATGTCAAATTATTTGTAAATGACCCAGTCTGTTGGATCAAATAGCCCATATTTTCAGATTGATTGATTTTTTTTAAACTCAAAAAGTAGCTCATGAAAAGACTTAAGGTCCTGGAGGCTGAAGTCTTGTATTTATTCCCAGAGCAGGTGAGACACACTCAGTGGGAGTGCAAGCTCTCCCATGTTGCCACACAAATATACCTAAACCATGTCCTACAGCGGCAATCAACTTGGATTTCTGAGCAAGGAAACTGCCTGCTGCTGTTTGTTTCTATTGTGTTCAAGGAAACAGGGCTCTGTGTACATTTTTGTAGATACACAGGATTGAACTACAGAAGTACCTGACTTGCATCATCAATTTCTCCTCCTAACAGAAACAACCCGTCACAATCCAGAATATTGGCTAACCACTCAGGCCAAAAGGGGCAAATAGAATCTTATGAGGTTCAAGGGGAGAGAATTGTCAAGAAGTAAGTGTTGGCTGGGACCAGGGATGGGGCTATTGATGTGTACCTGTAAAAGAGGGGTATTTTTGTTCCCTTATGAACTTAGAGACTGTTTGAACTATTGGTTCCTAGTTCTATCCTGTTCCAGCAGGTACTCTGATTTTTGCTCTGTGGTAGCGGCTCACCATTTGTGGTGACTGCTGCTTTGCAGGATTAGCATCATTGGTATTATGTGCATTTCCACAGCAGCACAATAATAATTGTAATGTAAAATGAGAATGGTAGTGTGACGTTTCACTCCATATCTTTATGAAAATATGCTTATGATCTGAATATGACATAACTGAGATATACTTTATGCAAGATAGCTCACATGAGATATCCTTGGAAAGGTTATGACTTACTGAATGTGATTATCCAATTTGTATTCCTTTATCATTTCTGTATCTGAAGTTAGGAATATTGACTATGTATCTGTATTTCAACTATGCTACTTTGGGTGATGCCCACTGCTAACACTTCAGGTACAACAATGGAAAAGCCAGACAGGGCGCATAGCCCATCAGCGAGGACAATAGACTGTGAAAAGACTTGGGCCTTCCTGCCGATGCTCCATACTGCCACTGACTCATGGACGCTGTGACACTACTAGTTCAGGTGGTCTTGTCACTTGCTACCAAACGTTACCTGGAACGTCTTGTAACTTTCCACTGGAAGGAAAGGGCGGGGGGGGGGCAAGTTTGGGAAACAAACGATTCCCACCTTATGTAAATCCTATATAAACGGGGAGGGGGAAGAAGGCAAAGGGGGCTCCTCCTCTTCATGGCCTGTCTGCCCAAGAAAGACTGCTAAAGCCAACTGAAGGGAAGGCAGGGGGTGAGTCCAGTCTGAGACAGGGGTCCAGTCTGAAAAGAAATATAACTGGAACTCTGAACCACAGAAATTTTGCAACCTGCCTAAAATAACATTTAAGATAAGAAATTACATTTTTTTAACCTGTTTCTTAAGTATATTGAGCCTAGCTTGCGTATTTTGCTTTATTTGGGCAGTAATATGCTTTGTTCTGTCTGTTCTCTTATATTCACTTTTGTAGTTAAAAAAATTTGTTTTGTTTATTATTAAACCCAGTTTTTGTAATTTTTAATGGGGGGGCAAGAAGTTGTGCATATCTCCTTCCACATTGAGGGAGGGGGAAAATTTCATAAAACCTTTGGGTTTGTACCCCTTAAAAGGAGTGGCATCAGAGTGTTGGGGCGAGCCCCTAAGGCTGAATCTTTCCAGAGCAGATCTCTGTCTCTCTCTGCACCTAGGCGTGGCCCTGCCTGTGTGTTTGGCTGGAAGAGGCTTGTGAGACTAACCCAACAAGGCCAGGTAAAGGGTACCCAGGCTGGCAGAATAGGCTGACTCAGTTAAACCCCAGCACATCAGGTGACATCCCAAAGGGCCCAAACCTGTCACAGGAAGGTTTTACAGTTTATTTTAACTGAATATTTTTGAAAAAACACAGCACAATAATTACTACTGCATAGCTGCAGAAATATCCAAACCACAGCACTTCGAAAGCACCATTTACAGTACTTCAGTGAAGAGCCACAGTAACAGGTAACAAAGCCCAGGGAAGTAGAAAAAGGGGAGGAACATATGGCTCAGGCTGTCCCTATTATATTTTAAATATAAAACCTGAAAAGAGTCCGAGTGCCCTCAACTCTTATTGACTTCAGTGGAGGTGCTGTATGCATGCAGCTCCTATGGACTTCAATGGAAATTGACAGTCTCAGCTGAACACACTCAATTACTAATCTGACTAAAACAAAAAGTAAATAAATCTTTGAACAAACACTGAAGTGTGCATTTCAGCATTAATGAAAATGATATTGAATTTTCTTTCTTTAGTTTTATTCATACTATGCAAACATCTAGCCAATGCAAACAGCACTTTACATATAGACATAGAGCTCTAAATGAAAACAGCATTTTGCAGTAAAACTCTTGTTTACTGAAGCAGCAATGAACACATCATGTGACCTTTCATTTTTAGGATAAGAGAATTGGATTGGCATGCCAGTTAGCCAGCATTTTAAATGACTTGGTTTTGAAAGGTAAACAAGTCTCACTTTTACTTGACTGCTGCCCAATAAATCAAGTGAGGATAAAGAACTATAAAGAATTTCTAGACAAAGAGCTTGCTCTAGAGCCCAGCTACTCCAGGCATGCATAGTTCTGCACAGTGTTTTGTGAAGTCAGCTACACTTGCCAGCACACATTTGCAATCTGTTTCGTGTCCTAAAGTGCTACAGAACTTTTCCTTTTCCTCCAAACTCAGGGTCTGCTTCTGCACTTCTTATTCCAAGAAAACTCTTGTTGACTTCAACAGGAATTTTTCCTGGGTAAGATGACAAGATCAGGGCCCCGGATTGTGATTTCCTTTAAGGGTAAATCTTATAGAATGTAATGTCAACTCTGACAGCAAAAATTGATGAATGTAAATAAAAGAGTGTAGCCTATAGATCAGGCATAAAATACAGATGTGAATAAACAGATCTTTATTTATGGTTAATTTTGTAAAGACTTTTGTGTTAGGGAGGAAGAAGAGAGAGAGAGAATCCGTGTTTCAGTCTTACTAGAGCAATCGGCTATTAAATTTTATGATTATTATTACGCAAGTTTGAAAAATGTAAATCAGTAATAGTTATGGAGTGATGTGCCACTTGGGATAAACACTAAGCACCAACTAAAGTTAACATTGTAACTCATGCCATGTGAAACTCACCATGCTTCATAATTTGTTATGAACTCCAAACTCATACTAAGTTCACAGATCTTTCCTGTGAACCTGGGCTGATTTAGGAATTTGCACCTTGGTTTTGTTGCAAAATCAACACTTTATGGTTGACTGAGTTTTGCTTTGAGATTCTAGGCCCATTCAAATGTGGAAAACGAATCAAATGGGGAGGATATGAAGCCACATGGATCTAAAATGTATATGATCCCCTGCAAATGAAATTTGCTGAGTTTTACATAGCTCTAGAATCCACCTGAACTTGTACTCCAAAACAAACTGAATTTCTTTGGTGGACTGAGACATCTAACAGATTTTAGCAACATTACGAATATTCAGTAATAAATCAATCCTATATTCAGGGTCAGGTCATAATTTGCACTTCTGTTGCAGTCATTGTCACACACGGAAATTGTCAATAATTCAAAGTTAAACTATATTTGTAACAAGTCATTATCCACTGATCTCACATTAGAACCATAGTTTACATTAACTAATTTAATGGAGTAGTTAAATCAGCTCCATGGTTATGCTGGAAACCATAATGCAGAGCACTGGATTTTGCAGTTGACACTATGTGGAACCAGCATTCAAAATTATAGTGGGGATGAGAATGTGTAGTGTGCCTGCTGTTCCTTTAATCCTTTCCTTACTGTCAGAGCCCCTTACAGATCCAAAGTTGAGTCCTCTTATTAAAAATCCCACCATCATTCAAATATCTTTCTTTAGACAGATCATGGCAAGTAGAGATGCTTGGACAACAGTCAAAGTAAGAATTTTACTACAGCTTTTCACATTCACTATGACTATGGCCTATGCATTCAGTGTCACCATATCAAAGGGGGCCATCTGTTATGGTAAATAAACAGGAAAAACCCTGTAAAATTGATTTTCCAACAGGGCACTCTGGCTTTAAAAATAAATAACTATGATCCAAACATGGCAAAGGGAGCTTTTCAGAAAGCAGGTGTCATTGATAGATTAATTTTAATCTATTTTTGCACCTTATTTAACGTATTCACATTTTCTGTTTAAAACCTACTGACAGCCCTTAGAGCTGTGTTGTGGAGGCTAATATTCACAGTCAAATTTTGTGTTCTCAATTGATACATGAATGTAATTAAAACTAAATATGCCCCAGGGCAGCATTTTGCCAAATAATAAGACTGTCCCAGATCTGACAGATATTGAAGGTCTAACCTTACCCACTTCCATCTCCCCAACTAATTTTTTTAGTTTTAAAATTCTGTCGCAGACCACAGACCAGCCTTTTCATCTCTCACTCTATCACATTCCCTCTCTCACCCACCGATTCCCGCTCTCTTCCTCTCTCATGGCTCCCTGCCTTGCACTCAGTCCTGCAACATCCTAACTAGCCTTGTGACTAGGCAGTAGGAAGCTGGCTGCAAGCCTCATTAGCAAGCAAAGCAGGTTCCAGTGACAATCAACTATATACAAAATTAGTTGCTGGGGTGGGAGATGCAGTCAGCTCCTTCACAGGCAGCCACTGACCTATTCAGATAAAACATTCCCTCACACATCACTAGGTGTGAGGTAAAAACCTTTGAAGGGTTAGTTTTAGTCTTCTCTTCAGCTCCTAGAAATGTTTTTCTTTTAAATGTTAATGACACTTTTTCACAGAGAATTTTGGCTTGTGATTTATATGGTGACCACTAGGAAACTTCAGAGGAGGATGGGAGCACTCCAAGTTTTTGTGGTTAAAAAAAAATTAAATAAAATTAAAAAAGGGAGTGAGGGAGAAAACATCATTTTCATTAGTATTCCTCTCACATTCAGATTTGATTAACAGAATATTGAGAAAAATCATTTCAGGCTTATTTGTGTTCAGATTCAAACTCTTCCATCTTTAGCTCTCAGACTGAGCAATTTTTCATAGGTCACTTGCATTATTTGCAATTATTATTTATAACATAGTTAGAGCTTGCAGTAGGTTCATTTCAATTGCACTCTTTTTAAAATCTTATTATAAATGTTGTTATAAGTCCTTTGATACAATGGACCAAATCCTGACTTTCCAACCCTGGAATAGAAAATGAAGTTTATAATCCTCAGCCTTGGAATTGCACATTAAGTGCAGCCAGAATTTAGCCCATTATATCAAAGGACCTTTCTCTTAAGAAACAGTACATGATTACAGCTCACGTACCTTTATCTTACAAGAACAGGTAGCTTTTATTCCTTCCCTTCTTAAAGATACCCTGAGCTTTTTGCAAAGCCTCAAGATCTCCCTTCCCCACCAATTTTTTCTCTATGGTGATGAATTTCAAAAGCATGTTCATTCCTCAAAAGTCAAAGCACATTTTAAAAATGTCATTGCACAGGCATACAGCACAGCACATATGCAGTGATGCTCTGTATTTTCCCCTTCTTGGAAGCAGAGAAGGAAAATAAATGTATTATTTCATGTTAATGCTGGCTAATAAATGCAGATTTAAAGAAAAATCAAAACACTTTTAATCCCCGCCCTCCCAAATATGTTTAAATTTGTAAAGTAACAAGAACATTATCACAGACAATGGTTTAGGATTTACACTAGTTCCCAGGGAATTTGTAAAGAGTTTTTCTCTTGTTACCTTGGTAACTGCTACCTTGGCACCCTTGTTGATAAGCTGCACCACATTATCCACTTGGCCTTTGTACGCAGCTATGAGAAGGCGTTCTGAAAGCACAGCGACCGCATCCTGCTGGCTCATGAATTAGGAGAGAAAGGTTTCCAGGGCAAGCAGTGGACAAGTCCCTTCAGTCCAAAACGAAAGCTTCAGATCAGTCCAAACATTGCATGCAGAGGCGAAAAAGGACCCCAGCTCGCTGGAAGGTTAATTTATTACTATGCCATCTTCTGGACCTAGTGATTAGAAAACAAAACTGCCATCAGCAACATTTTGCAAACTGAAACACTGCAGCCACTCATCACTGAACCTTTGAAATGTTCTTGAATTTTCTTCAGATCAGAGGAGGGCTATGGAAAAAACGATCGCGCATCCTACACGTGTAACTATTGCATTTCTACATGCAACATACAGGATTTGGCTACAACACACTTTTATTGTATCCTCCCACCTTCTCTCTTGTTTCCACTTCAATCACATTGGCATCAAGGATACAGATAGAATTATGGTCTCGTATAGGTGCCAGCTTCAGACCACGGTGATGCTAGAAATAATCCAGAGACAATGCACTGTAGAGAATGCATCCTTTTGTAAAGTACTCCAGGGAGATTATTTGTGAGTCAGATCTTCCCCAGCATTCCCACTCATTCACAAAAGTACTCTCTCTACTGCCTCCTTTATTGACATGCTCACTTTGTTTCTCATAATTTAACCACAAAGTGTATTTAAATAAATTTGCCCCTGAAAATTTTTTCCATCTCCAAATTCATCTGGTGTTACACATATTGTAAATTTGCTTTTGCACAGAATTCCTTGCATTCATTTATCTGTCCACACTTGCAGCCATTGCTAACATAGAGTACAGCACTGTGCAGATCCTAAGGCAGACAAAGAGCACTGGCATAGGGTTACCATACATCCGGATTTTCCCGGACATGTCCGGCTTTTTGGTCCTCAAATCCCCGTCTGGGGGGAAATTCCAAAAAGCCGGACATGTCTGGGAAAAAAGGGAGGGTCGTGGGGCTTGGATCCAGACTGGAGCCACCAGCGCCGGAGCCACTGGGGCCGGCGGTGCTTGGCCGCCGGCCGGCGCCGCTAGCCCGGGGCCAGTACTAGGGCCGGTGCCCCAGGGCCCGATGTGAGCTGGAGTCGCCGGGGCCAGAGCCGCTCGGCCGGTGCCCCGGGGCCGGAGCCGCTCGGCTGGGGCTGGTGCCCGTGCCCTGGGGCCCGAGCTGAGTTGGAGCCGCCGGGGCGGGCCGGAGCCGCTTGGACAGGGCCAGCACGCTCAGCTGGAACCAGGGCCGGTGCCCCGGGGCCCAAGCCGAGCCGGACCAGAGCCGCCTGGTGCCCGTGCCCCGAGCCGAGCTGGAGCTGCCAGGGCCAGGGCGTGCGCGCTCGGCCGGAACCGGGGCTGGCACCCCAAGCCGGGCCGGAGCTGCCGGAGCCGCTCGGCCGGGGCCAGTGCCCGTGCCCCGGGGCCCGAGCTGAGCTGGAGCCGCCGGGGCGGGCCGGAGCCGCTTGGACAGGGCCAGCGCGCTCAGCTGGAACCAGGGCCGGTGCCCCGGGGCCCGAGCCGAGCCGGACCAGAGCCGCCCGGTGCCCGTGCCCCGAGCCGAGCTGGAACTGCCAGAGCCAGGGCGTGCGTACTCGGCCGGAACCGGGGCTGGCACCCCAAGCCTGGCCGGAGCTGCCGGAGCCGCTCGGCCGGGGCCAGTGCCCGTGCCCTGGGGCCCGATCCGAGGTGGAGCTGCCGGGGCCGGCGCCCCAGGGCCCGAGCCAAGCCGGGCCGGAGCCGCCGGGGCCGGATGGCCGGACTGGGCCGCGCCTCCTCGTGCCCCCCCATGCCCCAGCCCCAGCTTCAGCTTACCTGCTGCCTGCCTGTTTCAGGCTTCCCGCGAACATTGGATTCGCGGGAAGCAAGGGAGGGGGAGGAAAAGGGGGGCAGAGTGTTCAGGGGAGGGGTGGAGTTGGGGAGGGGACTTTGGGAAAGGGGCGGAGTTGGGGTGGGGGCGGGGCCCCTTGGAGTGTCCTCTTTTTGTTATTTTAAAATATGGTAACCCTAACTGGCACAGCAGTTAGACAGCCAAAAATGAAGTATATTCAGGACCCCTAATTCAAATTCAAAACTCACAAAATCCATAGGGCTATTTAGAGCCAATACTAAGTGTAGTGTGGATTTCAAATCATTTTGTTTTTAGGTTACGAGGGAGGATGATGATGATCCAATTAACTGAAAAGCATGTCTCTTACAAAGAACCACATGCTATTCATCAGGAGCAAAGATAGAGTAGTAATAATGCAAGCTACTGAAATAGAAACCACCAGTCTCTAAGCATATGGCTAACTTTCTGTCAGGCACCTAACACATCTACATAAACATAATTTACACGCCTTATAACCAACAGTCTTAATACTCAAAACCAGATTCCACTGCATTTCCCTAATGCTGGGGAGAGTCCACAGCCAAATGGGTAACCTAGGGCCCTATTGCAAGACAAAATATGCCAGTTTTCATTAATATCAAACTAATATCTAGGGTCAAAGTCCTGTAAATTTTATTATTCATAAGCCAGAAACTGCTTCTTAGGTAGAACATCTTTTACAAAATTATTGTTTATAGAAGTCCAATTGGGGACGGGGATGGTGGTGCACATAGGTAAGACAGCTCCACACCTCAAGGAAATTATAGTCTATCTTGAACAGACACAATACAAACCAGGAAGGGATTGGGCATTTAGCTGGTCAGCCAAGATTGGGAAAAGGTGACAATTGGGAGGGGAAAAAAATAGTGGGGACAGCAAAGGGACCTAGATGGGGCATAGGAAGAAATTAAATGTGGCAAGGGGCTGTGTTCGGAAATTACTTAAAGCTGAAGACAAAGAACACTGGATGCGGAAAGGAAGAGGAAGACAGTGAAGTGATGAGAGGAGTGGGAATAAAGTTGGGGGCAGTAGAGGAAGATTACAGCGGCAGCATTTTTTGGATAGACTGGAGAGGTAAAAGGCAAAAAGGCCAGAAAGTGGGAGGTTATAGCAGTCAAGACAAGAGATAACTTAGGCGTGGTTTAGGGTTTTAGGTTGTTGAAATGAAGGAGGGATTGATTTTAGCAATATCAAGAAGTGAGATGGTGGAGGAGTATCCACAGTGAATCAATTGAAAGGCAGGTAGACATGCAAGATTAGACGGAGTTTGAGAGGTCAGAAGTGAAGTGGTACAGTAGATTTGCAAGATGTCATCATAAAGGTGGTAGCACAAACCGGGGGAGCAGCTGTTTTTAGCAAGGGCTGAGCATACAGAAAAGTGCAGTGGGGAAACCTACCTATCCCCATGGAGTCTGGGTAACTAAAGATGGAACTCTGAAAGTCACTTGGAGAAAGAGGAAGATGTTGAGCCACCAGAGAAGATACTAAAACAGGGGTGGGCAAACTTTTTGGCCCGAGGGCCACATCTGGATGGGGAAATTGCATACAGGGCTGGGGAGGGGGGTTGGGGTGTGGGATGGAGTGCGGGGTGTGGGAGGGGGCTCAGGACAGGGGGTTGGGGTGCGGCAGGGTGCTCAGGGCAGGGGGTTGGGGTGCAGGAGGGGGCTCAGGGCAGGGGGTTGGGGTGCGGGGTGCAGGAGGGGGTCGGGCTCGGGCCAGGCGCTGGATGCTTGGATGGCCCCGGGGCCAGCGGCAACGGCCAGTGCCGCTGACCACAGGGGCTGCCAGAGCAGCAGCCAGTCGGGGGCAGTCAGCCTCCACCGCTGGAGCAAGGGACAGCCGTTGGCCCCAATGGCCTCCCCGGGCAGCAGCACCCCGGGATCCCTGGCAGCAGCGCCCCAGGGACCAAGGAGTAGCTAAGGTTTAGTCAGGGGTATTTATAGTAAAAGTCATGGACAGGTCATGGGCAGTAAATTTTTGTTTATTGCCTGTTACCTGTCTATGACTTTTACTAAAAATACCCATGACTAAATCTTAGCCTTACATAAGCCATATTAAAAAAAGCCATGAAACGCAATGGTTGTAATAAATAGGTTGGTCTATAAGATCTATCAAATTTATATCTTACCCCCAAGTATTTGCTTTTCAAAGCTTAAATAAGATGAACCAGCCAGAGCTGTAGCTGTATTGTTAATAACATGTCATTGATGCTTCCATGTTCCTTCATAACTATTTTTCCTCATTCCCTGTCCTTCATGACCACCTATTTGCTTGCTTGTTAGAACATGTTAGATTCCCCCTCAGTTTTACAGTCACTTATTTGTTCTTATCCTTACTTCTAATTTGGCTGCTCATCTTAAAATATCTATGGCCAAACAGTTTATTTTTGCTCCTTTCATAAAAATCAGTGACATCAGTGAGATTTTGAGAGCTTTACAGTAAATCTCTGAGGAAGGCACAATGCGAACATTTTCCCGACAGGAGATTTACAAAGAAGATTTACAAAGAAATTCCATGTAGGCATTATGCAAGTTTTAACCACACAATTAGAAGCCATAGAAATGTTCACAAACACTCAAATGATTTGTGGCTCAGCAGACGCTTAGCACCATCATTTAATGCAAAGGATCTCATGTTAGTTACCCTACTAGCAAGTAAAACCCTAGAGACTGTACTCACTTTTGGTCTTAGGGTTTTTTCCCCCCAATCTTGCTCTCTTTTCTGATTACTGCAGTGAATTCTTTCTTGGAGACACCATTAGCCTTCTCGGCTTGTCATGCTCTGTGATTCTGAAGTGATTTACAGTTATAGCACTGCTGCTATAATGCATTTTCCTTCTTGCCTCTTCCACTGATTGAATCACATATAAAAGCATATTAAGGAATGGATCCAGCCATCAATTTTTATGTCTTTCTCATGTGCTATTTACGTCTCCTAAAGTCATCCTCTCATCTTCCTCCTTTTCAGAAATGTATTGACTTATGAGCTGCATTCCCATGTTGGGACCCTTTATATTTCCTTATCTGTGGATTACTCACAATTCAGAAAAGCATGTTTGATATAAATAAAGCTTGGATGATCAAGAGACTAACTTTTCCTCTCTCCTGAGGAGAGGCAAAAGAAGCAGATGGTGAGAAAGGGAAGGGGAACAACCCTCTTATTACTTACTCTGACAAATGATCCTTTCCCAGGGCAACAGATATGTGGAAACTCCACCTCAACAAAGCCCCCCAGCTGGGAGTTACTGCACTAGGGCAGGGAGACATCAGTACATGCCCCTCCCAGTAATATTTAACTCTCTGTCCACCTTGCACATCTAGTGTCTCCTCTTTAAAATGTTCACATATGCTGTAAATAGAAAGACAACAACTGCCTAAGTGCTACAGTAAAACCCATTATATGCTATGTTCTCACTCTTAAATTGTCCACAAAGAATTCTGCAATGTGGTTTGTGCTTCATACCAATTCCCTGGTGTCAGTGAGCAGGCTCCAAACAGTGCTTCCTCATTAAAGCACCAGAACCCAGGAGTCCTGACTTCCAGTAACATGCTCTTACCACTAGACTCAGGATCAATATCCACCCTCCCTTTTTGCTCTCCTTAGGCCTCTGGTGAATGCTGAAGCATGAGACAATTCAAACTTATTGCATCACAAACTAAAGAAAGTATATGAGAACTTATTTTGGTTTTACATATTTTACATTCAGATTCATCCTCGCTGCATCATTGTGCCTAATATCAGAATACTTATCTTGGGCAGGTCAGCAAAGCAATACCCACTTCTTGCATCCCTCGAAGAAAGCCTGCCAGATGTGATGACCACAGATCCAGTAATAACATGGCTCCACAGACCACTCAGTTCTGAGAACAGTCCTCCCCCCCGCCAACCCTCTCGTCACTGGAGCATCAAAGATGACAGTCCTACTAACATCATGAATTAGTATTTCAGACCCATAGCAATGACTCAGTGCTATGAATCTTGACAAGGTCTGATACTGATGTCCAGCAATGTCCACAGATTTTAGCAAATGCATGACTCAGCCAGTGAGGAATATGCCTAAGGACATTTTTGTATCTGGAAGTGAACAAAACAAGGTGTATGGTTGCTCGGTGACAAAGTCAGAAAGCTCTTTGGATTCAGTTTCTATCCTACATAGCCCAAAGAATTGACAAAAATGTAGGTTTCTGTATAGGCCCTCCTCTGTGATCATTACTAGACTAGTTGCTCAGTAACGTTACTACACAAAGACTCAAGTAGCAAAAGGCATAAGAATGATTATTTTAAGAAAATAGGCCAAATAAGTTTGGAAATTTGGGGAAACATTAAATCTCAGGGATGTTCAAAGACCTGAAGGGAGCTGGTGATGACATAATTCCATACAGACAGCTCACTACCATGGCACTTCCAGGACATATTGTAAAGGTAAACCATTGCTTGATTAATGCTCTTCCCTGGGGAAGAAGCATCTTTTAGTGTCAATACTATTCATAAGAAAATGACAAAAATCACAGGATTTCCTTGCTTTACATTCAGTAGATTATTGAAATGTTTCCAAAGGAATCAACGTATATAAACCCATCAACTATATAAACCCCACAAACACTAAATAAAACAACAAAATAGAAAGGATATAACACCTGACAACAGGTCATTAATAACAGCGGTCAAGTTAAGTTAGTGTCTAGATAAAAGAAAAATTGCATCGCTAACAAGAAATTTCCATCGTGCCCATCACCATGATATCAAGGCACATATACTATAAAGAATCACAATTTTTTTTCTACAATTGACAAACTCCATTCCTCACCTGCCCACCAAAAATGTTGCCAAGTCTTTCAAGAAAAACACCCATCACAACTTCTTACTGTACAGTATAATGAACAAAAAAGGGAGGATTTTAATGCTGCTTTACGTGGAAATCACTACATAACCCAAATTATGGACTCACTACTGACACTTCCATAATAAAGACCATGCATTTTGCAGAAATATTTTACACTATTAATATTTAATAACCATATTAGCTCTTAAATGGCACTTTACATGCTCGTATTGCAATTCTCTTCTTTTAATCCAATCACTTGCAGTGCAGCATGTTTCCTTTCCTACTAATATGCACATCAGCACATTAAAATCTGTACAAAGTTCTCGCTACTCTTTCTCTCACTGTAAATCATTTGATCGTATTTTGAACAAAGGGTGCAACATAAATAATAGTTTTGCATTCCGCATATTTATCTGCTACAAAGAATCTGATTTTTCCCCAGCAGCTGACTCATGGGCTGTTCGTTCACTCCCCGGCTCCTGGATGCAGGTATAGCTTTTCAGAGGTGCCAACTTTCTAATTTCCCCAGGGGGTACTCCACCTCTGCTCCGCCCCAACCGCCACCCCACAACCCCCTTTCCCCCAAGGCCCCACCTCTGCCCTGCCCCCTCCAACAAGTGTGCCCTGCCGTTGCTCTGCCCCCTCGCCCCCAGCATAGCTGATCCGTGGCAAGCAGGAGGAGCTGGGAGGGAGGGGAGGAGCTGATCAGCAGGGTCCACTGGCTGGCGGGAGGCACTGGGGAAAGGAGGAGGAGCTGATCGGTGCAGCCACTAGTAGGTGCTGATCACCCACTGTTTTTTTTCCAGTGGGTGCTCCAGTCCCAGAGCACTCACGGAGCCGGTGCCTATGTAGCTTTTATTTCTTTCTAACAACCGTTAAACTATTGATATTTTAAGGATTCTCCAGGATGTCACATCTTTTCTTCCTTTAGCTGCTCTTTTCAGATTCTCAAATGTCTCCAATACAAACTGATCACAAATGTGTTTTGCAAAAAGACAATACTCTTTCCAAAGGAGGACTTGGTCAACAAAAAGTACTATAATGGAAAAATCAAAGTGTAGCAGTGCTATCTAGAAAAAGGCAAAGTGATATGAATTATGGGGCAATATACACTTGGTTCATATTTTTCTTCACAAATATATATATTAATATAATTTATTTGCAGCACACGTTTTACATTGGTGAACATTTTTAAACTAAAAAAGAAGGTGACTAATAAAAATGATTACTTTGGAAAACTAGAGTATTGATCTTATGGCTATTTTCCTCGATTGTATAAAGTCCACATTTTGAAATGTTACTGTGTTGAACAGGATTCCTGTTCTTTATATATACACTGGATTTGGTATTCGTTTTCTTAAGAGTCTAGGACAATCTGGAACACCTTGAGATTATTTTTGTTTTTATTAATTCTTATTACTTACTCTGGTTGCCAGTCAGTCAGTCTTCCAAAGAGAATCTGCATGACAAGTGCTAACGACTCTTGTTAGGGAAAGTAAATTAGACTGATTTGTGGTACCCTTCTCTCACATCTGACAATTGCTTGCTTCTATATCAACAGTTAGCCATGCTAGTCACAAACACGAGGAACCAGCTAGGACAGCTTCTCCTGCTGCAAACTGAACTCTTCATCAAATAAGGTGCTGTTATCCTAGCACCACTGTCAGCTTGGGTCAATTTAAACTCATCTGACTGACAGTTCTCAAATCTCACCTTGTTACCACCCCCAAAAAAATTGTGAAGTGGTGTCAGCCAAGTCTAAACTTTTAAACAGAGGCGGAGACGCATTCAGATGGGATTATATGGGGATCGAGATTGCAATTTAAACTCATCACTGAAATGCCATTGATCATCTTGTACAAACAGCTGCTTCCTCCACCTCCCCCCACCACCACACACACAATGTATTTTTTTTCTTACCAACCTGAAGCCCTGACTTACACTTACATAGATTTTTCCCAAGGGTAATGAAACATACTCCACACTGATTCAAGAGCATATTTGTTTATAAATGCTCTGACTGCTGTGCTGCACCTTCCATAATATTCAACATTATTATTATTTTATATGTAGCATTCATCAGGTTATCTTCTTACTATAATTAAGTTTCAAAACCTTATTGTTCCCCCTCAGCTCCTTTAAAACACACACACCAGCACAAACACACCCACGCTCTTCAAAGACTGTCTATAAAAGCAAGCTTACCTCTCAGTGAGCATTTTCCAGCCAAACAATACTAATATAACAAAACAAAAATCTGTTGTTTAATGCAAAACAGTACATGTGTGTAAACACACGTGTGGGACGCTTGGGAGTTCATCTGCATATTAACAGCCAGAATGTCTTTCCAGCTCACTGCTATTTTACAGAAGTGCTGGGGTCTGAGCCCTGGGAACTGACCCAGACATTTGGTCGTGCTTGAGTGAGAACAGAGTTCTTTGTGCTTTGCATGCATGCAGAAATTCAAGCACAGTGGGATTACTAGATGTTGAGAAATCTCCCTTACTGCCATCATCTTCTGCATTAGATTCAGCTATTGCAAAATTAGGACCTTATCCAACTGCCACTGAAGTCAACGGCAAAACTCCCACAGAATTTAATGGGAGCATGATTGGGCCTACATTTTAAAATCCTTTCCAAAATTCATTTCTCTTCCTCTTGCGCCTGCTGTTTTGCCCCTGCTTTGTTATTCACAGATTCTTCTCCATGGCAAATTCTCTCATTTGAGTTCTTTGCTTTGCTTTCATTCAGATGACAAAAATGGTTCTAAATGAATGAGTTTTATTTCTGGATAAAGTCTGGTTTGGGGAGTGGATAGTGTGTTGGATTAAGGCAATGCTGATATCAACCTTTCACCTTCAGGAGTCTGTGTTCCACTGTCAAAGTGAAAATGAGCATGTGGTCTTATTCTCTTCCCACTCACTAGTGGACAATTACCCCCATTGAAAAGCTACCGTACAAGTTGATGCAACTCTCCACCTTCTGCAGCCTGCACTTAAGAGAGGCCCAGGACAGAAACAGAGGAATGCTGCAGGTCAGGACTGAGGAGCACTGAAAGATATGTGGGGAAGCTTGCAAAGCAGTGGTCTGCGCCAGCACTATCAATCTTTCACTTTCAAAAGGCCTATGTTTAGTCAACGGTAAAGAAAAAAATAGTAAATTTTGTGAAAAGTTTAAAAAGTAATGCTATACTGGAAAAGATCAGGAGAGAAATATGATCATAGATGTGTAGATTTTAAGGTCAGAAGGGACCATTATGATAATCTAGTCTAACTTCCTATATAATCCATACCATAGAAACTCAACCAGTAAACCCAACATTAAGACCATAATTTCTGGTTGAATGAGAACAGATGTGCATCAGTGCAGCGTCAGGAGACATCTGACTGTCAGAACAGGAAGAAAGGCTATATCTGCATTCACCAACTTTGAAAGAACTTCCCAATGCCAAAAATAGCACTGATTACAGTCTCTCTGCCACTGATATTCTCCAGATACTATCAGTATCTTGTAAATGGTGGTGGGACAGCCCCAAGAATCCAGACAAAATTAACATTCTACGATTTCACATAGAGATGCAATGAATGGGCTAGGCCAGCTTAGCGATCCAGTAGTAATTCACTGAACAAACATGAACATCTGAGCTGGTGATTCTAGCCTGGTTCTTTGATGCTAGATCAGGTGGAGGTAGAAGTATTGCTGAGGCAATGCTCACAAGTCCTAGGAAGTGGGCAGATGATCTGCTTTACTGCATCAGCAATTCCTGCCAGTATTTTCTCAGGGAAATAGGGGTGTTAATATTTATATTAGTACAGTGTCCAAAATGTGCTAGGCACTGTATAAAGAAAGTAGCAAGAATCTAAGAGTTCTGAAGGGAGCTCTGCCTGTATCCTAAGAATTGCAGTAGGTTACATAGGCTCTGAGTTGTATATGTAAACAAGGTGTCAAGAAACATACTGGAAGGACACAACTGCATCTCATCAGAGAAAAGTTGTTTCACACTGAGGACAGGAATATGTGTAGAGAGAGAAAATTCGTGATTTTTTTCATTGGTACTCTTTCCTGGGACTAAAGACATTTCTTGAATGATGTTTGCTCAATGACCCAGACTGCTCTCAGGATTGGTCACATTTGTCAGACGATCAACTTTAGATGAGAATACCCCTAACCGGTTGTAAACTAGTGGCTGAAATTCAGAGGGGGCAGCGTCTCTAATATATTTTACAAGTGGACAGTTTTGCATTAGGTGTGGCTCATGGTATTATATAAAAAGAAAGTGCCGAAATACACTTCTAGTACTTCCAGAAGTGATAGTACCAGAAGTGCCAGAACACTGTTACAGTTCCCAAAAGAGAGCCGGAATGGTGTTCTGGCGCATTCCGGCATGACTCAAGCCCTGATCATATCCAACACAACATTTCCAATGGTGTCACACTGTATGATGTCATGATCAAGATAAGAGAAAGCACAAACATTCAGCGAGCTGCCACACCTTGGGAAATTCTGAAATGAGAGAGCAAAAAATGAATGTGTGTCAGTGTGGAAAGTGTATATACACTTTTCTGTCCAAAGCAGCAGTTATAACATTATATTAGAAGTCAGTGTAATAATAATTCTCACTGATGGAACTGGATGTGCTGATCCTCCCCACCTTCACTTTTCACTGAGCAGCTGTCTGTCACCCCTGAACAGAAAAATTGTGTAGATAATTCAAATGATCTGCTGTTTTAGGGCCCTATTAGATGTTCATTGACTTCAATAGATTTTGGATTAGGCCCCTAAGCAGTACGTGACCTACTGGCAAGTGAACTAAAACCTTCTCTGAATTGATCCTAATATACCAACACCCAACCCTCATTTCTGGAAACATTAATGAATACATTACATTATACAGTTCATGTGATGTGCAGTGTCTTGGAGTATACTGTAGGAGGGAATACTGTAGGAATACTGGATGGCTCAGGGGGTTTGCTCATCTGTTACAGAATCATTCATCACATGTTAAAGTCCAGGCAAGGAATAGCAATCCAAAATTATCATCTCACCGCTGTGTAGGGTCCTATGCCAAAAGAATTGAAGGTCTCCATTCAGCTCCTAGTAAAGAAGTGCCCATAAGTCAAAATACAGTACAACATACATTAATTGATACCCTCATAAGTAGTTTCAGCAGACAATCAAAGAAGCCAGCCTTGAGGCTAGACTAGTTTATCACCCTTACCTGTTGCCCTGTGGGTCAGGGCTGAGGTACATTGGCATGGAAATGAGGTTGATAAAGGATCTGTAGGTTGCAATGCTGTCCCGTAGACAATCACTACATTCACTTAATTCTTTTCCCTAAAATAACACATAAGATCATGACTACCCTTGATGTGTTTATGTTGTGTACCATACATAGTAAATACATTAACACAAAGCATTAAGAGGTGATGTAAACAACAGGATGCCCATTCCATTGCAATCTATCTGTACCAAAATTATGTTTAAGTAACACCTCTGTTATAAATGTTAATTGGAAACCATTACTATCTATAGTCCTCTCATTAAATTTTCCAAAGAAATTCTAAATCCTTAGGTCTTAATCAATCTTTTATAAAAACAGCATGATAAATTCTTCTTATTGTCTTTTTTCTTGGACTTGTATCTTCAATCTGTAAATCCATGTATCCCCTTTACCTTGTGATGTTCACCTCAGATCATGCAGAGCCTGAGGCAAAATTCACAATGCTCGAGAAGTACTATCTTAACACTGCGTTTCCTGGATTTCTAACTTTTTATATTTTTGACTAGATTGTCTGAGAGGTAATATTCCTGCAAATCATTGATACATGCCTGCAACTTTAACTTCAACTTTATTAAGTTCGTGTGTGGGAATATAGGTATACATTAAGTGAGGTGACATTAACAGTAACTACTGCCAAAAATAAAACTTCTGCTCTTCTGTGATTTGACTTTCATTGTGACTGTGGCAAGTTATCTGTCATGTCTTTGTGACAAGCTATAATATGATCCTTTTGGCTTGTCATTCACTGCTACTACACTATTACTCACCAAACAGAAGATTTCCTAAAAATAATATTTCAGAATTGTGGATGGGTTATTCTATAATTATCTAACGTCTTAGGAGGGTTTACTGATGGTAAAAGGTGTTTACAGTCATTAATTATCCTTGTGATGTTTTCTCCCTCTGACTGCCAGTCATTTTATTATCTCTTTCTAATTTAGGCCTTTCCAGTGGAATGTTATAGTTACTGAATCTATAGACAATGGAAAACACTGGGAGCTGTCTACACAGATTTATATTAATGTCTTACCTTGGGCAGATGCTCATTATTCATTAGTACATATTGGAGGCTCAGAATCAGGGATGTACCGGTGTAAACTGGATTGGGGGCTTATTTCGCTGACAGACACTCCTGTTGCTGGGGGCTACACTCTAAGCACATTCTTCAAATTTGCACCATAAAGCAAATTACATTTTCCATCTAATTTTTTATTTTCAAAGCAATTCTCTACTCTGCTAACCTCAGGATGAGGTATCTCAAGCACTATTTCTTTTGGTGTTGCTGCTCTCTACTCTAACACATGCAACTGTCCAGCCAGTACTAAAGAAATCTGCATTTATCATTAGTGTCCCAGTACTGTCAACCTGAAGCATTCAAAAATCATAAGTCAGGCCCTAAAAACATGAGACTGGCTTAAAAATCAAGAGATATTGGAAAAAATAAATTTGGGGTTATTTCTATTTGCCCTCTGGTTTGAGCCTTCAAGTTGCACTTGCTTAATGTTTTCAAGTTTTTCTCCACCACCAGGAGGACTTCAAACTTACTTTCTTTTTTAAATGAAAGCTGAAATTATCATACAATGACTTTCATTCCAGGAGCTGGGGCATTCAGAATAAACATCAAACATTGTGATACTTACAATACATTCACAAGAGCTGGCAACACTGAATTCTTGCAAATTACCACCCAGTTTCTAACCTTCCTTTCCTCAGGAAACTAACTTGAGAAGATATACAAGAACTGTCTGCCATGCTATCTCCCCACCTGCCAACATCCTGAATGCTTCCCAGTCATTCCATTGCACATATCTAGCACTTGCTGCTATATTGGATGGCCTCCTCCTGTCCTTCAACAACATTACACCCATCCTCATCCTACAGGACTCAGTCTCAGCATTTGATACTGTAGACACTCCTGCCCTGCTTCCAAGAGGCTGCAGGAGTGAATGGCAATGTGTTGCAATAGCTTGGTCGTTCCTTGATGACTAAAATGAAAAAATTCTTACAGGCAGTTGTTCATCCACGACCAGGCCTTCACCTGCATCCTGCATGGTTCAAATCTCTCTCCCTCCCCATTCAATATTTACATGAAGCCACTGGGAGAAATTAGGGAGACATGACAGGCTGATGTGCCAGCCAGAAGCATGTGAATGATACCCAGCTCTACGCTCCCCTTTTATCCAACATTAACAGCAGCCTCCCCCAGCTTTCCAAATGCCTGGCAAAAGGCCAGCACTTGGTTGGAGGGCAGGTGAAGCTGAACTCCGACAAAACTGGGGTGATGCTGGTAAGAAAAGGAAAGTGTTTTGAAAAGCTCACCTTCACTATTACAGGTCCCACCAGAAGGCATCTGCCCTCAGACTGTTAGACCAGTTCACAGCCGTGGGGGTCATTTTAGATTTCGCACTGCACTTAGACACTCAAATAGCAATGGTGGCAAAGAACACCCATTTCCACTTGTGGCTGGCTAGAAGACTACCCCTGATTCTTTCAGGCACAGATTGGCCATGGTGGTCCAGTAGTTCGTTACCTCCAGGCTCAACTACTGTTCCTTAGAACGAGGAATGAAATTCAATGTCCTGAGGAAACTACAGCTAGTCCATAATGCAGTGGCTCATCCACTCACTAATACAGGCTACTGGGAACACATCATCAAAATCCACTGCTCCCTACACTAGCTACCCATTGAACACAGAATCCAGTTCAAGACTACAGTATTGATTTTCAAAGTCCTGCATGGTATTGACCTTGGTTATCCAAGAGATTGCCTCTCTTTCTGTTTTGACCACCTCATATGACAGCTTCACTCCACTAGAAAATTAAGCTTTCAACAAAAGAGGGGAAGACTCGTATCCTCAGGAGACAGAACTTTTAGATTAGCTGGGCCAAGACTCTTGAACCGCTTCCTGATGAAATATCACAATCTGGTCTGCATACAGAATTACATGAACTCTCTCAAACACATCAGCATTTCTCAGACTATGCACATTGTGTGTGTATATAGGCGTGCATGCACACACATACACCCTACCAATAACCTTTAAACTTGTTACTGTCGGTTGGGCTGGAAAAAGGAGATCTTTCTGTATCCAAGTTCATTTTTCACAGAAGGCATTCAGAAACCAACATGATGGGACACCTTATAAAAATGAAGAAAACTAAAGATAGATAACAAATGCTTAATTAAAATCTTGTCAAATATTTTGACTGCTATATGTATTTTACTCTGCCATTATTCCTGGCTGCCTATTGTTTTTTTGTATTAAGTTCCTAAATTAAGAGTCACCCTACAGAAGAGTCTTTTAAATACAGTAATTTTTTGCATATTTAAATTACTAAGGCAAAATAATATCATGGCAAAAAAATGACTGCCATGTCAACTATCAGCCATATAACAGGAACCATGTCCTAGTTTTCTTTTCAACACAGTAATAAAAACATAAGTACATTTATTTTACATTTCACGGACATCATCCTTCCAAAACAGAGTAAGATTTATTAACTCTTTTCTGTCCTGGATATATGAAGAATGCCCATGCCCATCAAGTAAGCGAATGGCTCTGGTAAAGACTTTTTCCTTTACTTCACTGAATATTTCATACTCTTCAGGAAAAAGGCTTTATATGTTGGTCCAAATCTAACCACCACAAAATGTGTTCTCATTTTTTTTTCCTCCAATGTCCATGAAATGATCAGATACAATTGTTATTTGGAGAATCAAATCTAACCATGAAGAAAATTTGCCATTCCATGCAGAACTAAAGAGCACAGCTCTCCCAGAATTTTAAATATCCTAGACTTCTAGAGAAAGGAGTTTTATGTATGGAATCACACTGAACCCCACAAGATCTCAGATTGTGGAAATTTCACAGTCCAAAATAACAATTTTAAAAATATGTTTGGGGGGGGGGGGGGAATACTTTTTAACTCCCCACCACTATATAACAGCAGCATCAGTGTAACACCATTGCAATGTCATTTTTAGAAACATCACCTCTCAGAAGCCATATGTACATAAAGTTAGAAACATGACATTCTTCCACACTCCTGAGTGCAAATATGTAATACTACTACTTTACAATTATAATACATAGTGCGTATCGCTCAAAACCCTCAAAATTTGAAAGGTATGAGTATGCCTCATGTAGAGGTCCTGTCCAACCTAAGCATGGACATCCCCATTAGAAAGGGTACTATAATCCATTCAGTAGAAGTATAGTTTCATTTTTAGCAACAGTGAGTGGGGGTTAGGAAATTTTATTGGTGAATAGCATACTTTTTTGAAGCTAGAAAGTCCTGCATAGACGAGACTATGGATCAAAGCTCTTGATCAACTTTTAGACAATTTGAAGAAAGGGTCACAACACTTAATAAGCCACAGACAGCAAGGCAAAAGTTGGCATGCCTCCTACCCCTTCTCCCCTCATCTCTCTGCAATAAACTATTAATTATGAGGACACATCTTTCTTAAATCAAACTTGTACCTGATTGGCTCCCATTACCACTTCCCAGCCACAGCCTTCATTGATCATATCTCCCCCTCCATTTTGTACCCTGATTTAAGTACACAAGCCTGCTTCAAATGCAAAACACGTGTAGCTAGCAGGCCTATCCACTACAATGCACTCACCATCTGAGTAGTCAGGATTCTTAGTGGGGGCTGTGATGCTCTGTACCTCGGGGGAACACCCAGCACCCCCATGTTCATCCTTGTAAAATGATTGTGTGGTATTCAGTGCAAAGGTTTGTCATGTTGGGTGTCTTCGGAAGGCTCATGATGCACTGAGCAATGTTGTTGTTACAGTAATGTTATATTAATGTTATAGGTTAGAATTTCATGTATATAGTTATGAGGCTGAAAAGGTATCCTCCTGGCTTAAAGCAAGCCCAGGCAAAAACTCTCTAAGAGCAGAGTGTCAGTTCACACCTCATCAGGTCATGTATGGGACAAACCCAGCCCATCTTCACAGGAATAAAGGATACTTGCCTAGGCAACAACAAAGGATCTGTTGGACTCTCGAGTGAGTCACCCCCCTTCCTTTGGTCAGTTTGGGACTGCGATGAGGTAATGCTCGCCTGACTCTGAAGGGGGGGGCGGGCAAAGCCAAGAGGGAAGGAAGGACAGGATAAAAGGGAGAGATGTTTGCCATGCTCTCTCTCTCTTCCACCTCCATCTATAGACATCACCACCAAGCGACTGAAGCGCTGATCAAAGGGGAGAGCCTGGCTGAAGGGCAACCAGCCAGCCTGTGGTAAGAAGCATCTAAGTTTGCAAGGGCACTGAAAGTGTTAAGATTAGCTTAGAATGTGTTTTTCTTTTATTTCATTTGTCTAAATCTGACTTGTTATGCTTTGACTTATAATCACTTAAAATTTATCTTTGTAGTTAATACATTTGTTTGTTTATTCTACCTGAAGCAGTGCGTTTGGTTTGAAGTGTGTCAGAGACTCCCCTTGGGATAACAAACCTGGTACATATCAATTTCTTTGTTAAACTGATGAACTCATATAAGCTTGCAGCATCCAACGGGCATAACTGGATACTGCAAGATGGAGGTTCCTAAGGTTGTGTCTGGGACCGGAGATATTGGCTAGTGTCGTTCGGTTGCACAATCCAAGGAGCAGCTTACATGCTAGAGGCTGTGCGTGAACAGCCCGGGAGTGGGGGTTCTTACAGCAGAGCAGGGTAAGGCTGGCTCCCAGAGGCTAGGACTGGAGTGACCTGGCAGATCACCAGTCCAGATAACAGCAGAGGGGAACATCACAGGGGCATATCTAGGGTTGCAAACTTTCTAATTCCAGAAAACTGAACATCCTTGCCCTGCCTACTGTCCTGCTCCTGAGGCCCCGCCCCAGCCTGAGGCCCTGCCTCCATTCACTCCATCGCTTGCTCTCCCCCACCCTCTCTCACGTGCTCATTTTCACTGCAAGGCCCAAACAGGCATATTTATTGTTTTGACAGATGTATTATGCGAAGTTCAGGTTTTATTTATTACAGGACGCTAGAGCTGGAAGCAAAATAGTCAAAAAGAGTAATTTAAAAAAAAAAATTTCAAAAAGGTTTTCATGATTCTTTCCCTCCCCTCTTCCCATTTTTCATAACCAGCTTCATGTTTTTTGCTCACTAAAGTTATTGTAATTTTATGTGTGGAATTAGGAACACACATTATCACAGCTGCAATGGATCCATTAAAGGCCCACTCCCGAAGCCCAAATACAAATCCATAGAGCACAACCACAGAAAGGCACACCTGTCCAGATACCTATAAAAATAAATCTGTAGACACTGACTCCCACACCTACATGCAGATACACACGTGGATGCATGTGTACACATCTAGTATGCACTAACACATATACTTCCACATTATTTATTATTACAATTGTTGTTTAGTGCTTAGAGACCCCAACTAAGATCAGGGCTCCAGGGTGGTAGATGCTGGACATACAGATAAAAAGAGAGAGTCTGCAACAAAGAATTTATAATGTAGCTAGACAATGGTGGGGAGAAATGTATGATACATTGGCTCTTCTGCAATTACTAGTCAACAGCATTCACTTTTTAAGAAATAATACATTTCTTTTAGAGTTCCCTTCTCTTTTAAAAACTTGTTATGAAATAAATACACACATATTTTATGTTATTAATTTTTTTCTGTGCAAGGCAGCAAAAGGAATAGAAGTCAAAGAGTTAGACTGCAAATTTTATTCACACAGGTATACACACATGCGGCAATACACGCACCTCCCTACACAAAAACACAGTCTCTTACACACATGCAATGCATGCATGGACACACTTGCCTACACAGAGGCACTTTTTCATACACTTTTCCAGGGGCTGCCTAAATCACCCAGCTGGGAAGGGAGGAGGGTGGGCTGGAAGGGAAAATATAGGGGGTGGGATGGAGGAGAGAGGATGGGGAGGAAAAGAGACCAAGGACGAGAGCAGGGTGGGGGCGAGAGGGGGAAGTGAAGGAGAGAGAGGAGGGGGTGTGGGGGGGTATGTGGGGTGGATGGGGATGCAGGGGGAGGCAGAAGGCTACAGGTGCATGAGGATGTGGGGGGCACTGGGGTGTATAGGGACATAATGGGAGTGCAGCAGTGCATGGAGGTGAATGGGGTGCAGGGCTGTGGGGAGTGAGGGACATGGGGCTGGCGGCTCTGGGAGGTGGAGAGGATGAGTGGGAAAGCGCTGTAAGGGGTACAGGGCTGGGATGGGTAGGTGTGGGGGTAGGATGGGGCTAAGGGAGGGTTGGGACAGGGAGGGATGCAGTGACGGTGGATGGGGGGTGGGGGCGTTGGGATGGGGAGGGATGCAATGACGGGGGATGGGGGCAGGACAGGGAGGGATGCAGTGATGGGGGTGGGGGGGTTGGAACGGGGAGGGATGCAATGACGGGGGGATGGGGGCAGGACAGGGAGGGATGCAGTGATGGGGGTGGGGGGGTTGGGACGGGGAGGGATGCAATGACGGGGGGATGGGGGTGCGGGTCGGGGAGGGATGCGGAATCGGGCTTCAGGGGGGGTGGGATGGGGAGGGATGCAGTGATGGGGGAATGGAGACGCGGGGGGGTTGGGATGGGGAAGAAGGCAATGATGGGGGATGGGGAGGGATGCAGTGATGGGGGATTGTGATGGGTCGGGGGTTGAGATGGGGAGGGATGAAGTGATGGGAAGATGGGGGTGCAGCCCCATTCCCAGCACTTGGAGACTGGGATACACATACCTCCAACTCCTGGGTGCCGGCGATGGGGCGACAGACCACGGTTTGCTGCAGGGCATGCCCCGCAGCTGGAGCCCAGCCACACAAACAGTGCGAGGAGAAGAGGACCAGGCAGCAGCAGGAAAAGCACATGCCACGCGACCTCCAAAAATTTGTTGTGCAACTTAGATAATAAAATACTGATCTCAGCTTCCAAGACGCACACAAACTCCTCAGCAGAGGCTTCACTAATGTTTCTAGTCTCAACCTTACTCATTATATTTGCATTCCCCTTGCCCCATTTTCCCCAAAAAGTTTACAATGAAGATGGCATTTACCTTTCCCTAAACACCCTTCAAACAATAAACAGCTGGTGGATGAAAAAAAAAAAAAAAAAGAAAATACAGATAAAACAAAGTAGGTATTCCACAGCTCATTCTGTAGCTAATGCCCTGTACTATCAGCAATAAATCAATTTCTAGCCTGACAAGTCTTCTAGATCTTTAAAAAAAACAACAACCCTATTCCTCCAAGTCTTAAATGAAATGAAGTGTGCAGGTTTACACACTGCTTTAAAAGAAAACAGTTTCAAAGGAAATACAGTCCAACAGTGTCTTTTATATGCCAGGACTAAGCAAATTAAGTAGTATGGCATTAGCAAACTTTGGACTCAAAGTGGTTTACAGCTTCTTGTAACATATATATACACACATACACACGTGTGCACACGCAGAATATGCCACGACTGATACGAACCTTCTCCAGGCTTTGATTGTTCTCACTAAAAATACTCTACTTCTACCCATAGGAGAGCAGCATCTATTAGGGAAACTATGCTGACAGAAAGTGATCATTTATATTTGTTACTTTTGCATACTGCTGTGACTGTTTTCAATGGTCCAAAACCTCCCATTTCCTTTACCATGAATGCTGATACACCCATCAAAACTTAATATTCAGCTAGACTCCTAATTGGATCAGCATAAATAATATGTTATTTAAAGAGTTGCTTTTCTAGGAACAATACTTCTTTTTGGCAGGGTGGATAAAAATCAGTGATTTAAAAAAAAATTATTTAAATCAAATTTTTTTGATAAAATGCTTTTTGAGGAGAAAACCTATCTAAAGATCATTTTAATTAAGATACATTATAGCTCAAAGATATCTCATCATGGAATAGCGATTATAAATTCTTATCCTATAGTATGAGACAATATATTCATGTACTGCTTAAGAAAAGTTTTGTAAATTAATTCCAATAGTGCATGGAGTAGGAATCCAATCTTATGGGGTTCCAGGGGCTTCTGTATAGATTATTTAGGTCAGGGGTCGGCAACCTTTCAAAAGTGGTGTGCCGAGTCTTCATTTATTCACTTTAATTTAAGGTTTCACGTGCCAGTTTATACATGTTAACGTTTTTAGAAGGTCTCACTATAAGTCTATATTATATAACTAAACTATGGTTGTATGTAAAGTAAATAAGGTTTTAAAAATGTTTAAGAAGCTTCATTTAAAATTAAATTGAAATGCAGAGCCCCCCAGACTGGTGGCCAGGACCCAGGCAGTGTGAGTGCCACTGAAAATCAGCTTGCGTACCACCTTTGACATGCATGCCATAGGTTGCCTACCCCTGATTTAGGTTAATCTTTCTATCTACCAATGGGACTCAGTGCTCATTCTAGAACAGTGGTTCCCAAACTGGGGTTCGTGAACCTCTGGGAATTCGCGAAATGTTACAGGGGGTTCTCGGGGAAAAAATTCCCTAATGGTGGACAGAGCTGTCCCTAGGAACCCTGGGCAGCACACAGTCAGCAGCCCGGAGCCCCTGGACTTCCAAGAACTAAGCAGATCAAAGCAAGCATATCTATCACAGTGAGGAGATTTAAACTTCAAGACTCCTTATAAGAAATGGAAAGGGAAGTGGATATTTTTTGCTGTTTTTAACATTAAATAGGCAACTAGTATTGTTTTTAAAGTTATTATGAAGAACAAGTTTAGGCTTTGTTGTAACGTGCGTTGTTTGTTTGCCTGGATTGCTCAAGACCTGAATGCTTGTGTAGGAGGAACTCTTTGAGTTGGCGTCTTAAATACCTTCATGCTGTTTCACATCGGATACTCCTTGATGAAACATAGGAGTCTTGTCTTATAACAGGCTTATTCAAAGTGATACAAGCTACGAAAGTGAGATCTTGGAAGAGTGTTGCTGTTTTCATAATGTAATAAAAATACTGTAATGATTAATAATTAATAATAGTGTGTAATAAGCATGTCATAAAAACAAATTTTATATTTTATATTTCCAAGATCACTGCTTATACTCAAATTGCTGGAAATATTCAATTTTAGGAGGGGGTTCATGAGACTTGACATTTTAGTGAAAGGGGTTCACAGGTTGTTAAAGTTTGGGAACCACTGGTCTAGAAGATAGCATCAGAGATGCTTAGTTCTGCAGTTCTCAAACTCTGGATTTGTGTCTCCAGAGATAACAGCAAAAATGTTTTAAAATAAATAAATAATATATAGAGGTGAGAAATAACAGACCTCAACCCTATTGTCCCTTACCTCTCTCTAAAAGTGCAAAGTTTCAAAAAGTTCAATGAATAGAAGATTGTTGGGGGCGGAATAGATCTGGACAAGAAGAAAAGTCAAGATAAATGTGAGAAGGGAGGGACAGGCAGTAGAAACAAAAGTGAAACTGTTTGAGCAGCATATTTCAGAAGTCTTGAGGTCTTTCTGAGTGTAGCCTTCATTGATTTGAGAACTACCATACCATTCTCTCACTAGAAGGGAAAACATATAATGGTAGCAGGCTGTAAAAGAGACCTAGTTTGGGAATATTTTAATGAAGTTCCTCTACCTGTGGGAAAGACAGGCATGCAAAATGCAAACAGTGCAACAAAGAAATGCAAGGTCTGGTTTCCTGAATGAAACAACATCATGAGAAGTGTTCCTTCTCAGGAGGAAGCTCCGTTGAAAATGATGAAAGGAACATGTCTGAACATGCAGGATCTTCAGGTTGGTAAACTTTTTTATTTCATACTTCTTTCTTAAGGACTGCCTGTCTTCCTTCTGGACTATTCTTGAATTCTCATGCTTGAGCAAAAAATATAGTTGTTTCTCTATGGTATTATCATTTTAGATGCAGTTGTGATAAAAAATAAATAGCTGAAATAGGCAGATCTTCCTATAGGCAGTATGGTAATAATAATTAAATAACTGCATTGATTTATTTTGTTTAGGAGAATCCATCCTCAACATACAAGATTCTGAAGACTATTCACCTTCAAGATCACCATCATTTTCTATAGTTTCAGAGATATCTGCCAATGATAGTGTTTCAGTCACATCATGTATGTCCCATAGCCACAGTATATCACCTGTAGCAAAAAGAAAAAAAATCTCCATCATCCAGAAACAACCATAGATAAGTTTGTGATAAGAACCAGCAGATTACAAAAACAAGTAATTGATGAAAAAATTGCCCAGTTTGTTTATGCAACAAACTCTCCTTTCCTTATGATTGAGAACCCACACTTCATTAACATGGTTCAGTCATTAAGACCAGGATACAGTCCACTCAACAGAGCAGATGTCACAGGCAAATTGCTGGATAAAGTGTATGAAAGAGAAATTGAGCAGTGTGCAAAAGGACTAGAGGGTGAAATTGTTAACCTGAGTCTTGATGGGTGGAGCAATGTCCACAATGGTTCTGTTGTATGTGCTTGTGTGACAACAGAAGAAGGGAATGTCTTCCTTACAGAAACAATTGATACAACAGGAAATACACACACAGCAGAATACTTACAAGAAGTAGCAGTAAAACCTATAACAAACTGTGAACAAAAATTCAAATGTCTAATATGCAGCTTGGTCACAGACAATGCTGCAAATGGATCCAAGATGAGGGAAGAAATTATTTAGAAGAGAGTCCAAAGCTAATAACATATGCTTGCAGTGCTCATTTGATGCACCTCCTAGCCAAAGACTCCAGTTTTCCAGAAATAAAGGCTAATGTTGAAATTGCAAAACACTTCCGTAACAACCACTTTGCAGCAGCTGCTCTGAAAAAAGTGGGAGGAACCAAGCTAACTCTCCCACATGACGTGTGAGGGAACTCAATAGTGGACTGGTTTGAGCACTAGCTCAAGAACTGGCCTAATCTGATGACAGTTTGTGAACAAAATCGTGAAAAAATAGATGGCACTGTCACAGCCAAAGTTCTCAACATCAGGCTCTAGAGAAATGTTGAAGACATGCTGAGTACCCTGAAGCCTATTTCTGTAGCCTTGAACAAAATGCAGGGAAATAGCTGTTTTATTGCTGATGCTGTTGAAATTTGGAAGAAAGTGAGTGAGATCTTAAAAAGAGAAATATGCAATGACAGAGTTAAATTACAAGCATTTTAAAAATGAATGGGACAAGCACTATCTCCAGCTCATTTTCTTGTAAATATTCTCAATACTCGGTACCAGGGTCAAACCTTAACTGCTAAAGAAGAGGAGTTGGCTATGACATGGACATCCAGCAATATTTTCTTCCTTTGGACTAATTCATTCCAAATTGAGAAATCATTTGGGACCTGAAAGAGCAGGAAAGCTTGTTTTTCTTTTCCAGATTATGAACAAACAGGAAAATGAAGATGAAGACAACTGAGTTAACTGCAGAAGCCAATATTTTAAATTTCTCATGTTGACCTGGCTGACATAGTCGATTTAATTTTTTTTTAATATTTCATTTAACTATTTGTTAAAAGCAATTTTAACAAAAACAAATCTGATTTAAAAAAACTTGAATGTTTAACTAAATTCAAAAATTCATATGCTTGTTTTGTTAAAATATTATATGTTTGTTGTTGAAGAAAAAAATCCAGAATACAGAACATTGTTGTTTTTGTTAAATAAAACAATTTAAATGTCTGTCTGGTGATATTCTCCTCCTAATACAGCATGGCAAGAAAATCCTCCAAATATTAATGATTAACCTGCTGAATTGGAGATAGTTCACCTCCGAATGACTTCATAAATAACTGCTTCAATTACCTTTGGTAAATGAAATAACCAAACACTCATTCATTTTCTGATATAGCTGTAAAACTAATCTGAAAAGTTTTCAAAATAAATCACTTTAAAAATGTATAGTGTGTACCTTCTAAAAATGAAACCTACATCTATCTCTGAGTTGTGAAGAATATGTATTAAGGTTATGACAACCAACAAGAATGCATTTTTATGTAGAAATCCAAGATTAAATCGAGTCTTCCTGTCTAGCGAGTTTGATTTTATTTAAATCAATTCCACTGTGCTTTTTGGAATTTGTTTTAGCGTTTGTTCATTGTATTTTTTTGAGAAGGAAAATCACAAAGCAAAAGATTCTAGTAACTGATTTCATCCTCTTCCACTCTCATGTAATAAGCTAGGGAAATTAATTTCATTTCATAAAAGGAACATCACAATTTTTCATTGTTGATATGGATTCAGTTGAGGGAATTGAGACATTCATTTGCATTAATATTAGTTAGAGGCAACTTTGTGACCACAACTTGCTGGGTCATACTGCCCTGTCCTTTTAGATTTAAATCCCTGTTTTACAAAAAAGAATAGAATATTTCAAATATTTTATTAGAAGAAACATGTACAAAATTGGTCAACCATATTAATTTATAGCAAGATCTGCAAACACTACCAACTGTAGTGATAATTACCATCAGTAGTACACTAATTTCAGTGCCCACAGTGGTTAATACCATACTTGGGATTAAGTGTCTGGAGGATTTGGCCCCAGTTTGTAAGTACAGTACAGTACGGATCAGTCAATATACACAAAACAAATGACCAAGAACTCATACACATCATTTGTTTCATCAACCTTTTATGTAAAATCTGTCACTATGGGCTTAATATGGTCTGCTCCCAACAAGATCACAAATTAATGGCACAATCTTTCTACTTGTGCCTCATTTTTTGAGTAGCTGTTACCCTTAAAGAGTTCAATTGGAGAAGTCGTGTGCTATTGTTTTTAATGGCCAGACATGCTCTAGAAGAGCTCCTGGCCAACTGAATAATTAGCTCTTGTCCTTTAAAAACACCACCACAAGTATGTTCAATTCATCCCTTCATCTCTTCTTAGCTACACAATATTTTTCAAAAATCAGTCAAAATCCTGTTATTTAAATAATTAACATAGAATGTTACGCAACTTGCCTGAATAAATGACATTTTATTACTAAACAGACTAAGATTTTGACCAAGAGGAAATACCTTTCAAAATATTTTAATTGCACAATTAATTTTTCATATAAAATCTTTGCTTCTGGGACTATTGTATCATCATATCAGCGCTGGTCTATTAGCAATTATCGCAAGTACTGCAATAATGAATTTATGGCTATGATGCCCTGCCCACGTGCAGGATTTTTCCATAGCAATGTTAATTTGTCTCCAACATTTGACACAATGTGACGAGGGCCACCTGGATAATATTTAGTAGAAAGGACCCACCCACATTTCAAAGTTTCTTGGGGCTGCGCCACCATTCAAATGTTCACCTTTCCTGAACCCCGCTGTTGGAAAAATAGATATTTGAGCTTAGGTGCAAAGTTTTCTTTGCTTGTGCCAATAAGCAAGGGAGAGACAGCATCAATCTTATTCCATATAGCCTTGTGGTCATTACTGGGAAGGCTGAGAAGGATTAACAAGGGACAAACTTTAAGTTATATCCTGATTAATCCATGATCACAAGGAAATGCGTGTGGCCCATTTACTGAGACCCTGAATTTTTTCTCTAAAATGTTTAACAAGATCATGTCTATAGAATATACAGTCTTGGACAGATCAACTTTCACCAATGTTGTGAATCTAGGAATGGATTCTGACCCCTCACATTTTGAGGTTAGTGTGACTCCATCAATCTCTGTAGTCAAGCGCAGTAAGAAGGAATTTGCCCTTGGATGCCTGTGGGAGAGGAAGGTATACCAAGCCAAACCCCCTCCTTCCAAACTACACAGGTTGGTTAATCTGTTTTAAGAGCCTGACCCAGTAACATCCTTGAGCACATGTGTAACTTTAAATATGTGAATAGTTCCACTGAAGCCAGTGAAACAAATCACATGCTTAACATTACATGCATGGTTATCAGGCCCTAACTAAGGTCTAAGCCAAAAGAAAATATGCTGATTTCTTCCTCCATAGAATAGTACTATATATGAAATACTGCAGTAAGTGCATGTGTAGTAGTCTGTATGGGAGACACACTACTAAATTCTGTATCTACTTTAAGACTCTTTCTCTTGGGAGTAAGTAATGAAAAATTAGAAGCATTGCCCCTTTTGACCTGAGTGGTTACTGAAATTTCAAGGTCTTGCAGGTTGTTTCCATTAGGAGGAGAAACTGATGCTGGAATCAGGTTTATTTACAAAGTATGTACAAAGTCCTGTTTCCCTGAACACAGAAGGATTCAAACAACAGAAGAAAGTTTCTTTGCTCACAGTTCCAAGCCCCTTTTCCATCAGCACGAAGCCTCGAAAGCTCCTTTCTTCACTTTTTCTCATGGTCACACTACCAGTGCTTCTGTATCTGATGCTTCGTCTCTGTCTCCATCTGCAGTGTTTCTCTGCTTCTTCCTCTCTCTCTCTCTCTCACACACACACACCCCTCAAAAAAAACAAAACACCCACCTCTGATATCCCTCCACCCACACAGCTCTGTTTCTGATCAGCCCAGCATGGCCTGTGCTTTGGGTAGTGTCTCTCATTGTTTCAGCTATCTATTCCATAAAGGAAACTTGGCTGTTTCTTACATTAATCCTAAATGAAGTGTGGCTCACCAGTTTCAATTAGGTTTCAATAAATCTCTAGCTTAACAGACTATTAAAATCCAGGACGCTCCTGTCTCCTCTGAGCGTACTCCACCTACCCCTCTCAGTTTAGGCATCTAAGTGCAAGTCTCTTCACTCTACACTTGACTATAAAGATTAGCCCAGACTTGGTTCTGCAAATTACTTCCCTTCTTTCTAGAGTCCATCATTTTCTTCGGTGTAGCTATATCACCTGTCTCTAGACAATCATGACTCCATTTTTGAGTTGGGAAAAAGGTGCGGAAGTGGCGTCCTTGGAACCTAATACCAAATATCCACTCCAGGGATCAATTGGCTGGAGCTGCTAGTTTATTAAGCATGGTGAGTAGGCAGCCAGCACATTCACTTACTCTGTGGCACACCTGAGCTTCAACAGCCAGAAGGCAAAAGATCAAAGGCCATTCCCAAACCTGGATCACCAGCGCCTCTCTGTACCATGTTCATCTAAGCCACCAGGGTTCTCATTCGACAGTTTTCTTTACAAATTACAGTAATTCTCTCAACATCAAAACCACAATTCTTCAAATTCTACATTTACATGGAAATTACACCCTCTGAGAACCAAGAATTTTACACATCTGAAAACAAAATAAACATTTGACTTCATTTTTATGAATTAGATAAAAATGACCATGTACTAAGTCCCTCTTTACTTATCTCCACTGAGACAACACACAAATCTTCAGGATCTCTCAGTTTCTGCTTCTGAATATTTTACAAAACATACCTTGCAGCACACCCCATGATCAGAGATGAGTGGGATACACACTGCTGAAATGTATAGGCTGCAAGCTGATTCCTGACTTTAATCTTTTCTTTGCCAACAGCAGTCATAAGTCACTGTACTGTATCATGACAAATTGCATAAGTATGATCAGGAGCACATTACAAACGGAGAGTCACAGTAAACAGAGGAGTAACAGGAAATTTAACACCTGGGCTTTTTGCAGTGTATGACTGGCTGAATATGCATGTGTAAAAAACAATCAATCACATCCTCCTGAGGTTTTCACAACTCCCGCCCCCCTAAAAAATACAAGTTTGAGCCAAGATTTTCCAAAATAGGAGAGCCTACAATTAGGTTCCTAAATAAGTAACCTGGTTTTTGAAAGGTTTCAGAGGGGTAGCCGTGTTAGTCTGTATCAGTAAAAACAATGAGGAGTCCTTGTGGCACCTTAGAGAATAACAAATTTATTTGGTCATAAGCTTTCGTGGGCTATAACCCACTTCATCAGATGCATTGAGTGAAAAATACTGTAGGCAGGTATAGATATACAGCACATGAAAAGATGGGAGTTGCCTTACCAAGTGGGGGGTCAGTGCTAACGAGGCCAATTCAATCAGGGTGGATATGGCCAATTCCCAACAATTGACAAGCAGGGGTGAATATTAACAGAGGGAAAACTACTGGGCCACATCCACCCTGATTGAATTGGCCTCGTTAGCACTACAAAAGGTAATTTTCCCTCTGTGAATATTCACACCTTCTTGTCAACTGTTGGGAATGGGCCACATCTTTCATGCCGGGAATCAGGACACAACGTTCTGGTTTTCCAAAAGATCCAGCACATCTTTGTGAGAGATACAAAGAATAAATACAAAGAGTAATGAGGTTTTTCATTGATTCTTTTCAGACGTATCGCTAGTTCCTTGATGCAATTCTTTTTTTGATTCTGGCATATGTACGTCACTTTCAATGACCCAACAAAATATGGGTAAATCAACAAACACCTTCAGACGTGAAAAGCTGTTCACCTATTTCATTAATTGATTTTTTCAGCTTTGTGTTAACATATTTAAATGCATCATAAAAATATGTAATTTCTTAATACTTTGCCCAAAAGTAGTGCTTTTCATTCATGGTCATCAAATAAAGTTGCAACCCTCTGGTAAATACATATTATGAAGAGAGTCCTAGTGACAGCCATAGTTAATGCTGCCTCACTGTTCCCACTATACTCCCTTGTTTCCAGTTGTTTGTAACATTATGAAACTTTCACCTCTTGGGCTGCAGTTTTGCAGGCCTGGTCGGTCTTCATTCAAGGATGATTTAAAAAAAAAAGTTTGTACAAAAACATTTTTGCATTTGAGGAAGGCAGGAAAAAATACTCTCTCCCAATAATAATAATAAAAAAAACTCAAACAGCTCTAGTGCCAAACAACTAGGCCTCAATAGCTGAAATTTGGCAAATGGACAGTCTTTTTTTTTTTAATGTCTTTGAATGTTCTAAAGAAAATTGTTTTAGGTTTGGCCAAGAATTCCTGACTCTGAGACCCACGCTCAATCCCTAGACTACAGTGGCTCTTAACACACACTCCATATCTCTATCAGCAGGTTTCATTGTTTTACTTGTTTGTACAAAGTGTTCTTGGCGTCCTGATTGATGTTACTTCTACAGCTACTCTTTTTCTCATAGACAAGTGATGAAGTATGACTGCGTAAGTACCTCACACCACAGCAAAGTCTGTCAAATGTCCATAATACCAAAAACACTGCCGTTCCTATTGGAAGCCTATTCATCCAGCAGACATCTCAATTATATTGTTGGATAATGTCTTCCAGTCCCTTCTTACGTGTCCCAATTCAGTCAAAGAAGTTATAGATGCAAGGGAAAATGAATCTTCTAGGATATATGCACAATTCTCTCAATTTTCTGACACCTGAATTGAAGAAAACACTCAAAGTACTGGCACAGATCTGTAGCTGGTGTACATCAGTGTAGCTGCATGTCTTGCTGATTAACACCAGCTGAGGGTCGGACCCATTGTCTGTGAGTTTATATAATGACAAGAACAATGATGATGCTAAACAAATACAAAACATGATGGGTAAAAAAACCCAAGTCAGTTAAGTTGTGGTAGAACACCATGAAATCAGAATTATTATTGTTTAATGGTTGCCATCAAAATTGTTCCAATTGCCACTTGCAAGTAAGTTGAATCCCCATGGCGTGCCATCTCCTAACTATAGGCAACACCATGGTGATGCTAGTTAGCTAAAATTGTAAAGCTATTTAAAGTGGACCAGTGTACAGCATTGTAATTTTCAGAACTCTTTATAACTAGAGAGTTAAATTAGGGTCACTTTACAGGCACTCTGCCTCTGTTAGCCTCCTCTTGCAGGCCCCTTAAGCACTTCACTCAAGGCATGTCTACACAGCAATGTAAGGCCAACTCCCTCTGCGTCCACATACCAATTATGCTAATCTAGGGCTCGGATCTAGGGTCCCAGACCCTGCAGGGCTGGAGGTTCTGAGCTCATGTTAAACTGGGACTTAAGGCATGAGCCCTATAGCTTTCCTGTGGGCAAGTGACCCTGGCTTGACTTGGGTACCAGAAGTCCTCCAGATGTATCCCAGAGTTCCTGGCAAGAGAGCAGCAGCACTGCAGTCAGCTGGCGCAGCAGCCGGAAGCACCATTACCACCTGTTCCTTCTTCTCTTGCTGTGGCAGCAGCTCCTGCTCCGGCACCTCCTCACTACTACGTGGAGCTTGCCCAGAGCAGGGAGCAAAGGTGATATGCAGCCACCAGGATGCTGGGGGTCATCACTTCCCCAGCCATGCTGAGCCAGGAGCTCTGCCACTGCCCCTCCCTTCAGGGCAGCTGCTTGGTCCCCATTCCACTTTCCGGCCCTTGCTTGTGCCCCTCCTCACCCCCTGGGGTTGCATGTGCAGAGGCGCCCAGGCTGCAGGCACCAAGGATGGTGAGTGGGAGCCACCCCCAAAACTTCACCACAGTCTCCTGGGGATCCCTTATCCCTGCTTCCTAGGGAGTAGCAGGGGAAGCGATACGGGATCTCAGGAGGGGGAGGTGCTATAGCACATTGCACCCGATGTCCTGGGGATGCACTTCACTTCTGCAGCCAGCAGCAGCCACGCTGGAGGGAGGGAGAGGGGAGGGTGTCTTTCCTCTAAACCTACATTTTATGTCAAACTTCAAAACATACAGACAAAAATAAATAAAACAAACAAAACCACCTTCATTGAACACCCCATTTTAAAAATTAAGGATTGCAAAGTTTCATTTTAATAGTTTGACAGCCCTGGAGACTAATGTCCTAATTATTCTCAGAACGGAAGCACATGGGCATTTTCCTGCCAACGTGACTCAGCCTAGAGGTGGAGAGCCCGATTCTCAGATTAGATGGTAGTTCAGTATAAAGCCTTCTCCAACTGCAGTCATTCTACTGAGACAGCCACCAAAGGAGCTTATTATGCAGTTTATGTATCATGTGCCCCTTATGGGCACCTGAGTCACAACAGCAGCACCATCACAGTTAGGGTGGGCAGTAGAGTTTTCCCATAGTGCAACACATTCATAGGGCTAGAGTGTCAACATTGTGAATAGTGGGTGTGTGCGTGTGAGGAACTAGGCTCTCTGAGATAGGGTTACTTTGACTCGGGTCTGTGCACAGCAGTGTGGACGAAGAGCCTTCGGTTTGAGCACAGATCAGAAAATCCTTAACCTAGCATTAGCCATCCTACACTACAGGCTCCTGATCCCAGGCCCTTAAAGGAACAGTGTCCTAGGTATCTCTCCCCCTCCCCCTCCCCCAATCTAACTCCTAATTCCACAGGACCACTTCCTCTCTTCTGCTATCAGGCCATTTCTGGGGCCTTTGTTCAGTTCAGCTCCCTAGTCCTGGCTGGGCTGGGGAAGATGGGACTTCCTCTTCCCCTGAACGGCAGCTGAGGCTGAGTCAGACCCACCCCCAAATTTCTTTCCCAGCTGCAGGAAACTTTGCAAACTCCCCCCGCCACACACACCCCGCTTCCTGCGCCCATCAATCATCAGCTGCAGAGGGAGGAAGCTGTACAGGGAGCTGCTCCCCCATCTGCCCAACCCCCATGCATCCAGACCCCCTCAGACTCAGACCCTCCCACTGAACCTCACGCCCCTGCACTCAGAACCCCCCACCCCGATGAGTCCTACACCTGGACCACCCCGACGAGCCATATGCTCCCGGATCCCCACCCCACCGAGCCCCAAACCAACTGCACCTGGATCCCCATCCCACTGAGCCCCACTCCCCCAGCAGCTGGACCCTCCAGTGAGCCCCCTGACACTAAGCCTCAACCACCTTCACCTGGATCTTCCTGCAGAGTCCCATTACTGTTACACCCAGAAGCCCCCAACAAGCCCCTGTGCATCCAGATTCCCCCGCACCCGGATCCTCCACTGAGCTCCCTGCACACAGACTGCCCCACACAGAACCCAATCAACCCACACCTGGATCCCCCCCACACTAAGCCCCTCCACACTTGGATCCTGCCTTGCTGAGCCTGCCTGCCCACATCTGATGAACCTGGCACAGAGGGGCAGGGCCCTGGGGTGTTTCTGGGGCAGGCCTGGACTCCGCGCTGTGTCACAGTTGGGTGCAGCTTCGCCACTGAGTTTGTGTCCTGGGGGTGGAGGGGCTGGGGGTGCACAGTGATCTCCCATCTCTGTGCAGCCAGTGGCCTGTGCTCCCTAATGCTATGCTGGAGCCTCCACATTTATTTGACAAATACAATTTGCAGAATTTTAAAATATTGTTCGCAGAATTTTTATTTTTTTGGCACCGAATGCCCTCAGAAGTAAACTCCAAAGGAAATCCTAAATTTGTTTTATTGTATAGTAAATTACAGTAAGTCTACAGCAGCTCAGTATGAAACAGGATCGGCTATAAAGCTGACTATAGTGAGATTAAGAATGGATAGATAATTCCTCCCCCCGCCCACTCTATGCCTGTTTACAACTTGGATGACCTCAACTCTAAAGGAAATCTGTATTGTTCTGTAATGTGTTTGAAATCCCAGTTCTCATATACCAGCTATAAAATCTCTTTTCATTGTCTGCATCAAGCACAGACAAATAAACAAAGGGTTCCACTGGCAGCAGTAACAGGTCCTGCAGAGCTACAAAAATATCAATATGGCAGCAATATAAAAATAAAATGCCTGGTTGAGGTCCAATTACATAACATATTCTTTAAACGCACTGCACTCTCAAGGATAGGTTTACATTGAAATAAAAGACACGCAGAGCTGATTTAATTGACGCAGGCTCGCAGGGCTCAGCCAGTGTAGCTAAAGATAACAATGTAGAGATTCTAGCTTAGTCTGGAGCCCAGGTTCTGAAACCTGCAAAGGGGATAGGGTCTCAGAGCCCAGGCTCCAGCCTGAGCCCAAACATCTACACTGCTATTTTCAGCCCTGCAGCCAAAGCCCGAATCAATTGACACAGGCTCTGAGACTCAGTGCTTTTCTTTGCAGTGCAGACATGCCCTCTGTTTCTATATACCATACAGAAAGCTCTCTAAAATAAGAAGGTTTCAGAGTAGCAGCCGTGTTAGTCTGTATCCGCAAAAAGAACAGGAGTACTTGTGGCACCTTAGAGACTAACAAATTTGTTAGTCTCTAAGGTGCCACAAGTACTCCTGTTTTTTAAAATAAGAAGGAAGGTATAGATGGAGGTCATAGTGGACCATAAGCTAAATATGAGTCAACAGTGTAACACTGTTGCAAAAAAAGCAAAACATCATTCTGGGATGTATTAGCATGAGTGTTATAAATAAGACACGAGAAGTAATTCTTCCGCTCTACTCCATGCTGATTAGGCTTCAACTGGAGTATTGTGTCCAGTTCTGGGCGCCACATTTCAGGAAAGATGTGGACAAATTGGAGAAAGTCCACAGAAGAGCAACAAAAATGTTTACAGGTCTAGAAAACATGACCTATGAGAGAAGATTGAAAAAATTCGGTTTGTTTAGTCTGCAAAAGAGAATACTGAGAGGGGACATGATAACAGTTTTCAAGTACATAAAAGGTTGTTACCAGGACGAGGAAGAAAGAATGTTCTTCTTAACCTCCAAGGATAGGACAAGAAGCAATGGGCTTAAATTGCAGAAAGGGAGGTTTAGGTTGGATATTAGGAAAAACTTCCTAACTGTCAGGGTGGTAAAGCACTGGAATAAATTGCCTTCGGAGGTTGTGGAATCTCCATCATTGGACATTTTTAAGAGCAGGTTAGACAAACACCTGTCAGGGATGGTCTAGATAATACTTAGTCCTGCCATGAGTGGACTAGATGACCTCTTGAAATCCCTTCTAGTCCTATGATTCTATGATTTTATTATCAATGCTCTTTGTTTTCCAGGAGATGGAAAGAAGCTATTCATGCAATCCTGACAGGCAGTGTCCCTCTTGTGTAGCTTCCCAACAGCAGAGGAACCTTGAAGCTTTTCTGTAAATGATGATAAAAGCAGCTGTCCATGGTAATAACTAGTACAACTGCAGATTAAAGCCTGTACCAGCACGACTGAATCAGAATGGAAGCCCTCTTCCCTGTGCTTCTTTTATTTCCAATGCTGTAAATTTCAGTCCCAGCTGAGGTTACTGTGATCATCTGTTTATCAATCACATACAATGCTTGGAACACAAACAGAATACTTTATAAACGTGTCCTCCATTATCTCATAGACTCTCAAACCTTAAGGCTAGAAGTGATCATGATCACTTCATCTGACCTCCTGTACACTGCAGGCCACAGAACCTCACCCACCCACACTGATAATAGACCCAAAACCTCTGGTTGAGTTATTCAAGTCCTCAAATCATGATTTAAAGACTTCAAGTTACAGAAAATCCACCATTTGCTCTAGTTCAAACCAACAAGTGACCCCACACTGCAGAGGAAGGTGAAAAACCCTCGGGGTCTCTGCCAGTCTGAGCTGGGGGGAATTTCCTTCCTGACCCCAAATATGGCAAACAGTGAGACCCTAATCATGTTAGCAAGACCCACCAGCCAGATACCTGGGAAAGAATTCACTATAGTGACTCAGCCCTCTCCATCTAGTGTCCCATCTCCAGCTGTTGGAGACATCTGCTACTAGCAGTTGCCGGTAGGCAGGGCCGGCTCCAGGCACCAGGCACCCAAGCACATGCTTGGGGCGGCACCTGGTAAGGGGCAGCGGGGGGAGCGCGGCACGGCATTCCGTGGGGAGGGGGGGCGCTCCGGCGGCGCAGCAGTCGGCGGGGGGCGGGCTCTGGCGGCGCGGGGGGGGCCTTCCGGCGGCGCTCGGCGGGGGGGGGCTCCGGCGGCGTGGGGCTCGGTGGGGGGGGGCAGCGCGGGGCTTGGCGCTCGGGGGGGGGTTCTGGCGGTGCTCGGCATGGGGGGGGCGGGCTCCGGCATGCAGCGCTCGGCGGGGGGGGCGGCGCGGGCGCAGCGCTGGAGGGGGGTTCCGGCGGTGCTCGGCGCAGGGGGGGGGGCGGGCTCTGGCGCTCGGCAGGGAGGTGGCGCGGGGGGGGGGCGCTCTGGGGGGGGTTCTGGCGGCGCTCGGTGGGGGGGCGGTGGCGCTTTTTTTTGCTGGTTGGGGCAGCAAAAAAGCTAGATCCGGCCCTGCCGGTAGGCCACAAGCCACTGTAAGCAATCTCATCACATCATCCTCTCCATACATTTATCAAGCTCAGTCTTAAAACCAGTTAGGTTTTTTGCCCCCACTACTCCCCTTGGAAGGCTGTTTCAGAACTTCACTCCTCTGATTGTTAGAAATCTTCCTCTAATTTTAAGCCTAAACTTGTTGATGTCCAGTTAATATCATTTATATCTGAAGACTTATTCCCTGTTGCTTATGAGGAGATCCTTATACAAAAAGAGCCATTTTGGAATTCCAAGACATCATTGAAAAACTTGGAAGATGGTTTGGGGGAGATTTGGTAACGCTTAATAGTGAAAAGAGTAATATTATATATTCAGGTGTGACTTATACTGCTTTTTATTATCTCAACAATAAGACAACATATTCTGATTTGTAAGAGTAGTGCAGCACCTAATTAAAAAGAAGCTAAGGACTTTACATGTAAATGAATTAATTATGCAGGTTCATTAAATACAAAGCTTTCCATTATTAAAAATTCTTGTGACCTTTTTTTAAGAGCTCTAACACCTCTCTGTTATGCAGCAAGGCACTGTAATTTGGTAGTGCTATAGCTAGTTTTGCTGGCCTTGTTCAGATTTGGCCAAATCATAAGCTGTTGAACATCGCTACTGCCCAACTGCATAGTATGTGCCCAAATTTTTTTTGGAAGAACTATGCACTGAGTTTTAAGAATGTGTATTATTTATGAAAACGGATCAGTGGTCACCTCTCTCAGAGTCCAGGTAGAGAAGAGGCCTCATTTGGATGGCAGGGGCTAAAGAGTCCTTCTGCAGGTTCTTTTCTTGGCTCTACAAGCTAGAAATGAACCCTGAGGTCTCCAAGTAATTTCACTGCCTGTCTGAATAATGTTCATAGATGATGAAAGTCACTTGGCCTGCTTGAACTTTTGAGGCCCGTGGACAGAAAATTGCTTAGAACAGTGAATTCTCTTGATCTCTGAAGCAGAAATGATTGTCAAAGTGCCAACTCAGTGACTTCAATTAGAAAATACGGTTTTCCGCAGGCACTTACTGACCTCTCCTGCTAACAGCACTGCCTAAATCTGCTCTTCTTCTAACCTTACTTCTGATGTAATTTAGATCAGTGGACATGTTTTCAGTATTATAAATATATTCATAAAAATCCCCACAGCACAGAAAAACATTGTATTTTAGACATTAGAAGACTGATTGCTGATTATTGCCTGCTTCTTGCACTTTTTTAAAACTGTTTTTCAGCTTATTTATTTTAATTACTGGTTCATTTATCTAGCAGCAATAACTGGCTGGCAGCTGGGAGCAGGTAAATACAATCCCAAGTAAGAAGAAATAAATTTTAAAACGATTGTAAAATTCAAATTCAAATAGAAAGACAATTAAGTCCAAAATGAGTATACGTGTTCTCCACTGAAGAACACTATTTGTTTGAGTTTAAAAAGAACATTTTACAAGTTCTCGGACTAGGATTTTGCACACAGGCATAGGAAAAGTTAATAACAGGAAAAACAATTCTGAATGGGGGATAGATTTAAAATGCTAGAATTTAAAAATATACTCAAATGCCAATAAGTGAAACACGTTAGGTTTGTCAGCAGTACAGCACTTCGGTAATTGGAACTATACAAATCCCTTAGATACTCAGCTATCTAAAGTAAAGAAGTAGATTATAATTAGAGATAGTCCCAGTCCAAAACCCAGGACGCATACGCCTACAAACTTTTGGGAAGCTCAGGTTCTGGTTTTAACTTGCAGCGGGGACCCACCTCTGCAACGCTGCATTTATTACTAATGGTTTTCCTCGCATTAGCTCTTTTCCCTTGATACCTTATAAGTTTTGTTCTCAAAATTTTCTTCAGACTTCTTAGTTCACTTTGTTTCGTCTGTTCTTTTTGTTTAGTGCTCCCAACTTCATGTCCCAGGATACTATACTATTAAAGTTTTATATGGTTTCTCTTTTTATACTTTGCTGAGCAAAACTGGATGTAGTGTGGGGAAAGGGAGCGTATAAGCAAAACATGATAAAATGTATGTTCGTTTAAAAATGGAATGAAGTATAAAGGAATAGCCACACCCTCTGGGAATCCAAACATGTGAGGCATTATTACATGCGGTTTAGTTTTATAAAACAGAATGTAAAAAAAAAATTCAAACAGATTCATAGCAGCAGCAACCTAGTGGTGAATATTTAAGAAAGACCTTTTTTATTTTAGCTTTTACAGCCTGGAAGGGATTATTTCATTTTAACCATATCTTGTAAATGTATATTTCTATTTTCATTTTAGATTGATATTCTATTTAGTTTAATATGTCTATTGATATTTCTACTAAGTATAGAACCACCTGCATTAGTCAGCCAGTTACAATGATGCTTTACCTTCTTGCTGCACTTTAAGATTTGCTAAAGTGAGAACTAAAAATTAGGCTCCTAAAGAAGTAGCCTGATTTTTAAAATCAGTGAGAACTGCTGGTTCCTCACTGAGGTCAACATGGATTTAGGAGCCTAACTTTTAGCTCCTATTTTTTGTTTGTTTGTTTGTTTTTAATCTTGGCCCAAGTTTATTACCAAGTTACACACATGCGACCAATTCACAATACAAGAGCAGAATTTGGGATCCAAATTTGACTCCTTAATCTGTAATAACTACTTCAAAAAATGATATACAACCCTAACTATTAACAGCAAGTGGAAGGAAACGAATAACAAAAGTTTCTCAGCAGTTACATAAGCAATCATAAAATATATGTAAACTGTCCTGTAAGATAGCATTCTCGAACAGGTAGTTGTGACCTCATGGCATGCTATGAAACAATTTTCATGGAGCTGCAGTTCATTCCCTAAAGGCCTAAGATAAGGTGAAGGGTGTTTGTATTAGCATATAAATCAATCCTAACTACAGCAAAAACAGTGACAAATGTGCTTGCTAGAATTACATGTACATAAAAATTGAACATTTTAAATCTTTCCCATTCTTTCCCCACCCCAAACAAAAGACATGATTGCTAGATGGACAGACCCATATTAAATTAGGTGCTTTCTGCGTGCATATTTCTCAGTATTTTTTGGAAAAATATAACTAGTGTAGAACTAAAGAATAACTGTGGAGGGTCTGTTTTTGTTATTTAGTTTAGGTTTTTAGATTTTCACAACTGCTGTCCTTCAGTTTAGAATTTAATACAAATTCTCTCTATTGACTTTATGTATATCTTCACCGTGTGAATTTGGTTTTTCTTTTATTACATGCTCCAGCTAAGCACAAACTGTTAACAGTACAGAAAGGAGTAATAGTGAATCGGGACTGTACCTTGTTCACAGGCTGCATAAGGAGATTACTTTAACAAACCTTTAGTTCAACTTCTTTTATCCTCTATTGTTTAACTTAAGTCATTACTAATTAGTCATAGTTTTAAAAACTTGTTGCAACTAATTTGAATATTGGCCGGTTCAGGGGCCTGGAATGGTCAAGCTAGGAACTTCTGTTCATACGAAGTTGGAGGTTTTAAATTAAGCTTCTGGCCCTTTAGCATAAAAAATTGAATATTCCATCTTCATATTACCCATTAAGTAAGTTATGGAGAACAATAAGAATGGATTTTCTGAATTTTGATTTGTTTATTCCATCTACTTTATGGTGCAACATATATTCCTAGTCCTAGTATTACACACTGAGACAAATGCCAACCACTGGATGCTCAGAACTACTGAAAAATCAAGCCACTTATTTAGGAACCTAAATACAAACTTACACACCTAACTTCAGGCACTCAATTTAGAAAATCGTGACCTATACTTTTGTGAGAGGCTGCCAGAGTACAGCCCTTCCTGAACCTTCACTTTCTCAAAAGTGGTAGTACTGTGGTTTAAAATCATACTACCCTTATGAAACTAATGCAATATTTTGGATCATATAAAACATAGAAATGTATTTGATAGGCATACAAAAAGTAATAGAAATATTTGGGGAAAGGAGGTAGAGGCTTGGTTTTCCATTTAAAAAAAATACAAAATATAATTAGCATATCCTGGATATGACCTACATTTCTTTCCCACAGCTTCAGCTTTCCCTGCTAAGAACTAGGCAATTCTTTGTTTAATTATCTGTCCTGGGAAACACCTAATACTATGAGCCTTTGTATGTAACTGATCAGTTTAGTCTCCTGTTGTTATTAACAGAAGTAATACAATGTAATGTTTTTCTTCCCTTCACTTATTTCTATGTGCGAGCACATTATACATGTTCTGCTTCAGTAAAAATGATTAGAATACCATTATACAGTAGTTATTTCCCCCCAATAATCTGACTCTATATACAGGTAGTCATTTTCTACAATTTGAAAAGAAGCAGATTTATCCTTTCAGCAGCCTCCATGCTTTTTGAACACCACCAGGAAGCGTTTAAATACAGTTTCTTTCTGGTTTTGTTTTTCAGCTGAATATCTGCACTACTCCTACTCACTTACACACAACTGGTATGCTGTGAAAACAAAATCCACGTTAACACTGATTTCATGGGCGCTATAGAGAACAAGGAATAACGCTTACTGGTTGATGTAACAAGACAATCTATAATGAGCCTGTAAAACAATAAAATGCCTTTTTTTTTTAACAAAACAACAACAACAACAAACACCAGTCCTTTAACAAGGAAGTCTTGCAATGTAATAATATACCTTAATTGGAATTGCATTTTATTTTTGTCAGTTTCTTGATTATGTGGCTCCACCCACACTAGGATTATAGTTAGTATAATTTCCACTGTAGCATATTGATTTTCATATCTACCTATTAGAAATCACATACTTTACCTCCCAAATGAACAGAAGTAAATTTATGCACACATAAAATTGATCAAATGATAATAGCTAGAATGCTAACTTCAATAAATTTAGGAAATTATAACTGTACATTGGGAGATATACATTACAGACTATATATTAAAAAAGTGTGATTATACTCTGAAATATGACTGTGAAAAGGTCACAGAGAGTAATATTTAGAATATCTCAATTAGTCCATCTCAAATTCACTCAATTTAAGAATAAAATGATGGCTTTTCTAATGAATTTCTTAACTGCGATTATGACCAAGCTAGAACCTGAAAGTCAACCTGTGTTATTTTGGCTCATATATAACCACCAGGAGCAAGTATTCTGTAGGTCAAATCCTTCCCTCACTTCTACTTCAGCAGCCCCACCGCTTTTTCACTGGGAGTTGAATTTGGCCCTGCAGTTGGAACTTAGCTAACAAATCTGTTGCTGATACACAAGCCAGAGCAGAACCCAGTTTATTTTTTCACAGCTGTACTGGCTCTGCAATGGTAATAGGAGTGATGCAAGATAAGACACTGAATACACAAAGGCAATGAGCACGGTCTATGGAAAAAGAAGGCTGGTATTTTTACATTAACACTTCCCAGAACAGAAGTGCATTTTAAATTATTCTTGATCTTAATCTCATTTAAAATGAAAACATCCATTTTTTTGCAGTACAGTTTAATTAAAGTTAATCTTTTTAATTCTTCAATTATAATTACTGAACAGTGCTGGAAGCAATCATCTTGCTTAAAAGTGAAGTAATTTATGATACAAACAAAATGAGAGCCTGTGGGTGGGTGTACTGGCCTTCAGTATTCATGGTCCTTTTGAGCTGACAAGCTGGGCCTTGGGAAAAAAACCCTATTTCCACTACAGGGCTTATCCAGGACCAAAAGGAATTAAGTGGGTGGATTCTTCATTAACAAGGCCAACTTGCTAAACAAATCCATTTGCTTAACCCATACTAGTCCTAGATAAACCCCTGTTGGTGGAGGCAGGAGTAATAGGGTCTCTTTTCCGGTACCAAACTGAAAGGGCGTTCTGTCAAGAAAGTTCTTCTTATGAACCGTAAAGAACAAGCACACACACTCAATCAGCCCAACAGAAGAGAGAGCAAACAACTTTCCAGTTTGTTTGATATCCACATTTGGAAGCTCGTATCATTACCTTAGATGCTCAAAGCAAATATTTGATGCCCAAGCACTATTTTGAGTCTCTCTCACAATAACGATTTTTCTATCTCTATTACTTTGCACACCGGACTGATAGATTCAGACCTGACAGGCTGTTTCCATGGACAATTCTGTGTAGGGTGGGCAAATATAATGTCTTCTCTTATTGCATTTCAGCAGTTTTGCTCACTTAAATTCTGGAAGAACTTGACGAACTTCAAGTCACCATACTGATTTGGATCGATGCCCTCCTTCACAAGCTAAATCTAGCACAGAAATAATGGTCTAATATTGCTGGGGAATGTTAATGCCTCTCTTGGGAGAGGAAAGTGTCAGCAACTCTTAATCAAGCAACTGCTGGGCCCCCGGCCCAATAAGTCATCCCTTAATGTTGATAATCTTGCCAATTATATCCTTGTCTTCAAACTTCCTGTTCTAGAATTGAGAAGGTAGTGTCCAAGCAGCTCTGGTATTATCTAAAATCTTCAGATTTTCTGAAACCTTTGCAATTTGTTTCCAGACCTGGTGATGTGACAGAGCAGGCACTAGTCCTGTTAATCAGTTACCTTCTTTTAGCAATGGACAAAGGTGAACAGCAACTGTGTTGAATTTTCTTTATTTTTATTTATTTATTTTTTATGACCTAGGTGGCACTGTTGGGTAATTGGTCTTCTATGCAGAGGTCAGTCGTGTGTATGAGAGACTGATGAAGGACAGGAACTATTCTTATGTTGATGGCTGGGGTTCCATAAACTTCACTTTCCTGATTGGGCATTGCCTAGAAAGTGAAGATTTCTGACATTCAGATGTTCTTTCCCTTGGTCAGGGCAATGTTTTCCAGACTCTTCAGTTCTATGCCCCCCTAACACATATATAACCATTGCATGAGTGATTACATGACCAACTATACAGAAACCTCTCCAAAATTATGAATACAGACAAAATAGTTGTGGCGTATATATTAGCATATGACAGGTTACTGCTGTATAATGAATAAAAAATGCAACATTTAACATTCCAGAAACAAAAATAAATTGTAAGAGAACTTGATTTTGTTTACATAACTGATCCCCTTTCTCTCTGCAATTATTCACTTGGATTCTTTAGCATCACCATGATTATTTTCTATTTTTTCCTCATTAACCAAAACATCTCCATAAAGAACACAATGAGGAGCCACATCCAATCTTTCATTAATGTAAATTTCATATTTCAGATATGTGGGCTCATGATTATGATGTGAATTTGTTTTTCTTTTGCTAATTGCTTCACCTTCCTTTGTTTCACATTCTGGAGCAGCAGCAGTAACACTCACTTCCTCTCGGAGAGGTAATTCCATTATATTTGTGTAAAAGCTAATTGACCTTTACGTATAAATTTGTTTTCATATTAAATTTTATGCATCAGGATCATCTTATCATGATAGTTGATGCAAGGGAGGCAGACACACTTTGCCCTGTTTTCTCCACAATATTATAGGCAAAATACACACAAGTAAGAATAAAAAAAATATATATATATATAGTATCTCCCTGCCTTCCCATGTTGCCTTAACTAAAACTTCGTTATTCTTTTTTAATTTTCTCGTCTCTGCATTATCGTCTACCTACCATACACCTCAGGCTATTTCCCTTCATTATGGAGATTTTGCCAGTTCTATTATTGTCTTCAGATAACGCTAAGCTCAGTTAATGGACTGAATGAGATACTTTATTCTTGTACCATTTTATCTATGTATTTAAAAAATTTTATAAAATGCAGTCTGCTTACAACACACCTGGAATCAATTAGTGACCCAGAAATAGATCCTCACTCAATGGTTGGAAACCACTGGTCTAACATTTTCTGCTCTGGTTTCATCCAAGGAAATATAAATGATACTTTTCAGAGTAGCAGCCGTGTTAGTCTGTATCCGCAAAAAGGACAGGAGTACTTGTGGCACCTTAGAGACTAACAAATTTATTTGAGCATAAGCTTTCGTGGGCTATAGCCACTTCATCAGATGCATAGAATGGAACATATGTAAGAAATATATATACATACAGAGAACATGAAAAGATGGAAGTAACCATACCAACTGTAAGAGGTTAATTAATTAAGATGAGGTATTATCAGCAGGGGAAAAAAACTTTTGTAGTGATAATCAAGATGGCCCATTTTAGACAGTTGACAAGAAGGTGTGAGGATACTCAACATGGGGAAATAGATTCAATATGTGTAATGACCCAGCCACTCCCAGTCTCTATTCAAACCCAAGTTAATGGTATCTAGTTTGCATATTAATTCAAGCTCAGCAGTTTCTCATTAGAATCTGTGTTTGAAGCATTTCTGTTGCAAAATTGCCACCTTTAAGTCTGTTACTGAGTGACCAGAGAGGTTGAAGTGTTCTCCTACTGGTTTTTGAATGTTATGATTCCTGATGTCAGATTTGTGTCCATTTATTCTTTTGCGTAGAGACTGTCCGGTTTGGCCAATGTACATGGCAGAGAGGCATTGCTGGCATATATCACATTGGTAGATGTGCAGGTGAACGAGCCCCTGATGGCGTGACTAATGTGATTAGGTCCTATGATGGTGTCATTTGAATAAATATGTGGACAGAGTTGGCATCGGGCTTTGTTGCAAGGATAGGTTCCTGGGTTAGTGTTTTTGTTATGTGGTTGCTGGTGAGTATTTGCTTCAGGTTGGGGGGCTGTCTGTAAGCAAGGACTGGTCTGTCTTGGGATACATAGATACACACACAAAGAAACAATGTAAAGTATTTAAATTAAACTCAGAGCATTCTTGGTGTAATTAAAAACGTAAGTGCCTGAGAACACAAATCTCTTCCTTCAAGTGCAGCTGCATTTCATCCTTTAAAAACTCTATTGACTTGAATCTCGGCGTCATGATATTTCTCCAAAGCAGTCCCCACTATTGTTACCCTTATTAGTCCTTTCCATGCTTCTCTTTTACCTGTATATACCAATATATTATCCTGTATTGAGCTGTCATTTAACTCTTTGTAAACCACCCTGAAGTCCAAATAGCATAGGTACCAATATGAATGGACCAAAGTCTAACATCCCAGTATTCATTCTAGAAATTAAATTGTAAACCTCCTTTGTCTCACAGACCTATAAAAATGAAAAATATTTTAAGCTAGTTTTAAACTAGTGATTTCTGGCCCACCTTGAGCTTTTTTCATCCCAATATTTTCAGATGTTTCTAATTTCTCCTCTGTAACCTTTGGATTCCTCACCCGTTTGCACTGCCCTATTGACTCCTCCATCGTTCTCTGCTTTGACACCAACTCCAAATCTACAGCAGTGAACAGAATTTATGCAACATTATGAATAAATCCAAGGACAAATTCCCACCACAAAATATAAACAATTGTGTCTGCTTCACTTTATATAGGGACTGTGAGGTCACTAACATTAGGGAAACCTGAAAGAACATAAGGATCAGGAAGGTATATGATTGCAGGCCATAGGGCAAAATTACAAGACTCCCAATAAGTAAAGACGTCATTATTATTGATACAGAGACTGCCTAATTCATCCAGAGTAAAAAAAAAAAATAAGGCTTTTGAAAGATAACTTTAAAAAAAATTGCACATTCACACAATTTAAACTAATTATGTTGTCATTACCAAAATACCTTGACTTTGTTAATTTATTAATTATTATTTATATTGTGGTAGTGCTTAGGATCCCTTAGTCGATAATCAGAATTCCACTGTGTTAGGCACTGGACAAACAGAACAAAAAGATGGTCCTGGCCATAAAGAGTTTACAGTTGAAGTACAACAGAGAGCTATAGACCGATAGATAGATGGGGGAGTACAAGGAAACAATAGGGCAACATTGCTCAGTAGGACAGGCAGTGGGCTCAATACACCAGTGGCCTAACTGTTGTCAAGTTTTTTTAGGCATCATGGAAAAGGAGAGTTTTAAGGAGGATAATGCATCCGTTTTGTGGCTGTTTACAGGGAGCTCCTCCCAAGTTTGAGGTGTAGCATGGCAGAAAGCATGAAGGTGCTTGTTTGAAAATTTAACAATGATGATGGAGGCTGGGCTGATAGGAGGTAGCAGTCAACATCTTAATAGTGAATGAGAGATGATAGGTAGGTGGGAACAGGCTGTGAAGGGCCTTGAAAGTGAAGACAAATAGCTTATGTTTGATGTAATAAAGAAGGCAGAGCCAGTGGGGGGATGCAAAGGGACAGATGATATATGGTCAAAGTGACAAGCTAGGAAATTATCTTTGCAGCAGCATTCTGAATAGATATGAGTGGGGCTAGACTGCCAAGATTTGTCAAGGCCAAAGGAAAGGATATTGCAGTAATCCAGATGTTTGATAAGAGCTTGGACAAGATTTTTGGCTATGTGGACAGATAGGAAAGGCGTTATCTTAGAGATATTATGCAAAAGAGAATTGGCAAGGTATAGACATAACCTGGATGTGAGGACCTAGAGAGGTCTGAGACAAAGACGATGCCCATGTTACAGGCTGAGTAACAGGCAAGACAGTGGTTTCATCCACAGTGACCACAAAAGGGGAAAGCTTAGGGAGAAAAGATTAAGACCACTGTTTTAGTTATGACAAGCTTGAGTTGATGGCTACTGAGGAGATGCCATAGAGACAGGCTGAGATTTTAGTTTGGACAGAAGGAGACAGGTCTGGAGTACAGGGGTAGAGCTGTGAGTCATCAACATAGAGATGGTTGTTGAATTTGTGTCTGTAGATAAGAACCTAAGGTGCAGAAGAAGAAGAGAGGGGATAAATGACAGAGCCCTGTGGAACCCCCTCACAAAGTTGAAAGGGGAAGATGGGGAGGAGGAGTCTCTGAAGGGGTGATTAGAGAGGTAGGAGGAGAACCAGGAGAGGAGAGTCACAGAAGCCAAAGGAAGACATTATTTTAAGAAGATAATCATGGTCAGTGGTTTTGAAGGTAGCTGACAGGTGAAGGATGAGGAGGATGGAGTACTGGTTCTGAGCTTTGGCCAGGAAGAGATCATTAGAGACTTTGGCAAGAGCAGTTTCAGCGGCAGAAGCAAGACTGGAGGAACTGGAGGACAGGAGTTCCAGACAGCAACTGTAAACAGCACATTCAATGAGCTTAGAGAGGGAAGAGAGATGGCGAAGTAGTTGGAAAGGCAAGAGGGAGCCAGGTTTTTTTTAAATGGGAGAGAGCAAAGCATAACTGTATTGTGAGGGGAAAGAGCCAAAGGAGAGTGAGCAGTTAAGGACAAGAGTAAGGGAGGGGATGTGAGTGAGTGCAAGAAAGATCAGGAAATGGGATGGGGTCACTGGGGCAAGTGGAGGTGTTCGAGAAGGAGGGCAGATGAGAAACTTCTGTGTCTGTGGTGGAGGAGAGAGTTGCCAGTGGGGAAGGGGAAGGGAGAAAGGAAGGCGAGCCCCGGGGAGAGGAAGGTCACTTCGTATTCTGTCCGTTTTCTCTTGGAAGAAATCGGCGCAATCCTGTGTGGAGAGAGAAGAAGAGGCAGGAGGTGGAGAGGGTTTGAGGAGTGAGGAGTCAAAGGGTCAAAGGTGACAAAAAGGCAGCTTGGATTGAGGTCACATGATACAATTAAGTTGGAGCTAGGAAGATGGCAGAACTGAAGGAAGAAAGAACAGATTTGTAATGGAGGAAGTCGGCCTGGTCATGGGATTTCTGCCAGACACACTGCAAAACTAGAGCAGGAGTGGAGGACGCAGATGTTGAGGGTGAGCCAGGGCTGGGGATAGCAGGGCAGACCTCAAGCTGCTCAAACAGTGGGATATCCAATGTATTAAAAACTGACCTGAAATACGAAACACTCAAAAATGCTGGAATCATATTTGGTATGACGCAAGAAAGCAGACAGAAGAAATATTTTATCACTGTCTTTTTAAAGGTATAACTGAAACCATTTTGACATGTACATCATGTAGCATTCACTGCTGGCAGGACTTTATGAGATTTCAGTTGTGAGTCAAACACTGTTTGGCTTGCCAGGTCCTTCTGAGAAATCTTAACATTTCATTTCATAAAGATTTATGCCACATAATGACATCTAAAAAAGATACATTAATTATTTGGCAGATGGCTATATGAAATTCACTATTCAGATGCTCCCCATTTCTTTAGGACTTAACATTGAGGGATACTAATAAGGTCTGAAAATAAATGAGCACTGAGACATTTCCAGACATGATTAACATGCACAGAATCAGCTTAGTCCAAAAAAAGATGTATTTCAAGTCAAAATCATGTTCTTCCGTCACGGAAGAATGAAGAAAAACAATCCCTCCTATGCACTGTTACCAAATATCTGTTTTGATTCACTAAGGTATTTGGGGGATTTTTGTTTGTTTTTTAATAAAGTTATACAAAATAACATTTAGTCAGACAATGTGTTGGTATAGTGAAATCATTTCTGAAATATTTGCTAAAATCAGACAACATTTCAGTCTACTGGTTAAAGTATTTGCCAGTCATTACAATGCAGGCCAAGCAATTAAATAATATATAAATGTAAGTTTGTTGCATGTAACAATAAAAAAAGGGTTTTTTTTTAATGCCTATGCGTCAGGAAATGCACATGATAGGTACAAATGGGCTGAGTTACAGTTAAGTATTTTATATTGGAATGTTGCTTTAATTTTCTCCGGTGGGATAGGGGATTGCACTTTCCTGTGCTTATTCTTAGTCAAGCAGTACATTTTTGGGGCAGTTTGATAAAATTCTGTCAGGCTCTTTTTGAGATATCAAAACATGAAAATTCAGTGTTCTTCAGAAGAAGCAAATTTTCAAGCATTTGTGTTCAAAATAACAAACAAATAGCTTCCAAGTAAAAACTTCCCTTGGATTTAGCACTTAATGATAAGTGCCCTTGCTGTGCTTTGAAAATATGATTTACTAGACCACAACAGTGATCTAAATGGAGGGCCATATGGTACAATGGCTAGGCATGAGATAATGGTGCTGTGCTGGTCTTAACTTTGATTGCCTCCCTTCTTTCTGCCTCCTTTGACATGTCTGAATTTTAAGATATTTTATTTTAATAAAACTAGAGAAACATCTGCGCAATGCTATGCATGTGAGATGGGATTTATGGACCTCCTAATGACCTAACGCACAGGGCTGTTTACTTTTGTTCTGTTCCTTCCACATTACCCTAGTTCTCCTTTTTTATTTATATATCTGAGCTCATTACAGAGATAATCCCTGCTGATTGGCAGTAGCTGGAGCAGGTGCAGGCCACTAGTCAGACGTCGGCATTGGGTGCTTGCCAACAGTAGCTTCAGACCACTTAGCATAAAATGGGGAAAACAGATTTTTTTTTCCCAGGGGAAAAAAGGGCTACACATAAGTATTAGAAACTTGCCTTTGTCAACCCATGTAAGTTCACATTTCTGCCTTTATTGCAGGGACTGTAATTCATGCCTATGTAAATAACAATGCTCACCATTGAGCCAGTGCCCTAGTCTACAGGGCATTTCAAATACAAGAAATATCTGATGTGTACCAAACTCCCAGCTAATGGAACAAGATAGACCTTTCCACTAAAAATAACTCCCCATTACATATTAAGAGAAAAAATGTGGATACAAATATGCAAATGATTTAAAAGGAATAAACACTTTTTGCTGCTATCACACTGAGGTTTGAGTGACTCTGACTCAATTAATAAATAGCCATATCTGTAGGATGGCTAAGCACGCAATTACTGTTCTGAGTACATTCCACAAAACACATTGCACAGTTCAGTACCTGCTTTCTTTCTGTTCTGTGATTCAGAAAATAAAATTATAAGGATGTAAGCTGGCAATGAATATAAATATTTTAATGTCAAACCTATCTTCTTGGTATCCATAAATACTGTTTAAATACTCAAGATGTAATGCACATACAAATCAATTTAAAAGTGCTTCATTACTTACTAAAATAGGAGTAGGATTTGGCCCAATTAATTTAATTTTAAGACAATGTGATCCTAAAAGAGTAATAAAAAGCCTGATCTTCGTAGTGCTGCCACAGCACTATGCAATGCATTTCATTTTAGGTTTAACATATTTATAAAATTATACATACACTATAGACACAGAAAACATATACAAAATGTTTAAATAATTCATGTTTTTAACATTCAGCTCTAGCTAACATCAATTTTTACTGTACATAGAACAAAACATTTGTTTTAATAGGATGATTATGCTCTGTGGGACTAGAATCATTCATTTGCAAAGCAGTGGGTGAGATATATTCATGTCATCACTTCCATGTAATTGAATGCAAAATATTTGTGTATTTCACTTTATTTGTAATATAAATAAAGCTCTGCCCTTCAATCTCAGAATATAACTGATGGCAATCAATATTATGTGCATATAAAATAAAAAGACTCATGTCATAACTATAAAGGGAAGGGTAATAGCTGTCCTGTGTACAGTACTATAAATCCCTCCTGGCCAGAGACTCCAAAATCCTTTTCCCTGTAAAGGGTTAAGAAGCTCAGGTAACCTGGCTGGCATCTGACCTAAAGGACCAATAAGGGGACAAGATACTTTCAAATCTTGGGGGGGGGAAGGCTTTTGTTTGTGTTCTTTGTTTTGGGACGGGGTTCGTTCTCCGGGAATGAGAGGGACCAGACATCAATCCAGGTTCTCCACATCTTTCTAAACAAGCCTCTCCTATTTCAAACTTGTAAGTAAATAGCCAGGCAAGGCGTGTTAGTTTTCCTTTGTTTTTCTCAACTTGTAAATGTACCTTTTACTAGAGTGTTTATCTTTGTTTGCTGTACTTTGAACCTGAGACTAGAGGGGAGTCCTCTGAGCTCTTTAAGTTTGATTACCCTGTAAGGTTAATTTCCATACTGATTTTACAGAGATGATTTTTACCTTTTTCTTTAATTAAAAACCTTCTTTTTAAGAACCTGATTGATTTTTCCTTGTTTTAGATCCAAAGGGGTTTTGGATCTTGATTCACCAGGAGTTGGTGGGAGGAAGGAGGGGGGATGGTTAATTTCTCCCTGTTGTAGATCCCGGGGGGGGTTGGAACTGATTCACCAGGAGTTGGTGGGAGGAAGGAGGGGAATGGTTAATTTCTCCTTGTTTTAAGATTCAAGGGGTTTTGGATTTGTTTTCACCAGGGATTTGGTGAGGGTTTTTCAAGGCTTCCCAGGGAGGGAATCCATTGATGGTGGCAGCCGAACCAGAGCTAAGCTGGTAGTTAAGCTTAGAAGTTTTTCACGCAGGCCCCAACATTTGTACCCTAAAGTTCAAAGTGGGGATCTCAGTCCTGACATGGTGGCAGCGGTGGGATCATTTTAAACCCAAAAGCCAGTGAGATTTTTTTTTCCTTCTAGCTGCTTGGAAAGCCGAGCTGGAAGTAGATAGATGCATATCTTATCTCTCCTTGCCTGAAGGCAGAGGTGTTAAGTTTTTTTTTACAGGTCCTTTGTTAAGAGAAGGGTTCAATTAGCAAATGACTGGTAAAAGGTATTTACAAGCTGAATTGTTTTTTTTTCTTTTTACATCCTCGGGAGTAGCTAGTTAGAAAGTTACTGTTAACTCTGCAGCAGCCAGAGCTGAGAGCTTCCCAGTTTGTCAACTGCAAAGGGGGTTACCCAGCACAAGAAAACAGGAAAATGACTACCAAAGAAGTAGCTAACAAAATAGAACTGGCCAAACTAGAAGCAAAAGAAAATGAAAGAAAACATCAGAGACTGCTTCAATTAACAAAACTCGAGACAGAGCAGAGAGAAAGAGAAGAAAAAGCCAAAGAGGAGGCCCACAAGAGAACTATGGAGCTGAAAGAAAAAGAGATGGAGGAGAGAGAAAAAGAAAGGAAGCATGAACTGGAAGTAGCAAAGGCTAAGCAGGATGCACCAGCCAATGCTAACAACCCCCCTCCAGGTACCACTTCCCATCCCAGAAAATTCCCCATCTACAAGGCAGGCGATGATACTGAGGCCTTCTTAGAAAATTTTGAAAGGGCCTGCCTTGGATACAGCATCACTGCAGACCAGTACATGGTAGAGCTGAGGCCGCAGCTCAGTGGACCCTTAGCAGAGGTGGCGGCTGAAATGCCTAAGGAACACATGAACAGTTATGAACTTTTTAAAAACAAGGCCAGACTCAGAATGGGGCTAACACCCGAGCATGCCCGTCGGCGGTTCAGAGCCCTAAAGTGGAAACCGGATGTGTCATTTACCCGTCATGCCTACCACATTGACAAAAATTGTGATGCCTGGGTATCAGGAGCAAATGTTAAATCTCTGGAAGATCTGCTTTCCCTAGTAAAAATGGAGCAGTTTTTAGAGGGTGTTCCTGAGGAAATAGAAAGGTACATCCTAGATAGGAAGCCCAAAACTGTAACTGAGGCGGGGGAGATTGGAGCCCAATGGGTGGAGGTGGCAGAAAAGAAAAAAACTAGTAGCAGTTGGAGCGAATATCAGAAGGGGCAAGCCGAAACAAAACCTTACCACCGGGGACAACCCAAGGCCCCACCCACATCCCAAGGGAAACCCCAGACGCCTTCTCACCCCACCACACCAGTCTCCACCAACCAACCTCGTCCCGGTGATACCTTAGCAGGGCGATGTTTTAAATGTAATGGACTGGGACATATAAAGGCTCACTGCCCCAAGAACCCCAACCGATTACAGTTCATTACACCCCAATCACACCAAAGATCCCCAAACCCAGATGCCTCTCTCATACCCTCGGAGCGAAGGGAAACCTTGAGAGTGGGCGGAAGGAAGGTTACCGCTTGGAGGGACACTGGGGCTCAAGTGTCAACTATCCACCAATCCCTAGTGGACCCCAAACTCATCAACCCAGAGGCTACAGTGACAATTCAACCCTTCGTGTCACAATCTGTAACCTTGCCTACAGCCACGTTGCATGTCCAGTACAAGGGCTGGTCAGGAATGTGGACTTTTGCAGTCTATGACAATTATCCCATTCCCATGCTGCTGGGGGAAGATTTGGCCAACCATGTGAAGGTAGCCAAGAGGGTGGGAATAATCACCCGCAGCCAGGCTAAGCAAGCTTTCACCCCCATCCCTGTTCCTGAGCCGTCCACCAGGGCCCCGTCTGTGTTACCGGAGACCCAGACAAAGGTGGTGGAACTGGATCCTCTGCCAACGACTGCAACAGCCGTAGTGGATCCAATCCCAGAGACCCAGCCAAAGCCAGTCCCAGAACCGGAACTGGCAACGCAACCAGCACCAGAACCATTGCCAGCCCTGAGTCCAGCGCTTGCAAACCCGTCTACAACTCCAATGCCAGAGGGCACCAGCGAGCCTGAACTGGCAGAAGCAGCAGATAACCCTACCCAAGAGACTCAGCCAGAGCCTGAGTTACCACATAGTGCACCAGCGGACAGCGGTTCACAGTCAATGGAAACAGCCCAAGCACCTGCATCACTTCCAGAGGGACTAAGCCCCAGTCCACAGTCCAAGGAGGAACTGATGTCTCCAGCATCAAGGGAACAGTTCCAGGCCGAGCAGGAAGCAGATGACAGCCTTCAAAAAGCTTGGGCGGCGGCGCGGAGCACCCCACCGCCTCTCAGCTCTTCTAACCGATCCCGGTTTGTTGTAGAACAAGGACTTTTATACAAGGAGACTCTTTCTGGTGGGCACCAGGAAGACTGGCATCCTCAAAGGCAGTTGGTAGTTCCCACTAAGTATCGGGTAAAGCTCTTGAGCTTAGCCCATGATCATCCCAGTGGCCATTCTGGGGTGAACAGAACCAAAGACCGGTTGGGGAAGTCCTTCCACTGGGAGGGAATGGGCAAGGACGTTGCTAATTATGTCCGGTCTTGTGAGGTGTGCCAACGAGTGGGAAAACCCCAAGACCAGGTTAAAGCCCCTCTCCAGCCACTACCCATAATTGAGGTCCCATTTCAGCGCGTAGCTGTGGATATTCTGGGTCCTTTCCCAAAGAAGACACCCAGAGGAAAGCAGTACGTACTGACTTTCATGGATTTTGCTACCCGATGGCCGGAAGCAGTACCCTTAAGCAACACCAGGGCTAAAAGTGTGTGCCAGGCATTAACAGACATTTTTGCCAGGGTAGGTTGGCCCTCCGACATCCTTACAGATTCGGGAACTAACTTCCTGGCAGGAACCATGGAAAGCCTGTGGGAAGCTCATGGGGTGAATCACTTGGTTGCCACCCCTTACCACCATGAAACCAATGGCCTGGTGGAGAGGTTTAATGGAACTTTGGGGGCCATGATACGTAAATTTGTAAATGAACACTCCAATGATTGGGACCTCGTGTTGCAGCAGTTGCTTTTTGCCTACAGGGCTGTACCACATCCCAGTTTAGGGTTTTCACCATTTGAACTTGTGTATGGCCGTGAGGTTAAGGGGCCATTACAGTTGGTGAAGCAGCAATGGGAGGGGTTTACGCCTTCTCCAGGAACAAACATTCTAGACTTTGTAAGCAACCTACAAAACACCCTCCGACATTCTTTGGCCCTTGCTAAAGAAAACCTAAAGGATGCTCAGGAAGAGCAAAAGGCCTGGTATGATAAACATTCCAGAGAACGGTCCTTCAAAGTAGGAGACCAAGTCATGGTCTTAAAGGCAATCCAGGCCCATAAAATGGAAGCGTCGTGGGAAGGACCATTCACGGTCCAGGAGCGCCTAGGAGCTGTTAACTATCTCATAGCCTCCCCCACCTCCAACATAAAGCCTAAGGTATACCATGTTAATTCTCTTAAGCCCTTTTATTCCAGAGAATTAAACGTTTGCCAGTTTACAGCCCAGGAAACAGATGACGCGGAGTGGCCTGAAGGTGTCTACTACGAAGGAAAAAAGGATGGTGGCGTGGAAGAGGTGAACCTCTCCATGACCCTTGGACGTCTGCAGCGACAGCAGATCAAGGAGCTGTGCACAAGCTTTGCACCAATTTTCTCAGCCACTCCAGGATGGACCGAACGGGCATACCACTCCATTGACACAGGTAATGCTCACCCTATTAGAACCCCACCCTACCGGGAGTCACCTCATGCCAAAACTGCTATACAAAGGGAGATCCAGGACATGCTACAGATGGGTATAATCCGCCCCTCTAAGAGTGCATGGGCATCTCCAGTGGTTCTAGTTCCCAAACCAGATGGGGAAATACGCTTTTGCGTGGACTACCGTAAGCTAAATGCTGTAACTCGTCCTGACAACTATCCAATGCCACGCACAGATGAGCTATTGGAGAAATTGGGACATGCCCAATTCATCTCTACTTTGGACTTAACCAAGGGGTACTGGCAAGTACCACTAGATGAACCCGCTAAGGAAAGGTCAGCCTTCGTCACCCAGGCAGGGGTGTATGAATTCAATGTACTCCCTTTCGGGTTGCGAAATGCACCCGCCACCTTCCAAAGACTTGTAGATGGTCTCCTAGCGGGATTGGGAGAATCTGCAGTTGCCTACCTCGATGATGTGGCCATTTTTTCTGATTCATGGGCAGAGCACATGGAACACCTGGAAAAAGTTTTCGAGCGCATCCAGCAGGCAGGACTAACTGTTAAGGCTAAAAAGTGTCAAATAGGCCAAAACAGAGTGACTTACCTGGGGCACCAGGTGGGTCAAGGAACTATAAATCCCATACAGGCCAAAGTGGATGCTATCCAAAAGTGGCCGGTTCCAAAGTCTAAGAAACAGGTCCAATCCTTCTTAGGCTTGGCTGGATATTATAGGCGATTTGTACCCCACTACAGCCAAATCGCCGCCCCGCTGACAGACCTAACCAAAAAGAAACAGCCAAATGCAGTTCAGTGGACTAATGAGTGTCAAAAGGCCTTTAACCAGCTTAAGGCAACACTCATGTCTGACCCTGTGCTAAGGGCCCCAGACTTTGACAAACCGTTCCAAGTAACCACAGATGCGTCCGAGCGAGGCGTGGGAGCAGTTTTAATGCAGGAAGGACCGGATCAAGAATTCCATCCTGTCGTATTTCTCAGTAAGAAACTGTCTGAGAGGGAAAGCCATTGGTCAATCAGCGAAAAGGAATGCTATGCCATTGTGTACGCGCTGGAAAAGCTACGCCCATATGTTTGGGGACGGCGTTTCCAACTACAAACAGACCATGCTGCGCTACAGTGGCTTCATACCGCCAAGGGAAATAACAAAAAACTTCTTCGGTGGAGTTTAGCTCTCCAAGATTTTGATTTTGAAATACAACACATTTCGGGAGCTTCTAACAAAGTGGCTGATGCACTCTCCCGGGAAAGTTTCCCAGAGTTAACTGGTTAACAATTGTTTTTGGAATGAAACATATTGTTAGTTTTTATATAATCAGTCGTATGTCTAAAGGTACATGTGTCTTATTAACTCTGTTTTCTCCTAAAACTCCAGGAAGAAATCACAGCCAGTGTGGAACCGAACATCCAACACTATCTGTGATTTGGGGGGCGTGTCATAACTATAAAGGGAAGGGTAATAGCTGTCCTGTGTACAGTACTATAAATCCCTCCTGGCCAGAGACTCCAAAATCCTTTTCCCTGTAAAGGGTTAAGAAGCTCAGGTAACCTGGCTGGCATCTGACCTAAAGGACCAATAAGGGGACAAGATACTTTCAAATCTTGGGGGGGGGAAGGCTTTTGTTTGTGTTCTTTGTTTTGGGACGGGGTTCGTTCTCCGGGAATGAGAGGGACCAGACATCAATCCAGGTTCTCCACATCTTTCTAAACAAGCCTCTCCTATTTCAAACTTGTAAGTAAATAGCCAGGCAAGGCGTGTTAGTTTTCCTTTGTTTTTCTCAACTTGTAAATGTACCTTTTACTAGAGTGTTTATCTTTGTTTGCTGTACTTTGAACCTGAGACTAGAGGGGAGTCCTCTGAGCTCTTTAAGTTTGATTACCCTGTAAGGTTAATTTCCATACTGATTTTACAGAGATGATTTTTACCTTTTTCTTTAATTAAAAACCTTCTTTTTAAGAACCTGATTGATTTTTCCTTGTTTTAGATCCAAAGGGGTTTTGGATCTTGATTCACCAGGAGTTGGTGGGAGGAAGGAGGGGGGATGGTTAATTTCTCCCTGTTGTAGATCCCAGGGGGGGGTTGGAACTGATTCACCAGGAGTTGGTGGGAGGAAGGAGGGGAATGGTTAATTTCTCCTTGTTTTAAGATCCAAGGGGTTTTGGATTTGTTTTCACCAGGGATTTGGTGAGGGTTTTTCAAGGCTTCCCAGGGAGGGAATCCATTGATGGTGGCAGCCGAACCAGAGCTAAGCTGGTAGTTAAGCTTAGAAGTTTTTCACGCAGGCCCCTACATTTGTACCCTAAAGTTCAAAGTGGGGATCTCAGTCCTGACAACTCATAAGCCTGGAAAATGTTGATATGGTTTGCAACTCATGCAGTTTTTAATTTCCTAACTCCTTAAGTGCTGGAACTAGGGGTGCTGGAGGTGCTCCAGCACCTCTTGGCTTCAGGTAGTTTCTATCATATACAGGGTTTACAATTTGGTTCAATGGCTCTCAGCACCCCTGCCTAATTCCGCAATATTAATGTTCATTGCATCTTTAACATCTGACTTGCCAACATAAACGCAGCTTAGAAAACCACCTCCCAGAGGAAAGTTGATCTGTATGCTCCCAATAACGAAAAAGCACAATGAAATGTGAAGGCTGCATATTTTCTGAACTTTTCACTAGAGACAGCATTGTTAGTGAAGACAATCTATTCGTAGAGCCATGAAAATCCTTACCTTGGGTTATTACTTGGTAGTTTTTAAATGGTCAGAGTTTGTGGTTTGCTATACTGTGAATCACATTATCACTTCTTCTAACAGAGAAAGTGATCATAACACACAAAAAGTCCAAACATTCTTAATAAGACGTGTGTTGGAGTCCAAATATCTGCAGTGCAACCTGATATTTGGATGGAAATTCAAATTCAATAAAATGTATAAATACAGCATTATATTTATTATTTAAAAACTACCTTAAATGTGCTGGATGATGAGAAAAAAAGTTAATTAAACATGCTTTGCATTTAAAATTGATTTATTAAACAAAGGAAATATTATCTGTAGTTAGTCAATTGAACTGATTGTTTCTCATCACCATATCCTTGAAGATTTTAAAACTAGTAGGTCTCCTCCTCTAACACCTAGTTTTTATTCATAAATTGGAAAAGGAAAGAAAGATTTCCTGCTTTTACGAATTCCAATTGGTTTCTTAACTTTGAATGAACTAGTCATTGAACTGATCTAGTTCAGCAGTTCTCAAACTGTGGGTCAGGACCCCAAAGTGGGTCGCAAGTCCATTTTGATGGGGTCACCAAGGCTGCCATTAGACTTGTTGGGGCCTGGGGCTGAAGCCAAAGGCCCAGCTCCACCACCTGTGGCCAAAACCCAAGCCCACCACCCGGGGCCAAAGCCTGAGGGCTTCAGGCCTGGGTGGCAGGGCTCAGGTTACAACCCCCCCCCACCTGGGGCTGACACTCTTGGGCTTTGGGCCCCAGCCCGGGGTGGCGGGGCTTGGGTGGGCTCAGGCTTTGGTCCCGTCTCCTGGGGTTGTGTAGTAATTTTTGTTGTCAAAAGGGGGTCATGATTCAATGAAGTTTAAGAACCCCTGATCTAGTTGAATATAACCTGTAACAAAGAAAATATTCTCTCTGCACCTGCAGAAGACTACTGCTGTCAAACGCTGCTTTAGCACATCAAGAAACTCAGGTTTCAGGAGCTTAGCCAGTGACTTCAAGCAATTCAATGGCTTGACTGTTTTTAAAACTTGGCAGCAAACATATACTGTTTAATATTTTTTGTGTTAAATTAAATGATTTTAATAGATTATAAGAAGTTTAGGTCTCAAAGGTTGTCAATTTCAAATTAATTTTAAATAGGTATATTTTAAAAAAATAAATCTGTAATTTAAATAAAAATCTAGTTTAAATTTAAACAATCTGAGTTTTTTTTAATTTTTTAAAAAAATCTGCAATTTTTATGTGCTCTGAGATCCTCCATCTAGCCATAGAATATTCTACACACTACCTTGCTGATGTGCCTAAACCTGGCTCTTCTGAGGGAACATATAGTGGGGCAAGATGGTAGTTTAGGCTTGGTCTACACTTGAAAGTTATATTAGCGTAGCTATCATCAAGGCCATGGGTGTGAAAAAACACACCGCTGACCAACACAGCTGTGCTGACATAACCCACAGTGTAGACACAGCTATGTTGACGGAAGAGTGCTTCCGTTGACATAGCTACATTGTTTGGGGAGGTGATGTTCCTACACCAATGGGAAAACCTCTTCTGTCAGTGTAGGCTTTGTCTACATTAGGGGGCTATGCCAACATAGCTATCCAGTGTAGTCTCCAAAGCAAGACATACCCTTAATGTATGTCTACATTGCATGCTTTTTTGGTGGTGTGTAGTGTACGTAGCCATGTAGCCCTCCCCAGCACAGGTATTAGTAGCCCCCCCCCCCCCCGAAACATGCTATAAAAACTCCACGGCCCACTTGTGCCACAATAACTGGTTTTCTGCATATAAACACGAGGGCCGGCATTAAGGGGCAATTGCCCAGTGCTCCATGCCACAGGGGGCACCATGAAGCTAAGTTGCTCAGGCTTCTGCTTCAGCCCCAGGTGGCAGGGCTCAGGGCCTCGGGCTTCAGCCCCATGCAGTGGGACTCTGACTTTCTGCCTTGGGCCTCAGCAAGTCTAACGCTGGTCCTGCTTGGCGGACCCCCTGAAACCTGTTCACGGCTCCCCAGGGGGCCCCAAACTCCTGGTTAAGAACCACTGGTGCAGACCATGAGGCATGGCTTATGCGAGTGAAGACACATCTGATGGGTGTGTGTGCGTGCAGGAGTACAGTATCTGCAAATAGTTATTAATCCCTAGGATCCTACTTGGATCTCCTCAGTACAATTCTTCAGGAACCTCCCCCATCACTGCCTATCTATAATATGGCATCTGGAGGAGTTCAGCTAAACTTGTGTCCTTTTCTGCTGGACCCAAAAGCCCACAGCTTCAAAAAAAAAAAAAAAGCATGTGTACAATTTAGGATGTAAGGATTCTCTTGCCCTGGGTATAACTCTCGAATGTACAAACTTTAAAAAAAGAGTGACTGTTCTCTTGATTCATGTGTTTATATGAGCTCTAGCAAGCCTCCTTATCTTCATTTCTTTAATCCTTTTTTTTTTTTTTTTTTTTTGGAAAAAACACAAAAAACACCTACATGAGAAGTTTTAAACACATAAAAGTTAGGGCATTCAAAGTTAGAGTTTCCAAAGGAACATCCACACTGCACATATACTATAAAGCATAGGAGTTAAACCCATATATGACACCAGAAAAGAAGTACATACACAATAGGGTTCCAAGTTATGGTTGTTGTGGAAAACTTGACTGGATTTATTTGGTTGTTTTTTTCCCCTACTTGTGTAATTAAAATCTTAGTGATAACTGTGCTGACACAGCTGGCTACCTTTACATTTTAGGTAGAGGTTTCAGAGAGGCATATGTATCTCTACCATAAAAAGACCCCCAAAAGAGGGCGGGGGAGATAAAGGGTTTTATGTTCGTATAATGAGGGTAGTGAAGTGCTCTCCACATCAGTTAAAAGGAAAAACTCTTTAGATAACAAAATTGATAGCCTTTGAAATTCACTTCCCTATGTCGCTCTCAAAAATATGGGGAGTTTTGTGGGCAACAGGTTCAGAAAGTCATTCAAACAACTCAGCAACAAGTAGCCACGTACCTTCCCTACCTGACCCCACAAGGTTATGGGGTATTAACAATTTGGTGACTCAGTTTGACTGCTCTTTCTCTTCCCAGCACATTGGAATCAAATGGAATTAAGGAGAAGTGTTTATTTGGTTATTATGCCAGCCCACGTTTCCAAACATGACTTGCCCTGTCTACACTAGGCGAAAAGTCCTATTTAAAATCATGTTAGTTAAATATATTAGCTACCATATTTTATAACAACCTATTTTCCTAGGCTAGACATGGTTTAAAACAATAAGGTTAATGCAGTCAAATGTCCCTTTATAATATCAGGTACAAACATTGACTTTAGGTGTCTTGTGAAAATGAGTTTGTTGGTTTCCTCCTAATCACAATTGGTTCACATCACAAAAGCATTACTGACATAATTTGCAGCCTCCAATTGAGACCCTCAAGCCTGCAATGGATGCATGTGTTTTTCTCTCTCTGCAGATCAATATGAAAGTGCATTGGCAGAGCCTGTGCATGGAATTTGCACAGCACACTGCCTGCCTCAGACCAGTAGTTCTAGAAAATAGAAGGAAAGAAAGGCTCACAACTCTGCCACTTGACTTTCTTTCTTTCTTTCTTTTTTTTTTTTTTTTTGCCACTTTCTTGGGAGGATTCACAAAATAAGGATATTTTCTGTTCCCGTCCCTCCCTTGTAGCAATAACCAGCAAGTACTATTCCCAGACGCTGTTGTCATCATCAGTGATGGTTAAGAAATCAGACTAATTTGGTATATAGACTGCTACATATATTGAAATTATTGTGAAACAAACAAACAAAAAGGAATATTAGCATCAACTCCAGGAGAAATACTGGCAGGAGGAAAGGAAAAATTGTCAAAAGTTAAAGGCAAAATTCAGTAGCAAAAACAAATCTTCAAGCCCCTCTGTGGACTTTCATAAAAAAATGGAACAAAACTAAAGCAAATCCAAAAACATTATTTGACAATGTCCTTTTAAATTACCCATGTTCTAAATATATATATATTCCCATGGTACACAATAATGGATGCTAATTTTTTAAAAATGTGCATGCGTGAGAGAAAAATAGAGGCTCTTATACAACCCATGCAGTTTTCTGGTTTGGAGGTCTTCGGCTACAGAAATCTTCAAGAGATTTATTTCTAAAGAATGTTTAAGCAAGCTTAAGTGGTTCAAAGAAAGTGAGATATTGACTGGTTCCTGAACACTATCTGCAAGACGGGGGTTTCCCTTTAGCATGCAAATGAGGGATCAGGTCTCTATTGATTTAGCTTTCCAGTTGGATTTGTGTGTTTTCATAGAGTAGGAGGGGGGAAAATGTGGCCATTTAGAAGACTTCAGTCAGAACAAATCTTCTGCTTGTTTTAAAAATATACTGTTATACAGTACACAGAATAAAACTATACTGATTAAATGGGCCATTCTCCACTAAGCACACTAGTACACCAAAGCCAATCAGTGTTTTGCTGATTCATGGCTGTATAGATAGGTAGTGCTCAGTTAAGAAACCAGGTCCTTTATTCAGAACTAGAATGTACAACAAAATGTAGGTTTCCAATTATAACTAACCTTACTCTTGACAAAAAATGATGTTAGAGGTTTTCTGAAAATGAGTCTGTCAAAAGAATAGTTTAATAATGCATAACATATGCACCATGAATAATTTAATGGCCTTTTTTACACCATTAAGGACAAAACAGAGCTATTAGCCTTGTTTGCACTTGGAACTGAATTAAAGAAATTAATTTAGCCCTACAACTGGGTATGTTAATTTTCTTTTTAAAAATAGTATGAGGTTCTACCACATCTTACATTATCATCTCAATAAAAGGAATGTGACTCAGCACCCATGGACCTACTCTGGGTTTAGCTCTTCAAACAAGATACAGAAGATGAACATGCATGTGGCAAAGAAGCATGTTCTCAGAGAACCCAACTAAAGATCAAGTAACTTTGAGCTGAGTCTGTCCATAGCCAATTGACATTAATTGACCAATTTCATGTTGTGTTTATGCACTTTTATTATCTATGCCCAGTGACAAATGTGATGAGTCCATTTTCAAAAATACAATTAAGAAATACAGTATTTAACTAGGTCAGGAAAGGTCCCTGAATGAGAATAAGCTTTTGTATGCTTAAGATTATTATAAGGAGGTAAGGAAGCCCAAAAAGAATCAAAGTCTGCAGCATAGTCTTAGGCCAGGTCTACACTAACCCCCTAATTCGAACTAAGGTACGGAACTTCAGCTACGTGAATAACGTAGCTGAAGTTCGAAGTACCTTAGTTCGAACTTACCTTGGTCCACACTCGGCAGGCAGGCTCCCCCGTCGACTCCGCGGTACTCCTCTCGCCGAGCTGGAGTACCGCAGTCGACGGCGAGCACTTCCGGGTTCGACTTATCGCGTCCAGACGAGACGCGATAAGTCGAACCCAGAAGTTCGATCGCTCGCCGCCGAACTACCGGGTAAGTGTAGCCAAGGCCTTAGGAATGCTAACAGGTTTTTCCAAGTTGGATGAGCAGTGAAGTAACCCAATGTCAACTCAGGGGAAGGTATTTTTACTTCAATAATACTGAACTTCAATAACACATTTTGCCATCAAAAAGGATATATGAATAAATTTACACTTGAGACAATCTTCTAGTATATTAGAGATATTTTGGAGAAAGCATATTTCAGGGGAGGGGAAATTTGTCATGTTAAGGACTGCTGTAATTGAAGAGGCAATCTCCTTTCAACGGTTGATTGGGTCTGGAAAAGCCAGCTTTTAGAAGAAAATTACTCAACAACTGTAGCACAATAGGGCAGATGCATCCTTAACAAACAGAAGCCATTTTAACAAGTTTGAACATACTCTCGAGAAATATGAATTATATCTAATATCTAAATTATATTAAATAAAACTGAGGACAATTGTCAAAAGAAACCATCATAGTTTTCTTCAGTATATTGAAGAGTCAATGTTTTTAACCAGGGGTCTTACAATATGCAAAAATGTGACTTTTTAAACGATTAATTAGAGTGTTAAAATATTTGTAGATGTTAGAAATAGGATTAAATTTTGTCTAGGTCCACTGATAGCTACCAATAGGTACATTTGACCTCATAAAAGGACATTAGGACACAACAATCCTGCATTTAAATGGGCAACAGGTCCAATATGATATATGTATAAGAGCTTTCTAGTTTTCAGGAAGGCAACTGCTACATTTAAATATTTGGCAAGTTACCTAAATAGAGATATAGCTTGACTATATACGTCTAAGAAGAACTCACATATTAAATAATATGGAGGGAACAGTGCAATATATAGTCTTGGAAGGATGTGATTTTTATGAGTAAATGTTGATTCCACCAAACTGATGACAAAATTTCCATTGATATTAATCAAAGTAACAGATAGGCAAAGTAAGAAAAATACTGCTTGAGAACTTTAATAAGAGTTTGATTTAAGGATCTTTACATTGTATATTTTGATGTGATGTTGACAATTTTTGTTTTAATGGCAATACAGCTTTAACTTTTTGAATCTCACTGTACACTGTCATTAAATAAATTATTGTCTGACACACACACCCATTGTCTGACCACTCCACCACAATTGTGAACATTTAAAATCGATAAAAACAGAAATAAACTTAAAATACAAATCAGTGTTGTTATCCATCAAAATTATAAAAATAAAGTCAAATTTTGCCAGCGTCCACTTGGTAAACGGTCCAGGCCAAACACCTTGTCAGGCTTCAGCAATATTTCCTTAGTGATATTCCATTCCATAGCTAGATAATCCTGAACAAAGAGCTCATACATGTTGCTGCCTCTCAGAAAGGATGCCCTTTCACAACTGGTAAGTCTCCAGACCTGGAACAATAGAACTGCTCATGAAGGTCACCAAATCTGGCCTTAGTTTTTAAAGGGTCAGCCACCATCACTCCACCACTAAGTTCTGTGTGGGAGCTGCTACAGAAAGCTTCACCGTTACAAAAAAAGCTAAGCCAAAAGTGTCAGTCTTCTGTCACAATGTAAACAAATACCCTTGCATTCTAGCCCGGAGAATAAAGTAATTGCAATATCAAGAGCTTCTAAATTCCATTCAGCTTTAGAAATTCCTGAGTGGGGCCCTGACATACACTGAACCTTCAAGTCTAAATACGATATCTGTTAATTCTTTAATAGTAGATTCACTGTCCTTCTTTAAATGCATACAGAATAATTAAACTACCAATGGTGACTTCACTGCCTGCAAAGGCTAAAGCATCAAACTCCTACGGAGCATTTCAGATGAAGTTTAAAACCACTGTATGATAAAAGTGAGGAATACACCCCTCTTTTACTACTTCTACTACTACTATGTATATTATGGTAGAACCCGGGACCCAGTCAAGATCAGGACCCAATTGTCCTGGACACTGTATAAACATAGTCACCTTGGAAGGGGTTGCCAGCACTTTGGAGGACGGGATTAGAATTCAAAATGATCTTGATAAATTGGAGAATTGGTCTGAAATCAACAAGATGAAACTCAATAAAGACAATATCGTTCCGGGGTGTATTAACAGGAGTGTCATGTGCCAGATATGGGAGATAATTGTTCTGCTCAACTCAGCACTGGTGAGCCCTCAGCTGGAGTACTGTGTACAGTTTTGGGCACTACTCTTTAAGAAAGATATGGATAAATCAGAGAGCCCACAAGAGAGCAACAAAAATGATAAAAGGGTTAGAAAACCTAGCCTATGAGGAAAAGTTAAAAACTGGGCATGTTTAGTGTTGAGAAAAGAAGACGGAGCAGGGAATCTGGTAACAGTCTTCTTCAATTATATTAAAGGCTGCTATAAAAAGGATGGTGATCAATTGTTCTCCACGTTCACTGAAGGTAGGACACAAAGTAATGGGCTTAATATACAGCAAGGGAGATTTAGGTTAAATATTAGGAAAACTTTCTAGCAACAAGGATAGTTAAGCCCTGGAATAGGCTTCCGAGGAAAGTTCTGGAATCTAAATCACTGGAGGTTTTTAAGAAGAGGTTAGACAAACACCTGTCAGTGATGGTCTAAGTATACCATGTGGCTACATGTGCCAGCTAATGCATCTGTGTAAGTGCAGATAATCTAATGGCCATATCAATACACCTACCCTGCCCCTCTCCAAAATTCCTCCCTGCACTCATGTGGATGGATTCCCTGTGGAGCAGAGTTGTGAGGCATACTGGGGCTTCAGATCCCACTGTGCAGTATCCTGGCATCCTGCACTCCCTTTCCACTGCCCTTTGAGCGGTACATGCCTGCAGAAGGAAGCAGGATTTGGGCCACAGGCTTTCACAAAGTAAAGGAAGAAATTTTGATCAACTGATTAAATCAATCCCTCCTTGGGGTTTTGTTGGTGATAAGGAGACTCGTACTTGACATCTGAAAAGAATTTAAAAATGGACAAGATCTCCTAAAATTTCAAAATCTTAGCATGGGACATAACTGTATGCACGCTATATGATTATCAGTAAACACTCAGAGAATTATATGAAAATGTTGGATAAATTATAAAGATATAGAAAACACTCCCTTGAGAAAAGTCATTCTTCAAATGTATGGCCTCTAGAAGCCTCTAGAAATGATAAGACATATGCTGTTAAATCTGTAAGACACTCAACATGTCACTATACTACTAGACTTCTAAAAGATAGAGACAAGAAATTCAGTTAAGTCTGAAATTCCACCCACAATGCATGCTTATAGTAGCATGCATTTTAAAGGAATCAAAGAAACAGGAGATGGAAGCCAACATTTCCTAATACTTTCTTTAGTCTAGTTTCTCAATGATCCAGGTTACTCTGAGGTCTCTTGCATAACCAAGGTATAATGGAGTAGCTTAAAGACAAACTTCAAATCTCAACTTCTGTCATTTTAACTCCAATCCTTTCATATTATACAACGTTCTCAAAAAGAAAAAATAATCTACTTGTTTAAAACCCGCTTAATTAGCTGGAATATGTTTGTTTTATATATTTTTAACTCTCTTCTTTTTGCAAAATAAGTGATTAAGGGCTTTGAATGAGCACTCAAGCAGAATAAATAGAACAATTAATATAAAGTGAAAGCTGTCAATTAATCTACATAACAGGCAGTCTAGAGGGCTTTGTTCATCCAGAAGACTTTGTTGGCTACAAATCAGGAGAAACAAAAACAACTTGACATGTTCCTTCACATCCTCATGCATTTAATTAAACAATAGCAGCAAATTCTTTATCTCATCAGATGCTGTGATAAAGTACAACAGTCTCAATGAGATAAGGAAGTTATTATTATGTCACCTGAACAATAAACAATAGGCTTAAATATATATATATACACACACACACACCAGGGACAAAGTAGAATCAAATTCTTGTATAGCTGCTAATATATGAGAGCTAGAAATTGAAGAAAATGTGTTTTAATTTGTGATTTCATCTGAGCCTGTTATACATAGGTTAAAATCTAATATTATATTTCACATTTCTCATGTACGTATGTTCCAAATGTGCTTTAATAGGAGATATGGCTGTAACAAAAGAAGAATGTGCTTTTTGATATTAGCTCAACTATTTCAAGATAGGGTTCTATAAAAGAGAGCTAAAACAGAGCTCAGTTGCAGGTTCATATGATTGTAAGTATATCGCTAATATGGTACAACGTTTAGTGATTGCATGTGTTCCTGTCAAATTTCTTTTTATGTAATTGTTAGTAAAAATAAAGCAGAACACTAGGAGGGCACCTCTGTTTTTATAGTAAAACATAATAATTTATGTCCTTTTTATGTAAACAGAATAAAAATATAGCTGTTCTATAACAAAAGATATAGTGCTGCACTTTTAAGGGTTTTTGTTGTCAAAACCATCACTGATACAAAGTTATTTAGTCTGGTCTTTTAATCACTGTGAAACAAATGATCAAAACAAAAATGTTTATCAAAAACCATGGCAAATAGGCAAATAAATTAATCTTTGTCCATCTGGCCTTTCTTACGCAATGAGGTGGAGATCAGGACAAAAAAATAGACATGACTGTTTAAAAATGTTTCCTGTATTCAGATGATAACTCTGGAGCAGACACATTACCCTTTCATTCTACCATGGAAGTTAAATGGAGTTAAATCTAAACTCCACCTAGACAATTCTGAGTAGCAGGTCGTGTCACTGGGAAGGTAGTTTTCCCTAGATCTAATTTTAGAGACCAAATTGGGTTTCACTGTTGATTTATGATGCTGCAGACAAGTACTCATTAATTATATTATTATTAATAAGCATGTCTAGGGTGCTCATCACCATAGGGCCCCAATGTCTCTAACCAAATTTAGAAGAACATAAAATCTTTTTTGAAAAAAACCCCAAACTTTCTTCTCCTCCTCTTTGGATTAAAGCTAGTTTAAAACGTTACATCTAACTGGTCACTAACATGGCCATGGGCATTATAGAGCTCATTTGCCAAGGCTGCAAGAATCAAGGCTCAGCATGGTCTGTGATGGCAGTGAGTTCCTTAGCAGAGGACTATCTGGCAAACACCAGGACCCAATACCCATGAGTTCAAATTTGGGCTCCTTTATCTATAGCAGTGGTTCTCAACCAGGGGTACACATATCTCTGGGGGTACGGAGAGATCTTCCAGGAGGTACATCAACTCATCTAGATACTTACCATGTTTTACAACAGGCTACATGAAAAGCACTAGCAAAGTCAGTACAAACTAAAATTTCATACAATCAGTTGTTTATACTGCTCTCTATATACTATACACTGAAATGTAAGTACAACATTTATAATCCAATTGATTTATCTTATTATAAGGTAAAAATGAGAAAGTAAGCAATTTTTCAGTAATAATGTGCTGACACACTTGTATTTTTATGTCTGATTTTGTAAGCCAGTAGTTTTTAAGTGAGGTGAAACTTTGGGGTAGGCAAGACAAATCTGACTCCTGAAAGGGGTACAGCAGTCCAGAAAGGTTGAGAGTCACTGATACATAGCACCACCACTGACTGAAGCTTTCAGAGAGGGGTGGGGAAAGTGATGGTCTCTGCGGTAGCCATTTACGGCCTTTTAGATTAAAAATACAATTTTGAAATGGACATGGAATTGGATTGTTAACCAAAATAGCATGTGGAGGAATAGTGTAACACGCTCTTATCTGTCCATTCTAAAAAGCTAGATGTTGGATCATGTGTAGTTCCCAAGTAGCTTTCTGTGTTCATTTTAAATGCTAAAAATGCCTTAAAATGGACAGAATAGCTCCTCATCTTAGGAGAATAGTAAAAGGTGTTGAAATATTTATTTGAGTTTTGTTAGACTGGCACAATTCCCTTGAATACTCCCTCCAGGGCAGTTCATAAGAGATGGGGCTGGTGTGGGTGCTACTACTTCCTGTTTCTTTAAAAGATTTTTCTTTTTACTTTTATAGAGAACAACCGCCGCCCCCCGCCACACTGCCGAACACCCCCCACCCCCCGCCGCGCTGCTGAACCCCCCCGCGCAGAGCACCACCGAACAGCCCCCGCCCCCCTGCCGCGCTGCCGAACACCCCCCGCGCCGCACTGCTGAACCCCCCCCATGCGGAGCGCCGCCAAACAGCCCCCGCCCCCTGCCGAGCGCTGTGCCGCTGAACAGCCCCCGCCCCCAGCGCCGCGCCGCCGAACACCCCCCGCCCCCCGTGGAGCAGTGCGCCGCCAAACACCCCCTGCCGAGCGCCGCGCTGCCGGAACACCCCTCCCCCCCCCCCCCCGCCGAGCGCCACACCATGTTGCCCTCCGCCACCCCAAGATTGGCCGCCCTTTACCAGGTGCCGCTCCAAGCACATGCTTGGTTGCCTGGTGCCTGGAGCCGGCCCTGATCACTTCCTAGAAGCTGCACCACATTCATAGACAGTGACCTTTAAAAATAGAGACTTTGAAACACTGACAGAAAACAAGACTCCATGCAGGTAAAATGAATGAGAGCCCATCAATGAGGCTAGGTCACCTTAATTTAAACAGAGCACTGGTTGCATTAGTCTAGGTTTGTGTCCTAAAGTGAGATTATACATGGTCTGATTACTGTAGAAGATTCTTGTGACTGTATTAGTAAGGATGCTTTACATTTATATATCATTTTTCACCTAAAGATTTCAAAGCACTTATAAAGGTAAGTAAGTATTATCCCAATCTGTAAAATGGGGATAATAAAGCTAGGAGGTCAAAAGAGAGTTTAATGAACTTGTCCAAGGTTACACTGAAAGACATGAATAGAATTTGAGTTGCTTGGCTCCAAGTACTGTTCTCTAATCTCTAGGCTATGATGCCTCCCAACAATTGATATTTTTGGCTAAATTCACTACTGCGACACAGAGGCCTATTTGTGGCTCATTACTGTGTCTCAGCAGGCCTGACATACTCACTACACCTCACACACATGATATTTATTGAAAATGGGGCAGGAGAGAAAATAAGCCTGTAATCATCATTAAACAGTTCAACCAGTGCATCTTGCCTTATCTATCTGTTATTTAACTTAGTTTGTAAACTCCCAGGAGCAGGATCTATATTAGTGTCTTTTACAGTGGCAAGCACATCATCAGGACTTGACAAAATTAATAGTATTAACAGTAGCATAAATTGTTTCTGTTGGACTAGTTTCTACTGATGCCACATTGACGTGAGAACCATCACAACAGACTTCAGGTTATTATTGTAACTGACCTCACTGCAAGGTGTCGCTGTGAGTGCTGTGGTACAACACCAAATTCTTCTCGACGCTTGGTAGCGTATTCTGTGTACCAGAAACTCGGAAGCACTGCAGGCATCCCACGCACTAAGCCCTTGGAGGGTTCCATAAACACTCACATGCTGAGTAAGGGAGGTTTGTTTTACTGGGGCTGCCAGAAACCAAAAGGTGCTCAAAGGTATACAATAGAAGATTAAAACTCTAGTGCCTAATTCAATAAATTATGTGGCTCATTTAAGGGATTAAGTAAAATGGCAGGGATTAAGAGCTTCATTAAAATGGCTATTTTAAAGACATAGCCCCATTGCCAAAACACACACACACACACACTTTTGCCTCTTTAATTCATAACCGTGCAAACCACAGCACACAAAATAATAATCTCCCTGCAAAAATACTGCCAACCAACTGCAGAAAACCTTTGGGAGGTTGGAAAAGGAAAACCACTACAATTAAATCTGATGAGATAAAACATTCCAAACACTCAAGACACTTTAAAAAAAAATGTGAAAGCAAAACAAAACTATAAATTAAAAATAATGTTGACTTGTCAAAGAAAATCAATGAGTTGCATTAGAGGCTTCCCTTAGCAATGTCAGAAAGTGAATGTGCAGCTCACTTAATCTCCTTCCCACCTACTGGGAAAATAGCTTGCTTTTTCTAGCTGTGTGCATTTGTCATTTCTAGCATGTTCAACTATACTGTTAAGCATTCTTTTCTCAGTATTGTGAATTAATCCTCCCAATAACTGGTGAAAATTCTGATTTCTGAAAAGAAGAGGGGGAAAAAAGTTGCAGTAAAGGAGTAAAGAACAAACAAACAAACATCCACCAATGTCTATTTTACCAAGGACTTCATCTGAGACTAGAAGAAGCGTCTGTTAAAGCTTTCCACTCAAAAGAAAAACAGATCACCATTTTACATGACAGATGTTCCGTTTGTTGTCAAAGTGGAAAAACTCCTCATTATGCCAGACATTTGAGGATTGTAAAAAATAGGAAACAATACAGACAGCATTCTGCAGAATAGAAAGGGCAGATGGAGGAAATATGTTTTTGCTAAACTCTCTTATTATGAATAAACAAAACTAATAGGGCTAGGTAGTTTGATGGGATAATGCACTTACTCTTCAACTTGGAATATCTGGGTTGAAATCAGATTAGGTTAAATATTAGTTTGTCAATCTCATCCTAATCCTCACAGGACATTTGCAACAAATTATATATGTTGGCACAATTCTGTATGACTGGGGGTTTCTCAAGAGACACTCAGTGCTGAGATAACATTAATATATTGGGTCAGAAATTAGGTACATTGGCAGAGATCTGTGACAAAGCTTTCACGGTGCTTGCCCAACTATTATTAGCTCTAACTAAAGCTATGCGCACATCAGCCCATCAACTACATCCTTAAGCAAGTCAATTGGATCCCTATACTTCAGGACCAAGTTCAATATTTGCTTTCTCTGTGCCTAATATACACCATGGATTTGCTCCAGTCTGCTCCACAGACCATGTCATTTAGTGCTGTCCTCTTCTCTATCCTTCTGTATAATCTCATCACTGTTAGCATGAAAGCCTTCTCATTTGCTGCTCCTGTCATCTAGAACAGTCTTGTATCACTTCCCTGCCTCATCAACTTTCCAAATCATTTCAAATCCTAGATGAAAATGTATCTTCTCCTCCTTTCTTATACCACTTAATTTCTCTCTGTTATTAAATAATACTATTACAGAAATAATTAAATCAGTAAAATGCTCTGGATTAAAGTTTGTGTGAAAGACTGTTAAGGTGACCTGCAGAAAAAAAACAATTGTTCTGTACCTTTTTCTACTTTTTTTTTTAATATAGCATATACAAAAAGCCCGAGAAGTTTTCTGTTTATTTGTTTTGTTTTGTGTGAGGTTCTGCTTGTTTTTTTAAATTAGAAACTCAGATCAGGTTTTGTCTTCCCTTCTTTTCCTGGAAGACTAAATGACTGACTAAAGAACTGGAAAGATTATGCTATCACAAAAATACCAAGGTAGAGAAACTTGAGCAGTTGAGGGGAACTGTTTAGTCAGACATATCCTGTTTGTTTTGTTGGTGAAATACCTAATCGCTGGGAAGAAGGATCAGTTTGCTAAAGGTTCCAAATCCCTCCTTTCACCTGCCAAACCCTCCGTTTAGAGCTGAATAAGGCCAGGTCTACCCTACAGACCTATATCTGCATAACTACATCACTCAGGAGTGTGAAAAAAAATCCACACCCCTGAGCAAAGTAGTTATAACGACCTAAACCTCCCACATAGACAGCGCTATGTCAATGGAAGAGCTTCTCCCATCGACACAGTTACCGCTTCTCGGGGAAGTGGATTAGCTACGCTGACGGGAGAAGGTCTCCCGTCATCATAGTAGCATCTTCAGTAAAGCACGACAGCGGTGCAGCTGCGCCGCTATACGTGAAGACAAGCCCTAAATTCCCATTCCAGTCATGCTGGTTCCTCCAAGGAGACCTCTAGCAAAATCAGGAAACACAAGACCTTATACTTCAGCCATTTCTAAGTGAAAATCAAGCAGAAATTAACACTCTTTCAGGATTACTTCATGCATCATAAAGAAATACAAAGAATACTCGCCTCCCTTTTATTCCTCCTTTTCAAGTAACCTTTAACCAAATAAAGTTGTACACTGTATTATGTTGTATTTTCATGAGCACCAATTTCACCCATTATATACAACGTGTACTAAAAAAACAGATGAAACATTTATATTTAACTTTCACAGACAACAGCTGAGACATGCACACATTTAGGCTATGATTCTAGGACAGCAATAAATCAGTATATACACAGAAATGGCTTGTGTGTATTCACTATATATATTGCCTTTCTTTTCTCTTCTTTTCCTTCCCCCCAAACCACAATATTTTATCCTTTTTTATACTCCTCCTCCTCCTAAAAAACAAGATATATACTAACTACTGATTATTTAAAATACCAGCACTGGTTCTGTATCTGTTTAACAAAAAGGTTTTGAATAATCTTTGTTTTACAGAAGTAATTTTGTATTTGTTTGGTTCATGTAAGAGTACATACTCCTGCTTTAATTCTCTTTGTCTGACAGCCCTCAGCAACTAATGCCAAATTTAGCTATAACAGAGACAAGGTGAAGTAATATCTTTTATTGGACCAACAAACTTTTGAGCTTCACAGAGCTCTTTCTCAAGTCTGTGAAGCTCAGAAGCTTGTTGGACCAGCTTCTGTTGGTGCAGGGGACAATAAAAGATATAACCTCACCCACCTTGTCTCTCTCATATCCTGGGATGAATACAGCTACAACAACACTGCAAACAAACTTATCTCCTTCTATAGCAGTGATAGGATAACAGATAGACAAAGGACATGTTCTGATAAAAATGTATAAAATTATAATACAAATTATTTTCTGTCAGAAGATTTGCAGCAGCAACAACAAAATTGGGGTGAAAGAACAATTTCACCTTAAATGCATCTATAGTCAAAACTTTTTTTTAAATGAAAAAAATATATTTGTTTACAAAATTCAGCAAATAAATACTGAGCCATATTCAGCTGTCAGTTATCCTAATTTAAATAAAAAAACCCCTCTAACTAAGAAGAGAATATGGCCCATTGTTTGAAGAACAAAAATATGTTCAATTACTTCTTAATTCTTTTAATGGTTCCTCCTGAAGGGGAAAGAACAAAGTATTCCAGATATCCAAATAAAAGTACTGTTGTCTTCTCTGTGGTTGGCAGGAGCTGTACCTGTATTATTACACTTATACAAACAAAAACCTAGTAGTTTGCAACATACTACTCACAGGGATGTACTGTGACACTGAAAGACGCCAGAGGAGCAGCAGTGAATCCTCACAAAGACAAGTGTTTGCAAAACATCCTCTGGTGTTGGACACTGAGCATGAAATGAATGACACGCACAACAAGGGCAGCTGAGACAAGCCCCCCTCCCCCCCCCCAGTGCCCACTCTCACTCAGGAAGACCAATTTACATGTCAATAGCTGAATCCCCAGGCCCCATTAGGTTAAAGAATTAGGGACTCTCCAGCTGATCTGGTCAAGCAAGACTGGCTGAGTTGCTCCTGCAGCACCTCATTCTCTCATGCTTCAGGGAAGGGGGCTAGAACCAAGTTGTTTCTAAAGCATATCTAACCAACCACTTAGAAATATTTACAGCCTGTTTTATCACATCAGAATTTGTAAATAATTTCTTAATTTGGTGTACCTAATCTTCAGCATATACCACATGAGTATCTGCTTCAAAAGTAACAAAATGTCAATACATTGAGAAAGAGAGATAAAAAGGTGATGTTTCCTTCTTTCACAACAATTTTTGTATACTGGAGCAGCATCATGAGTAGGATGACCAAATTTTCAAAGTGAAAAACCAAGACAGTTATAGAAAGGTGGAAGGAACGTGGGCAGCCAGACAGGAGACTATTTTGGTGAAGGGCCAGGGAGATGTGAACAGGAAGGCTTTGGCTGTTGGAGGTGCTCAGGTACACGGGGGTGGGGGGGAGAGCAAGGGTGAAGAAGCAGGAGGCATCATCTAGACGCTTTGTGGAGAAGACAGAATGGCAGCACACAACAATGAAAAGCTTGATGGGGCGTGGTCCTTGAGGAACACACGTGTTTAACTAGCCTATCAAATTTTAACTGCCAATTGGCTCTTTTAGGTGTCCACAGCTTGCAGATGGATGCTTTACAAAAACAAGTTAGAACACCTTTTCCATAAAACTAATACACACTACAAGATAGGCCCTGAAAACAGGGACATTCCCATTTTCTGAGACACTTGCTCACCCAACTCATGAAATAAACTATACATTATTGGTGCTAGAACTAGGGGAGCTGTACCCGCTGTCTTGAAGTGGATTCCATTATATACAGGGTTTACAGTTTGGTTCAATGGTTCTCAGCACCCCCATATACAAATTGTTCCAGCACCCCTGCTATACATCCCACTGATTAAAACATTAGTCCATGCCGGGACGCTGAGCTGGATTTCAATACTGTACTTCTTAAGGTGTAGTTGAGCTGGCAACTCATCATAAGAATGGGCAAGGCTTTTTTTGTTTTGTTTTTGGAAATGGAAATCGGGAGTTCAACAGATCATTATTCATCTGTGAATGAACACAATTAGTTGCAGGGGCTGGGGCTAAATGGAGAGCTAAAGTAAGCATGATTTCTTACTGTTGCAGCAGCTCTTTTCAACTACCATCCTGTCTCTAACCTCTCTTTCCTTGGCAAAATCATCGGAAAGGTAGTGAAAAAAAAAATCCAACACCTGGCATCTGCCAATATTCTGTGCCATTTGTAACTGGGCTTCAGACCCATTGCAAGTCTCCTTTCTACCCTTTGCTACGTCTATATGTTTCTCTATACTAGGGTAGAAAAGAGAAGGTTCTCACCACTATCAGGAAAGACACAATTGCATCAAATAGTAAAAGCTAGAGATTGTAGAGGATAGAGAATTGTGGATTTTAATGAGCAGGTGAAACAAACATAGGGGGTTTATCTCCATGAAAAAGATGCACTGGTGTAAGTTAAGGTGTGACTTTAAACTGATTTAGTTAAAGTGATGCAAAAGGCTGCATGGACACTCTTGCTTTGGGTTAAACCAGGGTTATTTTGGTTTAACTTAAGTTGATTAAGAATAAGTTTATCTTAAACTATAAAAAAGACATTTTGAAAATGAAATAAGAGTGTTGGCATATGGGTTTGCACCAGTTTAATTAAACGCTGGGTTAAATTACTATTTAAGCTAATTCAGTGCAGCTTTCTTACATAGACAAGGACAATATAACAAAGCTTTCTCATTTCCAGGGGAAAAAAATCTGTGTACCCAAATGGGATCTCATACTTGTGTTTCCTGTGCTTCACCATGGATCTTTTACATGTGATGACAGCAAGCGCTCATTTGCTGCTCTCTCCATATGATAATGCAGGGTCACAGGGCTGCTACTTTCTCTCTTTGTGAGTTTTGGGGCTTTTCCACCCTTCCTCCTCCTTTGTGTTCCCCTTAGCAAGGAGCAAATTAAAGTTTTGGGACATTATTATTTCCGTAGTCATTTTGCATATGCTCATGGGTAGGGCCCTACCAAATTCATGGTCCATTTTTGTCAATTTTATGGCCATAGGGTTTTAAAAATCGTAAATTTCATGATTTCAGTTATTTAAATCTGAAATTTCACAGTGTTTTAATTGTAGGGATTCTGAACCAAAAAAAGGAGTTGTAGTCAGTCGTAAGGTTATTGTAGGGGGTTGTGGTTCTGCTACCCTTACTTCTGTGCTGCTGCTGGTGATAGCGCTGCCTTCATAGCTGGGCTGTTGGAGAGCGGCAGCTGCTGGCTGGGAGCCTAGCTCTGAAGGCAGAGCCACTGCCAGCAGCAGCACAGACGTAAGGATGGCATGATATGGTATTGCTACCATTACTTCTGCGCTGCTGCCTGCAGAGCTGGGCTCTCAGTCAGCAGCCACCACTCTCTGGTTGCCCAGCTCTGGAGGTAGCAGCGCAGAAGTTAGGGAGGCATGGTACGGTATTGCCACCCTTACTTCTGTGCTGCTGCTGCTGGCGGGGCACTACCATCTTCAGAGCTGGGCACCTGGCCAACAGCCACCGCTCTCTGGCCACCCAGCTCTGAAGGCAGCGCAGAAGTAAGGGTGGCAATACCGTGAATCCCCAAAATAACCTTGTGACCCACCCCTCTTGGGTCAGGACCACCCAAGTTGAGACATGCTAGTGTCCCCCGTGAAATCTGTATAGTATATGATAAAAGCACACAAAGGACCAGATTTCATGGGAAGAGACCAGATTTCAGTCCGACACACATTTTTCATGGCCATGAATTTCGTAGGTCCCTACTCCTGGGACAAAAGAATTAATTGTGATTAGCACTGTCAATTAATCGCAGTTAACTCGCGTGATTAACTCAAAAAAATTAATCACGATGAATCGCAGTTTTAATCGCACTGTTGAACAACAGAATATCAATTGAAATTTTGGATGTTTGGATGTTTTTCTACATTTTCAAATATATTGATTTCAATTACAACACAGAATACAAAGTGTACGATACTCACTTTATATTATTTTTATTACAAATATTTGCACTGTAAAAATGATAAACAAAAGAAATAGTTCTTTTCAATTCACCTCACACAGGTACTGTAGTGCAATCTCTTTATTGTGAAAACACAACTTACAAATGTAGATGTTTTTTGTTACATAATTGCACTCAAAAACAAAACAATGTAAAACTTTAGAGCCTACACGTCCACTCAGTCCTACTTCTTGTTCAGCCAATCACTAAGAGAAACAAGCTTGTTTACATTTACGGGAGATAATGCTGCCCGCTTCCTCTTTATGTCACCTGAAAGTGAGAGCAGACGTTCGCATGGCACTTTTGTAGCTGGCATTGCAAGGTATTTATGTGCCAGATATGCTAAACATTCATACGCCCCTTCAAGATTTTGTCACCATTCCAGAGGATGTGCTTCCACGCTAATAAAGCTCATTAAAAAATAATGCATTAATTAAATTTCTGTCTGAATTCCTTGGGAGAGAACTGTATGTCTCCTGCTCTGTGTCTTACCCACATTCTGGCATATATTTCGTGTTATAGCTGTCTCGGATGATGACCCAGCACATTTTCATTTTAAGAACATTTCACTGCAGATTTGATTGATTTTTCCTTGTTTTAAGACCCAAGGGGGTTGGATCTGGACTCACCAGGAATTGGGGCCGGGGGAGGGAGGAGAGGGAATGGTTAATTTCTCCTTGTTTTAAGATCCAAGGGTTTGGATCGGTGTTCACCAGGAAATTGGTGGAGAAGTCTCTCAAGGCTATCCAGGGAAGGGAGTTAGTACTTGGGAGTGGTGGCAGCAAAACCAGATCTAAGCTGGTAATTCAGTTTAGGGGTTCACATGCAGGTCCCCATATCTGTACTCTAAAGTTCAGAGTGGAGAAGGAACCTTGACAGTACCAATGTGCGATTTCTAAAGATAGCTACTGCATTTGACCCAAGATTTAAGAATCTGAAGTGCCTTCCAAAATCTGAGAGGGACCGGGTGTGGAGCATGCATTCAGAAGTCTTAAAGAGCAATACGCCAATGAGGAAACTACAGAACCCGAATCACCAAAAAAAGAAAATCAACCTTCTGATGGTGGCATCTGACTCAGATGATGAAAATGAACATGTGTTGGTCTGCAATGCTTTGATTCGTTATCGAGCAGAACCCATCATCAGCATGGACACATGTCCTCTGGAATGACAGTTGAAGCATGAAGGGTGTAGGGAGCCAGGGTGGCTGCCCTCCGAACCTGAGAGTAAAGGGCCGCTCTCTCAGCCTGAGTGGGTGGGGCCAGGCCAAGCTCGCTCCACCCCCCCGGAAGGGGAGGGGTGGAACAGGAAGTATAAAGGGCGGGGCCCTTATCTCAGGGCAGCACCAGGGAGGGAGGCAGACGCAGACTGCTCCCTTCAGACCCTGCTGCCACGCCAGGGGAGGCCCTGGACCAGTGGAAACCTCACCTGGAGGAAGGACTGGGGCTGCCAGGACTGCCCGCTGCCGAGTACGCAGAGGGACTGGAGGAGCCGGAGCGGGAGCTGGAGCTGCCAGCAGCCGAGGACCGGGAGGAGCTGGAGGAGCCTGAGCCCGAGGGGGAGCTGGAGCTGCCAACAGCGGACTACCCCGACGCATTGGCGGGACCAGAGGGATTCGGACGAGCAATCGGGTAGGAAGTAGCCCAGGGACAGAACTGCACCGTGGTGAGTCTATATAGCGGAAGGACCCCGCTGACCCAGTGGCGGGACCCTCGTCCTGCCACTGTCAGGGCCCTTGGCTGGAACGCAGTGGTGTAGGGTGGGCCTGTGTTCCCCTACCCGGTCGACCCACGCCGGGACCTTTGCCGGCGCTCCCCTGCCTGAGGGGCGCGCTACGGACCTTTGCCGGCACTCCCCTGCCTGAGGGGCGCGCTACAGACACTGGCTGGCGTCCTTCCCGCCGCTAATTCCCCAGTGGCAGAGGTGTGACCCAGGCCAGCCGGTGACGTCGTAGCTCCCCACCGCCCCCTAGCAGGTAGGTGGACCGACACCGATCACAAAGGGACATATGAATCTTTAGCGCATCTGGCACGTAAATATCTTGCAACGCCCGCTACAACAGTGCCATGCGAATGCCTGTTTTCACTTTCAGGTGACATTGTAAACAAGAAGTGGGCAGCAGTATCTCCCATAAATTTAAACAAACTTGTCTCTCTGAGCGATTGGCTGAACAAGTATGACTGAGCGGACTTGTAAGCTCTAAAGTTTTACTTTTGAATGCAGTTATTTTTTGTACACAATTCTACATTTGTAAGTTCAACTTTTAAGATAAACAGATTGCACTACAGTACTTGTATTAAGAGAATTGAAAAATACTTTTTTTTATTTTTACAGTGCAAATATTTATAATAAAAAATAAATATTAAGTGAGAATTGTACACTTTGTAATCTATGTTGTAACTGAAATCAATATATGTGAAAATATGGAAAACATCCAAAAATATGTCTATAAATAGTATTCTATTATTGTTTAATAAGACAATAAGACAATTCTCAGGTGTTTAAGGGGATGCTGTCAGAGGGGAAGGTGCCTGGGAGTGGGAGGAAGGTGAGAAGATTAATTGAAAGAACAGGGAGGGAGCAGGAGCGAAAAGATCTACCAGCTCCTGCTAGTTGAAGTACAAGAGAGGACTCCAGTCCCTCAGTAAAAAGCACTAGAGATGAGTTTTTGATGTGGTAAGAGTTAAACTACTCACTTCTAGTGGATTATAAGAGTAACTCCATTTCCCAACTGAAAGACTTTTTTTTAAAGTGTAAAAAAGCTATTTTCTCTAGTAGCTGAGAATCTGTGCCATATTTCCAATCAGATATTACAGATAAGTTAAATCCTTCTATACACAAGGATTTGTAACAGAAAGGCTGTCAGCCTCAAGTGTAGCAACAAGCAAAGCAGTATAAATTGGCTTTAGATAATAGAATGTTCAGTGTTAAAATGCGTTTGCTTTACTGTTGTTAACAATTTGAACTAGGAAGGAACCTTTCACTTACACTTTAAAAGGCCTAACAAGGGAAACACTTTGTATACAATCTTGCAGTGCAACTACACTGATTTCAGTACTTTGGCAGATTAGAGTACATTTCCTTCCGCAAGAGACAAATCCACTGTTCAAATGATCCTTAGTCGAGAACACAAGACAAACTACCAGCAGGTATTATAAACACTAGAAAAAAGACACATCAATGACGGGGGCAGATGAGAGGTCTAGCAACATGCAGCGACCTTCCTTCCTCCCATACTTTCCGTTGTTCATCAGAATGGTGCACATTAGCATGAGAAAATTTGTCATATACTGAGGCAGAAAATTTTAAAAGACAGCAATATCCTTCAAATTTGTCTACTGAAGTTGGAGACATGGCTCTTCAAGCATCATAGGAGGAAACCAGACTATCAAAAATACTTATTTAAATTTTCACATCCACTGAGTATAGATGAATATGTAATCAGACAACTCTCTCAACACTGTAAAACTGATTCAATGTATTTATCTCTGGATTCTCAGTAGTGTATATATATATATATAGAGAGAGAGAGAGAGACCTATCTTATAGAACTAGAAGGGACCCTGAAAGGTCATTGAGTCCAGCCCCCTCCCTTCACTAGCAGGACCAAGTACTGATTTTTGCCCCAGATCCCTAAGTGGCCCCCTCAAGGATTGAACTCACAACCCTGGGTTTAGCAGGCCAATGCTCAAACCACTGAGCTATTCCTCCCTCCATTATACCCATATGCACACAGCTAACAAAATACCTTTTTAGCATATGAACATCTGGATTCACATGAGCTTAGAACACAGCTTAGAATGAGTTTAGTAGATAAAGAATTACATAGTACAGGCTGTAAAATCATTGGGAGGTGGTAACAACTTGCATGCATAGTTACCGGAAAGGAACTGGCTCTCACATATCTGAAATCACTTGCATAGTAAGTATCTGTGCAAGGAGGATGGGAGACTGAGGACTGGGCTCGGCCTTTGATAAGCTGGAGCTGGTGGGGAGGCAGGGAGATTCCTCACCAGTAACCAGGGAATTTGGACTTCCCCAGAGGGAAACCCCACCCTGCTATGCCTAGTGCTTAGCTGGTTCAATGTGGAGCTAGCTGAGTCCAGAGGGGAAAGGGCAGGGGTCTTTGAAGAAAAGTCTCCCCACATGGACTGGGGGGGGCAGTAGCTTCTTTTGAGTGCTCCTCACCCACAAACACAAAAGATGGGGGAGTGGACCAGCCTGTTACCCCCAGAAGCCTGGGATAATAGGAAGGGAATCAAGGTCACCAGGCCACCCAACATCATGGGATGTTCAGCAGGTCCAATCTTGTTCTCAAAAATTGCACTGTGTACTAGTGTAATAAAAAGCTTTAGAACATCTAATGTTATTGCAGTATTCAAACCAAACAATATGGAATAAGAAAGTATAATTTTGTCCTTGTATCATTGGAACTACTGAAACCTAACTCTTCGAGAATCAAGGAAGTATTTTATGGAGATGTGCCAAAGTGTGGTGTTACCTAGGCACAAGGCACTCTTGAATCAAACCAACTTCATCAAGGAAAGCTGCTCAGAAAGATAAGGAGGAGCAATGAAAATAATTAAGAAACACAAAGACATTTTTATAGGATGCCTCTTTTATTTACTAGGTGATGAACTGAAGCATTCCAAGAAAGCCAAGCTCCCTACTAAATCTTTTGGCCTTTACACTTACCTCTTATCTGAGGGAAAAAATTAATACATGAGCAATCTTCAAAATGTTCAATGACAACTAAAATAGAATGTAACTGTAATAGAACCTATGAAGAAAGTCCAGAATCTTTAAAACCTTAGCTAAGGTTAAGGAAGAAAGGAGAGTAGGAAAATATGGACCCTGGACTTCAGAAAAGCAGACTGACTCCCTTAGGGAACTGATGGGCAGGATCCCCTGGGAGGCTAATATGAGGGGGAAAGGAGTCCAGGAAAGCAGGCTGTATTTTAAAGAAGCCTTATTGAGGGTGCAGAACAAACCATCCCGATGTGGAGAAAGAATAGCAAATATGGCAGGCGACCAGGTTGGCTTAACAGTGAAATCTTCGGTGAGCTTAAACTCAAAAAGGAAGCTTACAAGAAGCAGAAACTTGGCCACATGACTAGGGAGGAGTATAAAAATATTGCTTGAGCATGCAGGGGTGTAATCAGGAAGGCCAAAACACAACTGGAGTTGCAGCTGGCAAGGGATGTGAAGGGTAACAAGAAGGGTTTCTATAGGTATGTTAGCAACAAGAAAAAGGTCAGGGAAAGCGTGGGACCCTTAATGAATGGGGGAGGCAACCTAGTGACAGATGATGTGGAAAAAACTGAAATACTCAATGCTTTTTTTGCCTCGGTCTTCACAGACAAGGTCTGCTCCCACACTGCTGTCCTGGGCCACACAGTATGAGGAGGAGGTGAGCAGCCTCAGTGCTGAAAGAACAGGTTAAGGACTATTTAGAAAAGCTGGACATGCACAAGTCCATGAGTCCAGATCTAATGCATCCGAGGGTGCTGAGGGAATTGACTGATGTGATTGTAGAGCAATTGGCCATTATCTCTGAAAACTCATGTTGATCGGGGGAGGTCCCAGACGATTGGAAAATGGCAAATATAGTACCCATCTTTAAAAAAGGGAAGAAGGAGAACCTAGGGAACTAAAGACCAGTCAGGCTCACCTCAGTCCCTCAAAAAACCATGGAGCAGGTCCTCAAGGAAACCATTTTGATGCACTTGAAGGAGAGGAAAGTGATCAGGAACAGTCAACATGGATTCACCAAAGGCAAGTCATGCCTGACCAACCTGATTGCCTTCTATGATGAGATAACTGGCTCTGTGGATATGGGGAAAGCGGTGGACATGATATATCTTGACTTTAGCAAAGCTTTTGATAAGTTCTCCCACAGTATTCTTGCCAGCAAGTTAAAAAAATATAGATTGGATGAATGGACTGTAAGGTGGACAGAAAGCTGGCTAGATTGTCGGGCTCAATGGGTAGTGATCAATGGCTCGATGTCTAGTTGGCAGCCGGTATCAAGCAGAGTTCCCTAGGGGTCGTTCCTGGGGCCAGTTTTGTTCAACATCTTTATTAATGATCTGGATGATGGGATGGATTGTACCCTCAGCAAGTTCGCAGATGACACTAAGCTGGGGGGAGAGGTAGATATGCTGGAGGGTAAGGATAGGGTCCAGAGTGACCTAGACAAATTGGAGGATTGACCTAAAGGAAATCTGATGAGGTTCAACAAGGACAAGTGCAGAGTTCTGCACTTAGGACGGAAGAATCCCATGCACCTCTACAGGCTGGGGACCAACTGGCTAAGCAGCAGTTCTGCAGAAAAGGACCTGGGGATTACAGTGGATGAGAAGCTGGATATGAGTCGACAGTGTGCCCTTGATGTCAAGAAGGCTAACAGCATATTGGGCTGTATTAGTAAGAGCGTTGCCAGCAGATCGAGGAAAGTGATTATTCCCCTCCATTCAGCACTGGTGAGGCCACATCTGGAGTATTGTGTCCAGTTTTGGTCCCCCACTTCAAAAAGGATGTGGACAAATTGGAGAGAATCCAGCAGAGGGCAATGAAAATTATCAGGGGGCTGGGGTACATGACTTATGAGGAGAGGCTGAGGGAACTGGGCTTGTTTAGTCTACAGAAGAAAAGAGTGAGGGGGGATTTGATAGCTGCCTTCAACTACCTGAAGGGGGGTTCCAAAGAGGATGGAGCTTGGCTGTTCTCAGTGGTGGCAGATGACAGAACAAGGAGCAATGGTCTCAAGTTGCAGTGGGGGAGGTCTGGGCTGGATATTAGGAAACACTATTTCACTAGGAGGGTGGTGAAGTACTGGAATAGGTTACCTAGGGATGTGGTGGAATCTCCATCCTTGGAAATTTTTAAGGCCTGGCTTGACAAAGCCCTGGCTGGGATGATTTAGTTGGTGTTGGTCCCGCTTTGAGCATGGGGTTGAACTAGATGACCTCCTGAGGTCTCTTCCAACCCTAATCTTCTATGATTCCATTATTCAAATAAGAAAAAGTAAATATAGCATTTGTTTAAAAGGGAGAATACCTTCCCTAGCTGTTCAGTTATAAATAAACTGTTCCAATTCCAATTATACAATGGCTGTAATTATAATTTTTTCATTCCAGCACTGGGTATTACGTATCTGTCTGGGTCAACTGCTGCATTTTTAGCGCAAAACAGAATCAGTATAATATATTCATCACTTTAGATAACACAAAACTTAGTGGCAAAAAAGCCCCTCAAGTAAAAGAATATTCTCATTATGCAGAAAGTCAAGTACTTTGCCTACTGACTACCTACACTTAATACAAGCAGTCCAGCACATCACTACAGGAAATAGTGAAAGCATTATTTTTGTAGATATGCTAAGATTTTGTTGCACAACTGGCACATTCATTTTCCGTTCTAGATATACTACACATTATGAATCAAAATGTTTGAAGACTATACATTGCTTCTATATTCTTATATGTCAGAGTTTAAATACATACTCAAAATAATTGCCAAATTACACATATTTCATATGTTATGGACGAAAATCGCATTTAATTACTTTGAAAGAACTCCATTTACACTTCAAAAGATTTGTTTACAGCAAAAAAATCTATTTAAAAAGCAGTAGCTTATTCTGGTATCTAACACAGAATATATGGCATAGTACTATACTTTCCAATTTGCAAAGTTGTATTTTCTAGATAAAAAAATACAGCAAAAGCTGTGTTATCTGGCACTTTACCAACCAGAGAGCTCTATAAACCGGCATTTCTAATCTTCATAGAAAGTCCAGTTTATAGTCTGGTTGGTGCAGGGCCAGCAGACTCCCAACCTGGCTCCACGTGGCTCCCCACAAGTGGTGACACGTCCCTGCTGCTCCTAGGCGGAGGCCTGGCTAGGTGGCTGTGCGCGCTGCCTCTGCCCACAGGCGCCGCCCCTGTGGTTCCCGGCCAATGGGAGCTGCGGAGCCAGCGCTCAGGGCGCGGCCGGGGGGGGCAGCACGCAGAACCGCCTGTCACACCTCCATCTAGGAGCAGCACGGACAGGTTGCAGCATGCGAGGAGCTGCCCAAGGTGAGCGCCCCCCCTGGACCAGCACCCCAAAACACCTCCTTTGCCCCAACCCCCTTCCCTGAGCCCCCTCCTGCACCCAAACTCCCCCCCAGAGCCCTCGCCCCACATCCCCTCCCGCACCCCAACCTCACACCCAAACTCCCTCCCTCTTAGTTAACTAGAATTTTTCCCTTACCAGCACCCCCCATCCTCCCAACATGGCAGATAAAAAAAACTGCTCATTTTTGATATCTTAAGTTGTATATAGAAGGCTTGAAATTTTGGTTTCTTTTCAATTTAAAATACAAAGTTTTCCTGTTTATGTTTTCCTAGAAATATTAGGAAAGTGAAATCTTGTCTTCCTTTCTCATTATTGAGGGTGTGGGAGAGGGAGGGAAATTACAGATACATTTTCCTACTTACCTGAAAATTTCCTCTCTTTGAATAAGGTCCCCATATCTATTACAATGAGTACTTCAGCATGCTTACAAGCCTGGGGGTAGAACCAAACCGGTCAGTCACTGGCAGCAGGAGACTACTCTGCCTCCTGTTCCCTCCAGCTGAGATAATTTCCACAGCAGGCATAATTCAAATCTACTTTCCTAATTTAGATTATGTTAAATATACTTTGAGGAAAAAGAGAACAATTTCCTTTTACTGCAGAACATGGTAAACCCTCATGACAACAAACCCAAATGCTTTATGTTGTCAATTTCCATCTCTGTTCTGGATTATCCACTTGTCCCCAGGGTGGGCCAGATCTATTGATGTTATTGCTTGCAGAAAGGAAATTTTCAGGTAAGCACAGATAACTTTTCATGTTCTTCTTAGCGCTAAGGTCTACAGTGCTGTGACAATGGGATTTTCATAGCAGTGTGCCTCCAGGTTGGGAAGAAGGATCATCCTTTACATACAGATAACCAAAACAAGACAAATTATACATAAATATCTCCTCCATCTTCCCAAGGGCACTAAAGCATAGAGAAGACCTCTGCAAAAAGAAATGAAATGGTGGTGGCGAAGATTGGATGATCAGTAGGCAGAATTTGGTGAACTAATGGCCATGTAGCGGACATGACTAAGCTGTGCTGCAATTATCAGTGCTCCCGAAGACTGGACTTTGATGCTTTAGAGAAGGAAGAATATTTCTTGAATTAATTTTAAGGAACAAATGTCATGACAGTTGTGAGGACTACCTGTCTAAATTAAAAATACTATTACCCCTTTTGACCAGAACCATTAGGCACAAATTCTCTTGTAGGTTGCTCCAATTAAGGAGGAGAAATTGGTAATGATGGAGTCAGGTGTTTCTTTGATGAAATCCTGTTTATTTACAAAGAATATACATAAAGTCCTGTTTCCATGAACACTGCAGTAAATGAACAAGAAGAGACAGTTTCTTTGCTCACAGTTCCTTCCAATCCCCTTTTCCAGTTTGCACTTAGCCCAAAATCACTCTCAGATTTTCTCAGGGACACATTCCCAGTGCTCGTTCTGAATGCGTTCTTAGCTTTACTCTCTGCCAAGTTGTCTGGTGTTTTTCCTGCTTCTCTCTTCACAAAACAATAGTCAGGGGAACTCCTTTGCTCACATGTGCCATGCGGGTGCCTTTGTCTTGGGAAGTGATGTGTGCCTGTGTTTGGGGTACAGGCCACTATTATTTCAGCTCTCTGGTTCCATAAAGGACCTGTTCCTTACGATCTTAAATGAAGGGCGGCAGTTATACCCAACCTACATCATCACAGACACACCCTCTCCCCCATCTCAGCTTTGCCCACTGCCCTGGTGGAACTTACAGTGGTGACACCCTAAACAGGAAAAAAATTAACAAATTACAGTCGATGCAGTCTTAACTATTTACATATCTACAGTGTGTGTTGGAATATATTCACATCATCAACCCAAGTTTTTCTTTCCCTGCCCCAAATGCCTAATAGGGGCCTTCTTTCGATGATCCCTGAGGAACATCTATTATTTCCATGGAATCTGCTCTGTGGAGCATGGCCCACCCTGTGATATTACACCCCATATGCTTCATAGAAATATTGTTATGATATGACCATGACATAACTAAGATGTTTTATGCAAGATGGATCATGTGAGGTATCATTGAAAAAGTTATGATCACTGAATGTGTATCCAATTTTTATGCATGCATAATTTCTGTATCTGAGGTTAGGAATATTGACTTTGTAACAATTATAACTGTGTGTATATTAGGGGGAACGCCCACCAGACAGTAGGCAATCAGCCAGAATGAGCCATTTAAGAAGAACAATAGAACTTTGAAGATACTAATCTCCTACTGTCCTGAGGTGCATCCTGGGATGTTGCTTTGACACTGTAGGGTCATTTGATGATGTCACCTGGTACAGAATACCAACTTGGACACTACTGGTATTTTTCTACTGGAAACAAAGGGTTCCAGCCTTATGTAAATTCTATTTAAGGCTGGGGAGTAAGGCAATCAGATCTCTTCTTCATTGCCTCCCCATCCAGGAAGGAAGATTGCTAAAAACATCTGAAGGAAAAGGAACTAAGCTGAGGGAAAGGCAAGGGCTGAGTCCAGACTGAGAGAGGGGTCTAGTCTGCAAAGAGAAATAACTAGAACTCTAAGCTACAGAAACTCTGCAACCTGCCTAAAATAACATTAAGGTGAGAAATTACATTTTGTAACCTGTTTCTTGAGTGTATTAAGCTTAGTTTGCGTATTTTGTTTTATTTGTTCAATGATCTGTTTTGTTCTGTTTGCTATCCCTTATAATCACTTAAAATTTACCTTTTGCAGTTAATAAACTTATTTCTTGTTTATTTCAAAACCCAATTTATGCAATTCATATCGGGGGGGGGAAGGGCGCCAAAAAGCTATAAATGTTTCTCTAGACATTGAGGGAGAGGGTGAATTTTTATGAGCTTGCGCTGTGCCGATCTTTCTATATAGCGCAAGACAATATCACTTTGGGTTTTATACCCCAAAGGAGGTGTGCACGTGAGTGCTGACCATTCTCTAAGCTAGGTCCTCCCACACAGAGCTGATTTCAATCTGTGTCTGCAGCTGGGTATCGCGTTACCTCTGTGTGTGCTCGAGAAGGCTTGAGAGCCTAGCACAGCAAGAACAGGGTGAGGAAACCCGGGCTGGTGGAAATGGCAGGCTCAGTGAGACCCCAGCACATCAGGTGGCACCCCAAAAGGGGGGTTCAACCCATCACACACCCATTCTGTTCTAAAGGGGAACTCATTACTGTCACAAATTTTCCAGCCTCAGTTTCCATAGCTATATTTCTAGTTTCAGGTGGCTGCCATGCTGAAATTTTGTCCACCTGATACCTTCTCAGATGGTCCTTATGTATAACTTAGGGTTTAGTCTTGGGACCCAACTGTATACACCAATTCATTTATTTCGGCCACTATTACCCATGGTCCCTCCCAAGGTTTAACTAGGTTCAATCTCTTCTTTCCCCTATGATTGTGGAATCAGACAAGGGACCCTCTTTTCAAAGTTTCCCCATATGACATTACTAGGGTTACCATCCATCCGTATTTCCCTGGACATGTCCAGCTTTTTCATCTTTAAATAGCCATCCGTGAGGAATTGGTAATAAGGTTAAAAGGTCCGGGATTTTCCCCCCTCCCCTCCCATCCCCTCCCCTGCATGCAAAGTGCGGAGCGGCTGATTGAGCGGCTGGGCCTGATTGAGTCGCTCCCATTGGCCTCCAGCAGCCAGAGCCCCTCCCCCGCTCCCCCCCTCCCGCTGCCTCAGCGCTCTGCGGGGGAGGGGGATGTGCGCGCGGCAGCGTGTTTTGCCTCCACGTGGAGCCAGCGTCTGACCGGCATGGGCATGGTAAGGGGAGTCCCAGGAGGCAGTCAGGGAGCAGGGGGAGGGTTGGATGGGTCGGGAGTTCTGGGGGGAGCCTGTCAGGGGGCGGGGGGGTGGAGAGGGATCAGAGCAGTCAGGGGACAGGGAGCAGGGGGGATTGGATGGGTCGCGAGTTTTAGGGGTCCTGTCAGGGGGTGGGGAGTGGTTGGATGGGGCGTGGGAGTGCCAGGGGTCTGTCTGGGGGCAGGGGTGTGGATAAGGGTTGGGACAATCAGGGGACAGGTAGGGCAGTTAGGAGGGGGTCCCAGGAGGGGGCAGTCAGGGGACAAGGAGCGGGGGGGGGTTGGGGGTTCTGAGGGGGGCAGTCAGGGGGTGGGAAGTGGGAGGGAGTGGGGTGGGGCTTCCTCCGTCCTCTTTTTTGATTGCTGAAATATGGTAACCCTAGACATTACATCATTGAGTCTTTTCATTTTATCAGAGGGTATCATCAAATTTTCTCTAGAAAAGATGAGAACTTTTTCAGTTTTGGACTGTAGGGTTTCTATACAGTCCAAATGGTACAAATTACTTCGTTCCTTGTCAGGAACTCCCTACCAGAGGTTCACTGGGGTCCTTTCATCATGCCCAAATGTGAGGAGTACTGGGGTACAATTTGTACTCTATTTGATAGCTGTTCTATAAGTATTCAAAAGAAAGGGGTTAGGCTGGTCCAAGTCCCTTTTGTGCTGTTCTACAAAGGTAGCCAGCTGAACCCCCCCAAGAATCCAATTGAAACTTTCCACCATCCTATCAGATTGTGAGTGTGCTGGGGTGGTGAGAGTTTTGTGGTTCCTTAGAATCTCAGAAGCCTACTGAAACACTATGGATTCAAAGTTGCTCCCTTGATCCATGTGTAACTCATTCATGACACCAAATCTGGTGGAGAATTCCTTTAGTAGAACCTCTGTTACAATCATAGCATCTTGGTTCCTTACTGGAAATTCAGGCCACTTTGCAAAGTAGACTATGGCTACCAACAAATATTGATTGCCAGACTCCATCTCAGGCAAAGGCCAAAGCACATCAACAGCAATGAACCCTTGTAAGGATAAGGCCTTTTCCTGTAGCCATATTGTAAGGTCTGAGGCCTTTGTCTGCAGCCATATTAAGAGAGCAGAAACCAGAAAGTCACATCCTCACATTCCATCTAAATCACATTAAAACAATGAAATATTGGCCTGTTAAGAAGGCGATCCTGTCCTAATAGTACACATCATCACCAGATAAAGAAACAAATCTTAAGATGGTTAAAGAAAACTTTGTTTGATGGCATCCTTTCTGGCAAGAAATCACTTATCAACAAGTTGTGGTTGTGAAATCCCTACTTCTTTATTGTTTTGTCTTTATGGTCTCCATTTCTCTATTGTTTATCTGTATGGTCTCTGTCTGGTTCTTTGATTGCTTCTGTCTGTTACATAACTAATTTTGCTAGTCATAAATCAATTAAGATGGTGGAGTATGATTGGTTAAATAATTGTTTTACAGTATGTTAGGATTGGTGAGTAATATTTTAGTAAAATGATTGGTTAAGTATAGCTAAGCAGGACTCAATTTCACTATATAAATTCAAGTATCAGAGGGGTAGCCATGTTAGTCTGTATCCACAAAAACAACGAGGAGTCCAGTGGCACCTTAAAGACTAACATTTATTTGGGCATTCTTCAGATGCATGGCATATAAACTGGAGTCCAAGAAGAAGGAGAAGGAGACCAGCAGAAGGAAGAGAAGAATAACAAGGAAAGAAAGACCTGAAAGAAGAAGAACTCACAAGATCAAAGCTGCTAAGAATCCTTTATGACCGTGACATGCAGCAACCAGAATCCAGACGAGACTGACCTTGCCTGGCCAACAGGTAAAGTCCACCTGCATGAGGAGGACTGGTGAGCATACACATACTAAACATACAATGCTATTCTGCTTGGTAATTGTTAATAAATAGAGGATAAGGATATTATTGTGTAAGGCTTTTTCACTGGTAAAAGGTCTTGCAAACCCACAGAAGAGTATACCCTGAGCCCTAAGAATTGGGCAAGGGTGGGTATTTAAATTAACCAGATTACGCCCTGGGAAAAGTTAGGTGCCTTTCGCCTGGAGCCCTAGGAACTGGAAAAAGGTGGTGGTGCCTAAATTAGCAAGATTACACCTTGAGCTCACAGAAGGGTAAAGGTGGATGCCCTACAGTGTGTGTAACAGAGAATTTTGTGTGGGTAACAACCCATTGGTGTCCCCACAAGATACTGTGGTCTTAAACAAACCTCCTTTGCAATGTAAGCATCACATTTTCCCCAATAGAATTTTTCTCTAATCTTGAACAACGTTTTTACAACTTCAAAATGTCCAGCAGTTTTAAAATCATGACATAATCAAAGGACCTTTTTCAATGAATCTGATACAACCAGCTGATACCTGAACTCATCACCCACTGGTTTTTTCCACATCTCCTATGAAAAGCTCTGGAGAAAGAAGATCTGATTGAGCAGTTGGCCACTGTGGAGGCAGAAAAAACTGGTGGGAACTTCAGGAGGTTGGACATTTCCCTGCTGTCAGTGACAGACAAGTCAGGGTCTGCTCCCAAGCTGCCCATTGTAACAAATCTGTGGACCTTAGCATGAAGAAGAAACTTTTTGGAGGAGTCAAAAATACAGAGCAGCAGCTTTTTCAGCCATTAATTAGAGGGGCAATGATGGTGAATTCTTAACAAAATGAGTTTTTCTCCAAATGTTTCTGTTAAATAGGAGCTAACAGAAACAAACAAACAAATAAAGTGAGTTTTAAATAATGGAATAAAAATCACTTCTCCTTTTAAGGTTTTATTTCTTTGACCCTTACAATGTCACATAATCCTACTAGTTCTCCAGTTTTCTATAGTCTTCCAGGATACTGTTACACCTTCAAGAATGGAGTTTGAAAGATAAGTTTATTAAATTTAGTTCTGACCTTTGAGGAACTTACTTCCAAAGTGTGGTAGAACTTGCCAGTGTAACAGGCACTCACTTCTCTCAGCTGCCTGAAAACACTTGATACTCAAGTGCCCCGACCTGTTTTTAAAATAACAACTCCCATTTCTCTGCTTACATAATACTTCACACATCTATGAACAAAAACAAATACATTTACTACATATATTACATTTTTCCATTAGCATTTCACATCCATTGCACCATTCCCCTTTCTCCCTGGACTAAATCCATTAATCCTTCTGGTTTATCCAGACCAGAGCATAAGGAAGTGTCACAAGACAATAATTAACAACTTCTCCCCCCTACACGAAAGAAGGCAACAAAAGACTCAGTAACAAAGATTTAGTGCCTCAGTGAAAAGTTCTGATTTTACAAGATTCATCACAAACAAAGTCCTTTATTCAGTATCAGTCTTGGCATTTTTGTCTCTCTCACACACACAGACACTCTCTGGAATGTGTTGCAGACTACTGAGCGAGAAAGAGGATAATTGGTGACACAGCAGAAAAAAAGTGAAAAAAGCAGTTCTGAACCCAATCCTGCACCTACTGTAGTGAATGGGATTTCTGCTATTGATACCAATGTGGACAATGGTGATATAGTGTACTTAGAATTTCAGAGGACCTTTGACAAGGTCCCTCACCAAAGGCTCTTAAGCAAAGTAAACTGTCATGGGATAAGAGGGAAGGTCCTCTCATGGATCAGTAACTGGTTAAAAGATAGGAAACAAAGGGATAGGAATAAATGGTCAGTTTTCAGAATGAAGAGAGGTACATAGCGGTGTCCCCCAGGGATCCGTACTGGGACCAGTACTATTCAACATATTCATAAATGATCTGGAAATGGGTTAATAATGAGGTGGTAAAAGTTGAGATGATACAAAACTACTCAAGATACACCTCTACCCGGATATAACGCGACCTGATATAACATGAATTCGGATATAACGAGGTAAAGCAGTGTTCCGGGGGGGGGGGGGGGCTGCGCGCTCTGGCAGATCAAAGCAAGTATAATGCTGTTTCACCTATAACGCAGTAAGATTTTTTGGTTCCCGAGGACAGCGTTATATCGGGGTAAAGGTGTAGTTAAGTCCAAAGCAGACTGCAAAGAGTTACAAAGGGATCTCACAAAACTGGGTGACAAAATGGCAGATGAAATTCAATGTCGATAAATGCAAAGTAATGCACATTGGAAAACATAATCCCAATTGTACATATAAAATGAATGGGTCTAAATTAACTGTTACCACTGAAGAAAGATCTTGGACCCATTGTGGATAGTTCTCTGAAAACATCCACTCAATGTGCAGCAGCAGTCAAAAAAACTAACAGAATGTGAAGAAAGGGATAGATAATAAGATAGAAAATATCATATTGCCTTTATATAAATCCATGGTACGCCCACATCTTGAATACTGCGTTCAGATGTGGTCACCCCATCTCAAAAAGGATATATTGGAATTGGAAAAATTACAAAAATGATTAGGAGTATGGAACAGCTCCCATATGAGGAGAGATTAAACAGACTGGGACTTTTCAGCTTGGAAAAGAGACAACTAAGGGGGGATATGACAGAGGTCTATAAAATCAGACTGGTATGGAGAAAGTAAATGAGGAAGTGTTATTTACTCCTTATAATTCAAGAAATAGGGGTCACCAAATGAAGTTAATAGACAGCAGGTTTAAAACAAACAAAAGGAAGTATTTCTTCATACAATGCACAGTCAACCTGTGGAACTCTTTGCTAGAGGATGTTGTGAAGGCCAAGACTATAACAGGGTTCAAAAAAGAATTAGATAAATTCATGGAGGATAGTCCATCAATGGCTATTAGCCAGGATGGGCAGGGATGGTGTCCTTAGCCTGTTTCCCAGAAGCTGGGAATGGGCAATAGGGGATGGATCACTTGATGATTACCTGTTCTGTTCATTCCCTCTGAAGCACCTGGCATTGGCGATTGTTGGAAGACAGGATACTGGGCTAGACGGATCTTTGATCTGACCCAGTATGGCCGTTCTTATATTCTTATGTTATAGAATTGCTAAAAGGTCTTTTTCTGCAAACTTTTGATACATCCAATAATATTGATCTAGAAATTATCTAGTGACGTGACTGAACGGTGGGCTCTACTATTATAATTTCAGGGAGACTAGAACCTGGACTTAATAGATTTAAGGAGTGGGACCAGGGGTGAAAGTAGAAATAGGGACTTATCGGTACAGGGCTGGGTTGGGGCCAGCTCTGGCCCCCGGACGGGGCGGGGCCTCGGGTGGAAGGGGCGGGGATGGGGGGGTCAGAGCCAAACCCTGGCCTGCCCTGTACTGGTAAGTGCCCTCCCCCTCCCCTACAGGGGTAGCAGCGGCAGCCGGGGGCTCCGGCAGCAGTTTAAAGGGCCCAGGGCTCGGCCGCCACTACCAGGAGTCCCCGGCTGCCACTGCTACCCCAGAGCTCCAGCAGGAGGACTCCAGGGACTATTTAAAGGGCCCAGGACTCCCCTGCTTCTACCGCCCCGGCCCTTTAAATAGCCCCCGGAGCCCTGGGGTAGCGGTGGCGGGGCTCTGGCAGCTATTTAAAGGAGCCCCACCGCTACTCCAGAGCTTCAGCAGCAGGGCTCTGGCGGCAATTTAAAGGGCCTGGGGATCCAGCCCCTCTCGGAAGCACGGAGTCTGAGTGTAGCAAAATCCTTTTAATAAAGGAGGGAAACAATGCGGCATTATGTTGGGGAAACACCACAAACAGGATTCAGAACACAAACCATGCAAGTTTGACAGTGTCCTTTTCCCCTCAGGGTCTTAAGTCCAACAACTCAAAAGTCTCTGTCCCTGGTCAGTGCAGCCCCAGAGTTCAAAAGTTTATCTGCAGAGTTTTACCTCCCAGCCTGGGTGGCAATGGCGGAAGGGGCACGGGAGTGTTAAGGGGCACTTTACGTGGTCCAAGGCCGACTGCCCCACCTCTCCGTAGGGTTCTGCTGCAGCCTTCACCTTGAGCCGCTCCACACAGCTGTCCCGCGAGTCACTCCAGCCGTCCTGCAAACTGCTGTGCTCCGCCAGCCACTCCGCTCCACCAGCCATCCCGTGAACTGCTCCGCTCTGCCAGGCACTCCACTCCACCAGCTGTCCCGTGAACTGCTCCGCTCTGCCAGGCGCTCCACTCCACCAGCCGTCCCGTGAACTGCTCCGCTCTGCCAGCCGCTCCGCTCCACCAGCTGTCCCGTGAGCCACTCCTGCCGTCCCGTGAACTGCTCTGCCAGCCACTCCGCAATATATTTTCAGGCCCCCCACTACTTAACACAGCACTCAGTGATTTCAGCTCTTTAGTGATTTCAGCTTATAGTAGGGGAGCCTCAGTGCTGGTGCACCATTAGCCCAAAGTGAATTCAGCTCAGTAGCCTGTAACTAGACTCCTAACTAGACTCAAAATTAGCTCTGATATTACACAGTGGAGAGAGAGAAGGGGGTGCAACTGGTGTTTCAGGGCCTCAAAAGGGGCCCATACTATCAGGTACAAATACCTGTCCCCAGCCTCTCTCAATTCACTGGGTTGTGGAACCCATGTCCCTTGTCTAGCGAGTGCTACTTAGTTGATGGTGAATCCCTCTGTCATAAAACAGTTCCACTGTACTTGATTCACATAATCAGGGTAACAAAAGTCTCTGTCCCTGGTCAGTGCTTTATTCTTCCTGCCCAATAACAGAGAAACTGGGGATGCCACAGGAGCCAAAGTGACCATTTGGGCTGCTGTGGGCTCATGCTACGTGGGGTGGGTGTACCTATGGAAACAAGATCAGCCCCTGAAGTTCTTTTCCACAACTCGCCACAATTCACCACCAGATGTCAGGGTAGAGCTCATCCTGACTCTGCTTACAACTGCGTAATCATTAACAACATTTACAGCTGTGCAAGCTACTTGACAGATTCTGACAGACATTTACGTTCAGCAGTACCTTCCTCTATACATTTCCATTTGTGGAGTAAGGTTCTAGTCAGTATGAGAAAGGGTGACAGAATTTGGTTCTTATATGAGTAATTCGAATCTTATGCTTCAGAATGTGAATTGATCATTTTCATATATTAAGAAGGATTTCCCATAAAGATCCTGCTTCCATGTACAGTGCTATAGTTAAGGTATTTAAATGGAAAATATGGAGAGGCACAGCTTATATATAGCTTTATGTGTAAGGCAAAGTCATGCAACAGAGAACATTAAAAGAAAACAAAAGTACACAGAAATGGATATACAAGAAAACACTCTATTTTGCTTTATGAATTAGTTGGTTATAATTACAAATGGGAAAGCTAAAAAAATATAGCTGTCAAAGTTCACTCTTGAAGGAGTTAAGTCAATGCTAAGTTTGAAAAGTCAATCACACAAAAATTAGGAACTGCTAGAATTAAGTGATTCAACTTTTAATTCTAGCAATCTTTCTCTAGGGTTTAAATTCAATGCCTCTGCATCATTCACTGTCCACCCTAGGCACTGAATGAGACAGGGGTCCTATGGAGCAAAGACTAACCAGCTATTAAAAAACTGACCTTTAACATTTTTAATATGATTTCTTAGGATTTGTAAAAAGAAACCCCCCCAAAATTGCATCATGTGCAACCACAGTGACCCACCTCTAGGGTCATCAGCAGGGTTTAAACCCAGGACCTCTGCCACTTGAGCTAAGGAGTAACTGATAGCTGTAGTGGGCCATTACCCTTTATATAGACCATGCACTCCAGAGGAATGAGACAAACATTTTGCCAGTACCTTACACAAGTATTTGCTAGACAGGAGGAGAATTTGGGGAATCAAATTCCTGGGTTCTTTTCTGGACTCTGGAGGAGAATGGAGTGTAGTAGTTACATGAAGCATAGCCAAGCACATAAGTTTAGCACTTTCATCCTGAAAGGCAGAGTAGATGTAGACAAGACTTGGATCTCCCACTTTAGAGATAGGGTTCTAATTCCCAGCTCTGCCTGGGGTGACATTTTGCCTCTCAATTACCCCATCTGTAAAATGGGAGAAAAATATATTTGCCTGACTTCTAAGGTAGAAGTATAAAGCCTGGTTCAATAATAAAGGGTGGCAAAGTGCATAGATTTATTAACACTAATCAGATGAAGAGCTGGCCTATGTTGCTCCTGTGTCTCATCTGGAACTCAAGATCTGTGGAGCTTGGAGCATGCTCAATGGAAATGGAATTTTTCAGAGCTTTTAGCAGCAAGCCTCTAAAAAGTTCTACTGAGCATGTGCAAATGGAGATCGTAAGAAAGAGATACCTTGGCCAAATCTAAGGGGATTTTCATGGGGCAGCTAAAGACGCTACTCTGACCCCTGCAGTATCCCATTGCCAAATTTCAAGTTCCTGCTCCAAGATACTAAAGTCCTTCAAATAAACTATATGCGAAACTTTTAACATTAACCAAACTACCTATGTTCACCAACCCTCATTTTCTGAGACAGCTGAGCCACTTTTGGTTGAAACTTTCAAAAAAATTAGCCTGAGGCAGAAAGCAAGTATGGGAAATTTCAGCCCAAACTGTTAAAGTTTGGCAAAGTTATAAACAACTGAAAACAGGCTTACAATGAAAAGTGTTAGGCAACCTCAACTACAGGTGTTGCTGCTATTTCCACCTGTAGTGAGCTCTTCAAGTTTCTTCTTCCAGCAGTTGACAGGCATAAATGAAGTGAGTGAATGAGAGACCATGCATTTCACATTGTTTTTCTTTAACTCTTCAAGTTTTATCCAATTCCCTTTCCTGCAGGGCTCAAATAAAGTTCAGTTAATTTCAGCCTACCTCTTGGACTCATTTCACCTGCATTTAACAAACCTTCCCTAGACTAGGCAAGAGGGCTTATTGACACAGCTGTTCACATGTTCATGGGATTGCACAACTGTTATGTTCTCAAGTGAGCAGAGATTCTTCATACTTCTCAAAAATACTTAAAATCCATATCCATTACATATAATGGTTTTCCCAAAGCAGTTTTCAATAGATTTGAAGTCTGGGCAGAAACGCACATGCCTTGTTCAGTCTACTGTTGTGAAACCTATTAAAACCACTTAAACTTAGTGTGTTATGCAAAAATCTCTACTTTTAGCAAAGTAAGGGGAACAGCTAAAATAAATTGATTTACAATTTTAGTTCTCACACAACAATTAAAGACAAGATTGCAAGGTCCTCGATATTTTTTTACTTCCTCTAAAATTTGGAATTAAAATCTCTGCTGGTGCATCTCTCTCTCTCTCTCTCTCTCTATGCATTTATAGTGCACTCATCTGCACATTTGCAAGTCTATATACAGGCACCTCAAGCAAGCATCTAATTATATAATTTGTGTGCATGCACACGCACTAAAAAAATTAAACATACTATCCTGATATAGAATAAAAATATTTTTATAGTCAGATATCACCATAATAATTTTTTTCTTTTTTTCATAAATTAAGCCAGCTATTTTAATGCATTTTTACATTCAAAATGCCCCTTGGGTTCTATGAAGACACATACTAACACATGAGCTGGATCTGCACAAATGCAAATTTCTGTTTTGTTGTCTGGGTTTGGGAAAGTTTGGGGCTGGAATGGGATGGATTACGCAACACTGTCCTAGGAATTTAGTTCATTACAAGATTTTTGCTTCATCAAGATGTACTAGAATGATTACATTATATAGGTAACATTTGCTGATTCTGAAAGTATGCCCTAATGAGCCTAGAATCGAGGTTCCACAGTATATGCAATGCACACTTATTTCAGAAGACAATCTTGATTCAAGGGTGAATAACCTTGCTAACAGAAAAAGTTTTGAAGAATTATATCTACTAAAGGCCTTAGGTTGCATTGATCTGCCCCACATTGTGTTCGCTCTTGTATCTTTCAAATGGAATTAGTGAAGCTTAAATCATTTGCAACAGTCTTTTCAAACTCCGTACCTTTCAAATGCCTTGGATGGTAGGCATTATGGGAGGTTCCTAACCACACACAAGACACTTTGTGATATTACTGACCTGTCTTTTGACCTCTCAGCAAACATTTTAAATATCCTTAGCACAACTATAAGGGAACAATGCATCATTAAACTGTTAAAAGAACCTGACTGTGTTTCTGCATTGCAGTGAACAATTAAAGGTCTTATGGGGCTTACTTTGGGAAAACCTAGTTTCAGGGAGTTTCAGCTTTAAATGTAAACTGCAAAGCCTAAATGAGAACTCAATTAAGAACAGATTTTTGTGCTAAATAATTACACTTTGTACTTACATGGCGCTCCAGAGATCTCAAAGTTCTTTATACAACAGATGAGAAAACTGGAGAGAGATTAAGTGACTTGCCTTGTGACTGGTCACAAAGAAAGTCTGGAGTACAGCCTGGAGTACAAACCAAATCTCGGCTGCCAGTTCCATGTTCTAACCACTGCCCCCAGCACTCAGCAGGACACAGAGGGCATTCAACATTTTTAACTTTAATTCCTAAAATATTATTTCTCCTCCACACTAATTTTCTAGTATAGCCTGATTTGCTACATGGAGGTCTTAGTACCAGAAGATTTTAAAGTGATGAAAATTAAGTTTTAACTTTTAAAGCTTCCTTTTCTGCAGAACTCCCCCAGTTTAGGGAGCATTAAGTGCATAAGTCAGTGCTGAATTCATTTTTCATCTTGGTTTTGTAGTTCACCTTTAAGAGATCGTGCTGGGATAAAATATATATGGTCTTAGCCTAGGACCAACAACTATTTTGAAAGCTCAGTTTCTACACATGCAAAAATCAATTTAACTGAGTTGCCCTCCTGCAAATAGCTCTATGACTCTCTGATGAGAAACTACCATAAATTCCCCAGTTCCTTTGATCTTTTTGACACTATTTATTAAACCAATCTTTCCCCCATTAAGAGCGGCCATCTGTGGACCTAGTATTTGAAGTTTTCTAGGACTGCACGTCAGTGAAGCTCACACATAATTTTGCCTAACTGAACTCTGCTTAGTTCAAAAAACAAAAACACAGCAACACACACACACAAAATACCTTCATGTTAAGCATTCAGAAACCTACAGACACAGGCAGTTGAATACATTTCAAAATGATTACTCGTGATATTCAAAAGCTCCCTCTGAATAAATAGGTTATGGACAAAAAGCCATCAGCACACATCTAAAATTCATTTACACTGGATCACTCCATATAAACTTATGATTACTTGACCATGCACATGCATGTCAGACGCACTACAAGAGATGGCTGTTTATATAAAAATCATTAAATTCAGAGATGGAAAAAAATGATTAAATCATCTAGTCTATTCTTCTGATAATGTTGGATATACTCCTCAAACAGACATATAACAAACTTAAGAGCTTTGGATTGGAAATCTGAACTACCCCAAATTTATGAATAGGTGGCAAATTTAATTTGTAATGGGACAGTAAAACCCCAGTATGATGCTGTTTTATTATTATTTTTTTTTTTTACAGAAAAACATTATAAACACAAAAAGACTACATTAAAACAAAATTAAGTGTGCCAGAAAACTAATTTTAACACGAATGGCACACGTCCTGTTTCTGATCCTAAGCAATTATCTGACTATTGTATGTAAAAGCTAGCAGATTCACAATTAAGAGTGAGAAATTCACCATATTTCTTTCAATCTCTGTGTGAGTACTGTATATACTCTTGTCTACTTCCTTAATTTATCCTGGTGCCTTTAGACATTGGAAAAGTGGGAAAATTCACTGAATTGTAAATTTTGTTTTAGTTTTTTTTCCCCTTGGTCCATTGTAAATAATGTTACAATCTCTCATAGTGACAGGGCCTAGATACAACTCTGATAGGCATTTATAGTGTGCCTAAGTTAGATACACCTTAAACACCATGTGACAATCCTACCAGCTGTACAAACAAACAAAAGAAAAGTTAGGTAGATGTTACAAAAGGTCAAATCTTACTTCTAATGAGTGTTGCATTGGGGTTACCTGCAGGTAATGTTACAGAGACCCAAAGAAAATACTGCTGGACTTAACTTCTGTTACTAATGTGAATCTACAAAAGCATGCCATCTGCTATGCTGCAATATGACACCTAATCGGGTAGAATGAAAATCTGCTGTGCCAACAGGAACTTAGCATAGATAAAACATCATCACTAATGGGCAAGTCATTTTAGGAGATAATGGCTAAACTTTTTCCTCAGAAACTGAGATTCTTTTCCAAACTGATGTCCCCAAAAAGCAGTAACCTCACGTCAGTCCTGGTTTGAGAATATGTCCTAATAGTAACATACACAGGGCCCCATGCCAAGAAACACATGGAAGTGGAAAATCAGCAAATTTATACTCATGAATTTTCCTTCTAATTCTTCCATTGTGGAAGGAGAGGGTTGTGGAAGTGGCAAGAAATTCACCTGCAATTCTGAGGGATCTGCCAAAGGCAAGGGGTATCTGTGTTGGTCCCCGTGCCTCACATTACCACCCAACTCCTTCACCTCCTTCATCACCCCTTGAAGATACCTTGGCTCCAATAGAATCCAAACTGCCAGGGTCTCCATAGACTGTCATTACCCTGAAACCCCCAACCTTGGGGACTGGGGTCCCCTCCAGAGCACAGGATGAATCTATACCAAATTTGCTGATCAAGTCTGCTATAACATGATGCTTTGCCACATACATTTGGGAGAAAGAAGAATCTGGAGGAAAGAAGCTCTGATATGCAGGCCGCATTATCACAGTTCTTGTAAAGTCAGCAACACTGACTGTAAACACTGCATAGAGCAGCCAATTTTAAGATATGCAGTTCGTGCTCCAGTACCATTGCACCCTAATGTATCTCCATGTAGTCCTAGTCCCACTACACGAGGAAGGAGTGTTACAACTGGTCATGAGCACCTGTGCTATGGCTAACACATAAATGCCCTGAGATTTCAGCATTACAGTGTCCAAAGCCAAGGCACAGTCCAGGTATAGGATTTAATCTTCTTTATACCACAACACCAAACTCTGTTTTAGCCATGTTGGAATACTGTTGTGTTGTAACACCATTCTAGATTTTTACAGTGTAGATGAGCTCTCTTCTCGATCTGGTTCCTTCCAATAGTAGAGGTAAAGGGTCAAGGAATGCTGAAATATGGCAATCTGTTAGACTGAGTGTGTGGGCGAGAACTCCACCCTGGATACAGACTCAGTAGTAAGGCTGCACCCAACCCTGATACAGTGCAAGGGCTGGGCTTGCCCCAGAAACAACCCAGGGCCCTGCCCCTCTGCGCCAGGTGCACCAGGTGTGGGTGGGCAGGTTCAGCCTAGCAGCATGGTAGTAGTCATCATCCCAGGTGGTGCTGGTGATTCAGCTGGAGCTGATGGGGGTTAAAATGTCTCTGGCCCAGGGCATCATCATCCTGATCCTGAGAGAAGGCCCTGTGTCCCAGAACACAGCAGGCACAGCCGTCATGATGGGGAAGCCTAAGTCTGTTCTTCGTTTTGTTCTTTTGAGGTTTTCCTCTGTGATTCTGCACCCCATATTCTTCATAGTGATATTATTGTATCATTATAGCATAATTCTGATGCATTTCATGCAAGATAAGTCATGTGAGGTGTCATTGGAAAAGTTATGATTTGCTGAATATGATTATCCTATTTGCATGCATGTATCAATTCTTTATCTGAAGTTATGAATGTTGACTATGTATCTGTATTTCAAATGTAGTTACACCTGGGTAATGCCCACTAGACAAGATGTTTTCTGTCTAGGTAATGGGTGAGGAAAAGCCTGTTCAGAGGAATGGGCCATTAGGAAAAAAATAGGCCTTAGGGAAAGCTTATCTCCCACTTGGGGATAAGCCTTCTTGAGAACACTCCAAACAGCCTGTGAGTAATGGCTGCTATGACCCTACAAGGACATGTGATCAAACCACATGATGCTGGACTCCACCTTGGGTTGTAAGTATTCTTCCACGGACTGGTCTGGGAACCAAGCTTTGAAACAAAGGGTTCCCGCCCTATGCAAAAGCTATACAAGGCCAGGAGTGACATCTGGGGTTCTTCACTCCCCACACAAGAAGACTCCTGGAAACACCTGAGGAACAAAAGGCTGAACTGGGAGAAGGGCTGTACCCAGGCTAAAGGGATTTCTAGCATGTGAATGAAACACCTAGGGATTCCAAGCTGTAAAGCAAGTGCAGTTTGCCCCTTAAGAATCTTCAGCCTGCTTGTATCATTTCTTAGGGTGAGAATCTGTTAATTCATATCCAATCTATTGGTCTTAATTTGTGTTTTTTGTTTATTTGCCAGGTAATCTGTTTTGATCTGTTTGCTATGCCATATAATCACTTAAAATCTATCTTTTATAGTTAATAATTTTGTTTTTTCTTTATCTAAACCAATCAGTTGGAGTGAAGTGTATGGGGTCATAGTGTAGGGGTAAAGGTTGTTGCATATTCCTCTCCACATTGAGGGAGGGGATGAACTTTATAAGTTTACGCTGTACAGTTCCTTGTGCAGCACAAGACGGTGTAATTCTGGTATGTGCCTGGAGAGCTGGAAGTTGCCTTAGCTGTAGCCTTCCTATGCAGGAGCTGGTCAGAGAGCCTGCATGTAACTGCAGCTTGGTGTGTCCCTACACCTGTATGTATTCTGGTGAAAGTGCAGGTTGGAGGGCTCTGCAGCTTGTCACAGCTGCACAATGTGAGAGGGAGCCCCAGCTGGTGGGTCAGGGGACTTGGTGATACCCCAGTTCCAGGTGGCACCCCAGGAGGAACCCATCACATCCCCACAAAATCTCTCTTTTAAGGACCCAAAAAGGGAACAGCCCATCCCCTCATTATTTTGTCCACTATTTAGGCTTAATATCCAACATATCAATTTTGGCTCATTAACTTCTGGCTCCACATCTCCTGTTTTGAAATAAGCATAATTTCAACACAGTCCTTCAATCATATCAGTAGACCTTTTAGTTTAGACTAATTCAAATTTTCTGTCTCCCTTTTACACTTTTTCCCATCAACATTTGTTATTATAGGTCATTGTAATATCTTATGAACTTTTTCATACTTTTTTTACAATTAAGCTCACAATTTGGGTAAATTTGAGACCCAATTGTCACATCTCCTCCCCCTTCTGCCAAGGACTATTCCAGCTCTTGGATGTCTACCTGCAACCAGTGTTCCCTCTAATTTTTCCCCACACATCACCTCCATATTGGTGCACATAACAAAATTCATGTGGTGGGGGTGGGGCCAATGGGTTCGGAGTGTGGGCAGGAGCTCAGGGCTGGGGCAGAGGGTTGGGGTGGAAGGGTGTGAGGGCTCCAGCAGGGGGTGCAGGCTCTGGAGTGGGGCTGGGAATGAGGGGTTTGGGATACAGTAGAGTGCTCTGGGGCTACAGCAGGGAGAGAGGGCTCCCCCCAGCTCGCTCTCTCCCTGCAGTAGCAGCTGGGCAGGAAAGCGCCTCTCCCTGCCGTGGCAGCTCCGGGGCTAGGGCTGCAGGATAGGCATCTCTCCTCTGACAGGTCCGGGCCGGGTCCACGGCCGCCCCACCCGCAGCCTGGGCTGGGCTGCCCTGGCAGATTTGGGGCCAGGGGAGGGGCGTGCTGGCCGTGGCAGGTTGGGGGCCAAGCTAGGTTGGGGCTGGGAGAGGGGTGTCCCATCCCCAGGCGGGTTCCCTGAGTGCCTGCACAGCACTAAGAAGGCTGCTGCACAGCTTATAGGGAACTTAGCCTGCAACCTCCACAACATATCACCCCCAGATGCATGGACAGTCAGAATGGGTGAGTCAAATTTTGGAGCAATATTTGTGTTTTTATTAATTATCACGAGGATGACTGGATCCTACTTTTACCCTTTGCAGAATTCGTGTGTAACAACTCTGATCACAAATTCACCTGCTAAGGCCCCTTCTTTTCTAACTATAGCTTTCACCCAATTCCACCCATCCCTACAACCGACTTCCTACATCCCCACAGCCTTCAACCTGCTTCAACACCTCCACCACATCCAGGAGGAACTGAAACCCCAGTTGGATGCTACCAGGAAGGACTGTAAGCACTCCGCCAATTGCCATTGTCAAGTCAATCCTCCAATTACTGTTGGAGACAAGGTATGGCTCTTCACACGACACTTGGACACTTTCCATCCCTCCCACAAACTGTACTGGTACCTTGGCCCCTTTCTGGTCTTTCAACACAGCTGGTGGCCTTCTGCCTCCAGCTTCCCCTTCCGTGTTTCATGTGTCCCATTTGAAGAAATGCACCCAACTCCCTCCCCTGATGAACACAGCCTCCTCCTTTCCCTCTGTTCATGTTGCAGGGACAAGAGTACCACATTGTTTCCAAGATCCTTCAGGGAAAGCTCCTATACCTCAAATTGTAGTTCACCGGGGGGGCACTCTTTAGTGTAAAAAAAAAAAACCCTGTCCCCCCACCAAAACAGTGTACTTGAAATGTACAATAATTCTTCCAGAGACATGTAGAAGGACAAAAAATGTTTCAACACCTTACATTCTTAACTCTCACAAGAACTGGGAAAATAGGCAGAGCAGCATATGTGCCTGTGATAAAAAGAACCCATGCTGTAGATGTTTGTGTGTGAAGATTGTTCTGCCTAGAATAGGAAAACTGATCTGTAATTATCTGAAAATATCCTTGAACTACACTGTTCCACAGATCCATTACAATACAAACTTCAGTCTGCTTGCAGCTTGTGGGGTAGAACCAGACCTGTCAGTTCTACCTCCTGACGTCCCAGTTGAGAATTTTCAAAGGATAATTCAGATCTACTTTTTAAAAATTACGGATTGTGATAAATATATTTTGAGAAACACAACAGTTTCTACCACCTAATGACAACAAACCCAAATCCTTGGAATTGGATGTCATGTGCCACTAAAATGTTAAATTTCCATCTCTTTGCTAGATGATCACTTTGTCTCCAAGGTAGGCCAGATCTGTGCAACTTATTACTTGAAGAAAAGATATTTTCAGGTAAGCATGGATACATTTTCCTATTCTTAGTGTTAAGTTCCACAGATTCATTACAATGGAATTTTCATAGCACTATGTCCAGGCTAGAAAGCAGGGCCATCCTTTCAACATGGACATCCAAAACAAGGTAGACTATATAAATATCTCCTCCATCTTCCTTGGCACTAAGGCTTTTCTATGGTGCCCATCACTACAGCAGCTGAGTGCCTCATAAATACTATGTTCACAAAATCCCTGTTAAGTGAGGTGGTATAGTTATCCCATTTTACAGAAGGAGAGCTGAGGCACAGAAAGATTGTCAAAAGTATTTACTAATTTTGGGTGCCCAGTTTTAGATGCCTATGGCTTGAGTACTCAGAGCACTTAGTATTATATAGAGCTTTGTGTGTTTAAAGTATGGCTCCCAATGATTTCAGTTGCAGCTGGGAGCGCTCCACACTTCAGCAAATCAGACCCTAGGACCTCAAGCTGTGCTTCCAGAAAGTGAGGAGAAAGTTAGTGGCCACCTATGAAAAGTTTGGTTTAATTAACTTGACTAGCATCCCAGAGGGAGACTCAGTGGAAGGGATACAATCCACTTCTCCAAAGCACCATTCTATGCCTTAACTACAAGAGCATCCTCTCTCTTCCTGCAAACCACTGCCTCACTCACTTTACCCCTTTCAACTTCTGCAACAAATGAGGCAGTGGTCCTACAAGCTTAATTCTGGCATATCTTTACCTTTGAGTGCTTCACTTTGCAACCTTACTGTTCTCTTAACATAGTTGTTTTGGAGGCAATAACTAGACCGACTGGAGGGGGACAAGAAAAGAAAAGGAGGAAGCTGGAAAAGAGTTTGTTACAGTAATCAAGTGAGACATTATGCCCCTAAGAGCTCCTCAGTGTCAACTGGCAGAGGGCCCACTATACAGTAATTTGGATGCACTCGCTATCCCACGCTGTCATAATATGTATCTAAAGGGTGTCATGTAAGGTATCATATGTAAAGTGGTGACATGCTGGTCCCCCCCAAAAAATTGTGTGATAGATGTATGGGTTATGTATAAAGAATTAGGTATGTGTACTGGAAATATGTTCTTAAAATACACCTTGGAGGCAGTGCATAAATGCAGTCATCAATAGACAAAGGAATGTGGATTTACCTGTCTGACAGGCTTGATTACAGGTTGAGGACAATTAAAGTACAATTACATATAAAGGTAAACAAAATTACCAAGCTAAGAAGCAACAGAGGAAACAATTTAGTGAGCATAGCAGGTGTCCAAGTCTGCACTCCTGGGAAGTCTTCCTGGCTCTTGAGACAAGATAATGGACGTGAGAAAATATGAAGGGGGAGGAAAAAGGACATTCCTAGTTATCCATCATACAGGGGACAAAGGGAACAGCCCCCTCTGAGCATAGGAAGAATGGCCCCCCTGAGCCTGAAGGGCAGGAACTGCTGATAACTTGCTGTAAGTGACAAATGGCAACTATAACGTGCTATAATTAAGTTTTAGGCACTAGAAAGCATTTTTGTATGTAAACAAGCCTGTCTCTTTTCCTCATTTAGTATCACTTAAAACCCTGTGCTTTGTTAATAAAAACTTATTCTTAGTTTTACTATAAACCTTCTGTGAGTGTCCCATGAGGGACTGGACATGAGAGGAACAAACACACACACACGCTCCTCTGGGGAACTCAGGAACTGGGTTCACTGATTACCTTGCCTTGCAGATAACAAACATGGGCAGAGTCTTGAAGAAGAAGTTGTGAGTGACGCAAAGAGGAAGGGAGCTGACACAGTCTAATCTCCAGTAAAACTCACATTTGCTAAAGCAGAGGGGTAACAGTGGCTTACAGTTCTGGGTGTCCAGTGCAGATCATCACAGAGAACAGCAAGATGAGGAGAATAGTTTTATTAGGAACAGCAAAAAAAAGTCCCAAATTTCAAATGGTTTCAAGCATTAATCTCTAACTTCAAATGTTTATGAATTAAATCCACCATGTTGCAATTCAGCAACCATCAAAAAAAGATGGTAACAACAACACTTTCACAATTCACAAAACCCAGATGGTTGAAGTAATTTGTGCAAGGGCAATAGTAAGTCAGTGACAGAGATGGGAACAGAATTTGTCTCCTGGTATCACCATAATTAGAAGCTATATAAACTTTCAGGAACAATGACATTTTCTAAGCAGAGGTTCATTAGTTTAAGACACAAAGTTAATCTGTATTTGTATCCTTTTTATCCCACTGTGCTGGGCACCAATAATTAGCAAATACCAATTTTATATGGATAACACTTTTTTTATTACTATATTACACAAAATTATAAAGCTAGAGCCAAAATTCCTGGTCATGCATATTTTCACTGCATAGTACCTAAAGTTTCAGTTACTAAATGCATTACATATGAACTCGAATAAAAGTTCTAAGTCATTCTTTGATTATTCCAAGATCGAAAGCAACTGGCTAATAAAAGGAATGATACGGATTTCAACAGGCAGAAAGTGAAGTATTTCTTTTCATACTAACATCAAGATAGCTTGGCCTAATCCCAATAAAATATCCAGATTTAATTCCTGTAGAAAATGTCAAAGTCATTAGTTGCTTTAACAAGTTTTATTTTTAATTTAAACTTGGTGGATGAAAAAGTATATTTCCCCTCAAAGTATTAATTTTAGGGAGGCAAACCAAATTTGGGAGTGGACTACATCCACCCTGATTGAATTGGCCCTGTCAACACTGGTTCTCCACTTGCGAAGTAACTCCCTGCTCTCCATGTGTCGGTATATAATGCCTGGATCTATAACTTTCACTCTATGCATCCGAAGAAGTGAGGTTTTTTACTCATGAAAGCTTATGCCCAAATAAATCTGTTAGTCTTTAAGGTGCCACCAGACTCCTTGTTGTTTTTGTAGATACAGACTAACACGGCTACCCCCTGATACTTGACAAACTTCAACTAAGTATTTTGCTATAATGTGCAAACCATCTTAGATGTCAAGGGCTTTCACTATTATTCATTTCTGTCTCAGCCACTCCTTAGAATATTAAGCCTTTAAACACTAAATAAGTGAAAACAAAGACTTCAGTGTTTTGTTCTGTATCATTAATTCCTAATAGATTCTGAAGATTAAGAACATTTTAAAGAATTAAACAGATTTCAGCAATAAATGCAGTTGTTTCAGAATTTCTGCTCCATCTCATGTCATAACTCATCCTTGACTTTAAGTTTTAGCTTGAGTTTCACTGGAGCCAAACACAAGAGAGGCAGAAAACTAATTTTAATTCCATGTGAATTCCAGCAAATTCTGGCTTGTAATGTAAATTAGCTTCACATATAACATATGCATGTCAGTCCTGTTTTATTTATTTCACTTTGGCACTAAAGCAGTGGAGGTGTTCAATAGCTAACCCCAGGCAGCTGAGTATGATAAATTTTTTGTAATTATTCAAATAGTTCTACACACAGCTTACACAGTATATCTTGTATGAACATATCCACACTATCTAGGACTTGGTTGTAAAATGTCTTCAAATAACTCTTGGAGCCAGAGAACATGTATATTTTTGCCTCCTTTAAGGAGAGTTGGCTCACACCTGTGCTTAATCAGCTTCCTCCCAGTTGATGCCAGTGACATGTAAACTGAAGCCCTGAAGAAAGAGGGACTTGAATCCTGTGGAGAATGTTCTTTGGTGCACAGTTAGTCCGCCAGCATAAACCTACTTTGCTACTGCCCACTCTCTTCCAACTGCAATTACATTTCTTCTTTTCAGGGCTGGGTGATTTTGGACAAGCCACACATATGCCTTCTCCTTCCCCTCCCATCAATATAGAGAACTAAAATTACTTATTTCCATTTTTATTTGCCCAGAGGAATTACAATCTATTTATCCTTACAAAGGAAATATCACTAGGCTCATTCCACAAGTGAAATAAGGCATCTCATTTGTGGTTTTAAATAAAGTATTGCCTCTGGTTAGATGTTAATCTGATATACCTCTAAGGAAAGATATAGCTATAGGCTCTCTGGAAGTTCATCTGAAGTCCTCATTGTTAATGGAAAAATAAGGAATTGAAGATTTGAATAGAATAGAAATAAATACAAATTTAGCACTCACTTATTTTGCATTCAAGGATTTCAAAGTTGTTCAATTAAGTGTCACAACATCCCTACAAAGTCGATAAACATTATTGTTTCTATTTTACTGAGTTAGGCTCTGTCCACACACCAACCTATATCAGCAACACTTACATTGCTCAGGGGTGTGAATATTCCGCCCTCGAACAACATAAGTTACACCGATATAAGTGCTCGTGTTCACAGTGCTGTCAGCGGGAGAGCTTCTCTCCCTGACATAGCTACTGCCACTCATTTAGGTGGTTTTATGTCAATGGGAGAGCTCTCTCCCATCGGCCTAGAGCAGCTACACGAGTGATCTTACAGCAGCATGATGGTAAGGTGTGCACTGTAAATTCGCTAGTGTAGACATGACCTAACCTTGAATTAGGCATACTAGATTCAGACCTTCGGTGTTGCCTGTGTATAGTCTGAAGGATCTAAGCCATTATCATACATAGAGAAGTATCTAGTAAAGCTTTGTTTGTTTTTAGAACGACCATAATTAGTCTTGTGCAGAGTTGTTGTAGCAGTGTCAGTGCCAGGTTTTCAGGCAAGATGGGTGAGAATATATTTTATTGGACCAACTTCTACTGGTGAGAGACAAGCTTACACATAGATCTTCAGGTCTGGGAAATGTAGTGTCACAGCTAAATAGAAGATGGAATAGATTGTTTAGCATACATAGTTTACCTTGAATGGTCCTTCGAAATATGTGTAGGGCCCTTCATTTTCAGTTATTTTATTTTATTTTTCCCAGGATTTATCAGTGTTTATTACCACAAAAACAGGTGAAAATCAGTGCAAAAATATTAATATTTTATGGGTAAATATTGGGGTTTATTTTGGTGGGCAGGAAGACAGGAGAAAAAAAAGAGTACTCGGTAGATTAATACTGTTAATTCCATTAATCAATGTGGTTTGCTGCAGAACTAAAACAGAACTCAAAACACAATGCCACCTCTGAGTTTAAGAAAACAATATCTCTCTAATCCCCAAATAAAACTTTTCATTTGAATAAACAGTTTACTGTTGTAGACTTAAAACTATTAGCCTATAAATATTTACATTTAATAATTGGGACACATCATTTGCAACGCATACACTCAACTTCATCCTTTTTTCCTGTTTTTTTTTAAAACCTTTTGAATACTTCATTGTGTTCTGAAATGTATTCTGATACAGATTTTCATTTTCTTCTCAGTTTAGTGTGTCAAATCTTTAAACCATTATCTGCTAACAGCTTGAAATGTGTATGTGGTGGGCGTGAGATTCATCAGTATGTTCAGATGCACATGCACTTCAGAGCTTATGTGCGTGCCTGTTTGTTTAGTGTGGGTATCTTCTAGACTAATACATAGCCTTACTTCAACAGGCAGCTTTGCATATACACACACACAGGCAAATGTATCATCATAATACATATATCTCATGCAATGTATTGTATTTTCCTAATAAAACAAGTTATTTTTATATATATTTGAATGATACAAAAGTACGCTAAAAGGTCAGAAAAAAAATTAATATGTTTTGTAAAACTGAAAACGAAGGGACTTAAATGTGTGTTAAGTGACCCATTAACACCCCTCCTGTCATAGGGAGGAAAGAAAGGAGGGGTTGTTAGTGGGTTATAGATTGTTGTATTAAGCCATAAATCCAGTCTCTCTCTATTCAGCCCACAATTTTTAGTATCTAGCAAAGTTATGAATTTAAGTCATTAGTCTTGTCAGTACTTGGGCTGTGACCTTGTAAAAGGCGATGCCCTGATGTACTGTTATTCCCACACAGAGTCACATTGAAATCAAGCAATGTATAGGTTTCAGAGGGGTAGTCGTGTTAGTCTGTATCAGCAAAAACAACAAGGAGTCCTTGTGGCACCTTAAAAATTAAGGGCTTGTCTACACTACCGTGCGGGGTCAATCTAAGAGACGAAACTTCAGCTATATGAATAGCGCAGCTGAGGTTGACATACTTAGATCTACTTACTGCAGTGAAGCCACTGCAGTAAGTCGACAGCTGATGCTCTCCCGTCGACTCCGCTTGCGCTTCTCGTTCTGGTGGAGTACCGGAGTCAACGGGAGAGTGCTCAGCGGTTGATTTATTGCGTCTCTACTAGATGTGATAAATCGACCCCCACTGGATCGATCGCTACCCACCGATCTGGCGGGTAGTGTAGACAAGCCCCAATAAATTTATTTGGGCAGAAGCTTTAGTGGGCTATAACCCACTTCATCAGATGCATGGAGTGAAAAATACAGTGGGCAGGTATAAATATACAGCACATGAAAAAATGGGAGTTGCCTTACCAAGTGGGGGGTCAGTGCTAACGAGGCCAATTCAATCAGAGTGGATGTGGCCCATTCCCAACAGTTGACAAGAAGGGGTGAATATCAACAGAGGGAAAATTACTTTTTGCAGTGCTAACGAGGCCAATACCCACCTGGGGAAGTGAAGAAACAGACTGAGAGCCAGAAGGGTACCCAGAAGTCACCTACTACAGGACAGGCTCAACAAAGAAAGCAACAGAACACCACTAGCCATCACCTACAGCCCCCAACTAAAACCTCTCCAGCGCATCCAGCATCTAGACAGTATTTGGTCCTGCCATGAGGGCAGGGGACTGGACTCGATGACCTCTCGAGGTCCCTTTCAGTCCTAGAATCTATGAATCATCAAGGATCTACAACCTAACCTGGTGGACGATCCCTCACTCTCACAGACCCTAGGAGACAGGCCAGTCCTTGCTTACAGACAGCCCCCCAGCCTGAAGCAAATATTCAACAGCAACTACACACCACACAACAGAAACACTAACCCAGGAACCAATCCCTGCAACAAACCCCATTGCCAACTCCGTCTGCATATCTATTCAAGGGACCTAACCACATCAGCCACACCATCAGGGGCTTGTTCACCTGCACATCTACCAATGTGATATATGCCATCATGTGCCAGCAATGCCCCTCTGCCATGTACATAGAGACTGGACAGTCTCTACGCAAAAGAATAAAGGGATACAAATCAGACATCAAGAATTGTAACATTCAAAAACCAGTAGGAGAGCACTTCAATCTCCCTGGACACTCAATAACAGACTTAAAAGTGGCTATTCATCAACAAAAACCTTCAAAAACAGACTTCAATGAAAAACTGCAGAGCTGGAATTAATTTGCACCATCAAATTAGGCCTGAATAAAGACTGGGAGCGGCTGGGTCACTACAAAAAGTAATTTTCCCTCTGTTGATACTCACACCTTCTTGTCAACTGTTGGGAATGGGCCACATCCACCCTGATTGAATTGGCTTCGTTAGCACTGACACCCTCCCCCCTTGGTAAGACAACTCCCATCTTTTCATGTGCTGTATATTTATACCTGTCCACTGTATTTTTCACTCCATGCATCTGATGAAGTGGGTTATAGCCCATGAAAGCTTATGCCCAAATAAATTTGTTAGTCTCTAAGGTGCCACAAGCAATGTATAGTAAGTAAATGGCACTCCACCCAGATGCAACCTTCTTAGGATCTGGGCCTAAAACAGACCACCATCATGTATGTGTTAAGTCTGCTCTTCTGTGGAATATATCACAGCCATTGGCACATTCTTCCCTCTTTGAAGATAAACTGATTTACTGTAATTCAAGGGGCTTCTGTCTATTAAAGAACAATATGTACATTCATCAACATCTGAATAGCTCTACAGGTAACTGGAGTGAAACACACTGATCTTCCTTTCTGCAAGATACTTATTGAAATTGTTTTTTATCTGCCCCCCACCATCACTTTCCTTCAAAAGGAAGCAAATTCAGCACCAACCTATATGCACTGTCAAGTGTTGTCTGTGAATGATTATAAGCCATTTTATATAAATCTAAATAATCCATTCACAAATAACTTGAAATATGGATACTCTTTAAGATGGAACTCAGCCAATGCTTCCTGCTCTAATGCCTACACTAACTCAAAGTATGCTAAATGTTTACTATGTTAGTGTTGGCAATAAAATGACTGCTGCAAGCCAATGGCACTCCAGATCATTCATTGATGGAAACAGCATATAGCCAGTTATAGCTGAACATACTGTAATCACAAGGTGTTAAATCCATGGGAGCAGTTACTACATGTAATAAACAAATGGAAACATTTGTCAGTTTTTATTAGATGTCAAGAAAAGGAAGGGTGACTGTGGGCCAGATTTCCATTTCTGAATAGAAGTCACTATAAAAGCTTGAAATGCTGACATTAAAGCCCTGATCTTGCAATCAGACCCATGCAGACAAACCCCCCCTCTCTCTGTGGAGCCACAATGACTTCATGAGGACTTTGCACAGGCATCACGGTCACTCACCTTCAGAGATCCAGTTGCAGGATCAGGACTTAGTGAGGAAATGCATCCAAAATTATCTTACTATTTAAACACTGCAGATGGTAAAGCCTCACTCTGTCAGATCCCTGGCGTAAAACAAACAGTTTTATAATATTAAGCATCAACTGGCTCCAAGCTCACTCCCATCCAAACACTTACTTATAACATCCAGCAGGAAAACCTCCCTCACAGTTCATATCAACCTTTAATTTTGTTCCATGCCTCCAGGCAGCCTAAATCACATCCCAAACCAAACACTGCTATGACTGACGCAAACTCCTGAAAATAAGGGCTTTCATAATGAGCGGGGCTGATAAATCATGGTGTAGTAGCAAATACTACATCTACAGCACGGAGTATTTACCAGAGAGAGAGACAGTGCCAGAGAAGGGGGGGGAGGGGGAAAGAATCACCAAACTATCTTCCTGCGGGGCTGGAGGGCGTAGATGGGTGTCCAACTACCATGAAGAGGGACCTTTGTGTCCTGACTGCCTGTTTACAAGGAGCACCTCGGGGGGCACCTCCCATCGCTGCTGTCTCAGGCTAGGTCTACACTACCCGCCTGAATCGGCGGGTAGAAATCGACCTCTCGGGGATCGATTTATCGCGTCCCGTCGGGACGCGACAATCGATCCCTGAATCGACGCTCTTACTCCACCAGCAGAGGTGGGAGTAAGCGCCATCGACAGAAAGCCGCAGAAGTCGATTTTGCCACCGTCCTCACAGCGGGGTAAGTCGGCTGCGATACGTCGAATTCAGCTACGCTATTCACGTAGCTGAATTTGCGTATCTTAAATCGACTCCCCCCTGTAGTGTAGATGTACCCTCAGAGGAAGGAGAATGCAGCCACCTGGGGCCCAATCCTGCAGTCCTCCTGACTCAACTCCCAATAGAGCCACTAGGAGTGGGGCTCGAGTCACCACTGCGGAACTTCGCCCCCGGGGGAGTCGAGACCGGGTTCTCCCTGCGACACGGAAACTAACTCCCGCCTTCCCCAAGGAAGGGACGCGGCTCTCCGGCCGCTCTCCCGGGGAGGGGACGGAGCCAATCTAGCTGCTCCTCGCTCTCCAGGTCGTGCTGAGGAAAAAGCAGCCCTGGAGGGACCAAGCCGCTGCTGCATTAACGCCCAGCGCCCCACGCCCTCCGCTTGTTTACAAGCGAGGACCAAGTCCCGTGCGAGGCGGGCGGGGGATTAGGCTGCAGTCCAGCTCCGTTAGCAGAGAAGTAATTCAGACACCTGCCGAGCTAGCAGGGCCACCACACGCCGGTCACTCAGCCCAGCCCCTGCTGGGGAAAGGTCCCCCCCGCAGAAGGAGTCACTCTTAGCTAGTAAATGGGGGAGGGGGGCGCGCAAAAAAAAGTCCTACCTTTTCCTCTGGCTCCCGGGAGTCGGCGGTGCGCTAGCCCCGCCTGCGTGGCCAATGCGGTCAGGCCGTGCAAGGGGGGTTTCCTGCCTCCTCCCCGCCCTCCTCGGGGACCTCTCCGCTTGCTCCTCGCAGCTCCCTCGGGACGGCGTGAAGTTCCTGCGAGCTCTTGCTCAGATTCCCTCCGCAGGTAACTAGCCCCCCCTCCCCATTGCTTTCTGCAGCAGCGACACCCAGCGGCCGTAGCGGGCAAGGACAAAGGCCGCCGCAGAGGGTGGGCTGGAGGAGGTGGCTCTCATAGACTTGCGGGGGGAAGAGTGGGGACCCACTGACCACAACCATGGCTTGGGGGGACGGGGGGGAGAGGAGAAGAGAAATGACATTTCAACAGAAAAAAAAAGTGTTAAGAAACCCTTCCATTTCCCAACCAGCTAAATCCACCACCCCAGACTTATAATAGAGGATCTGCAGCTATGTCTACACTGGCACACATGAACACAGTTACCAGCCTATGTACATGCTCAGGCATGCTCCCCATACACACATATGCTGTGCTGGTGTCCTGGAGTGCATTGTTCACTCCTGATTGTGTCTGGGGATTAGCTCTGCCAGGCCAACATCCCTTTCTACAATTGCACTCAGTCACTCTCCTTGGGACTCCACTGTTCCCTCTTCATGGCTTGGCCCACCAGCCAGTTCACTGTAGTTTCCCCTTTTGGGGGTGGGGGCAATGCTTTCTCCATCTCTCAGGACCCACTGTCTCAGGCAGTCTTCTCATTCACTGCCCCTTAAGGGTGCCACTTCTCCAGGGGCTGGCAGGGAAACCCAGACCAGGGACCCTACAACAAGGTCTGCACAATCCTGAACCTTACTGGTGTACCCCTGGGCTGCTTCCAGGGCCGGCTCCAGGGTTTTGGCCGCCCCAAGCAGCCAAACAAAAAACAAAAACAAAAAAGCTGCGATCGCGATCTGCATCGACAATTCGATGGGAGGTCCTTTGCTCCGAGTAGGAGCGAGGGACTGTCCGTCGAATTGCCACCGAACAGCTGGACGTGCCGCCCCAAGCACCTGCTTGGTAAGCTGGTGCCGGTGCCGGCCCTGGCTGCTTACCACCACCCACCACCACCACCTCTCCCTCTCCCGCTCCCGCTCCCTCTCCCTCTCCCCCTGAGAACAACTGCTGCAGGCTCACACTGTGCTGTTCACTGCTACTGGGCTTTATACAGGCCCCTCCTATTCCTGTCCAGCTGAGCCTGGTCCCTAATTAGTCCCCACTCCCTGGCTCCTCCCCCCAGGTGCAGTATAGCTGGTTAATTGACCACCTGGCCACCTTAACCCTTTAGGCTTTGTATGGGGTGGACACCCTATCACAGCTGGACACAGGCATGATGCTGTGTACACACATATACCTTCATCCACACTGCACTGTTGTTACGCAATGTTAGCGCTACCATTTCAGGAGTGATATGCCAGGTTTTATGCCTCACAGGGGACACTTTAGGAACTAGTTTGTTGTGCATTGTTAGTACTGTCCCCCACCTTCACACATTGGTCAATGGTAGTTCCTGATCACATCGTCCCTCACTGTTATTTCCTGCCAAACTGGGTGGAAGACATGGAGCAATGGGATGATGTGGTTCTGCTTCTGCTCCTTGTCATAGGACAAATGGTTATGCAGTGGAGTAGGTATAATCAGAGAGATGCTGGATAGAATTTGAACAGATTTTTATGACATGTTGAAGATGGCTGACCTGGAGGGTCAATGACAATTCATTCAGCTCATACTGCACAGATATAGTAAATGCTGGTGTTGCCACAATCTGCTCTTGGATGGATCATCTCTTTGGATACAAAAGAACCAATATGAGGTCATGAGATCACAGAGTTTTGGAAACCTGGGGTGATCAGCAGTGGCTTCAGAACTTCCAAATGAGGAAAGAGATCTTCCTGGAGCTGTGTGAGGAGCTTGTGCCAAACTCCCAGTGACAGAACATTTGATTCAGGGAAGACATACCTGTGCAGGAGCAGGTTGCTACTGCCCTTTGGAAGCTGGCAATACCAGACAGATAAATGTCCATTGCAAACCACTTGGGGATTGGAAAATCCACTGTCAGCATTGTGGTTATGCAGGTTTGTGAGGTAGTTAGCACTGTGATCTACTTATGGGTGTGGCAATAATCAAAGTTGCAGAAATAATAGCTGGATTTGAGGAGATGAGGTTTCTGAACTTTTCTGGGGCTATCAATGGCACACACATCCCAATACTTTGTTCACAAAAAAAAGGGCAAGTGAGTATGTGAACCGAAAAGATTACTATTTGCTCATTCTGCAAGGTTTAGTGGACAGATTTAGAGGCAGATTCAAGATGTTGAAGAAATCAGGATTGTACTTGAAGAAGGGACTTTATTCTACAGAAAGGATATGGTTCTCTACAGTGTGTCTGTACCGATTGTTATTTTTGGGGACACTGCATACCCATTCCTGCTTTGGCTCATTAAACTATACCCAACATCATTTACCCTGGAAAAAGAGACTTCAGTTATAAACTCAGTAGTTGCAAAATAGTAGTTATAGAGACTTCAGTTATAAACTGAATAAATAGAGACTTCAGTTATAAACTCAGTAGTTGCAAAAACTATAAGGTGGGTGCATAACTGGCTGGATAACCGTACTCAGAGAGTTGTTATTAATGGCTCCCAATCCTGCTGGAAAGGCATAACGAGTGGGGTACCGCAGGGGTCTGTTTTGGGACCGGCTCTGTTCAATATCTTCATCAACGGCTTAGATATTGGCATAGAAAGTACGCTTATTAAGTTTGCGGATGATACCAAACTGGGAGGGATTGCAACTGCTTTGGAGGACAGGGTCATAATTCAAAATGATCTGGACAAATTGGAGAAATGGTCTGAGTTAAACAGGATGAAGTTTAACAAAGACAAATGCAAAGTGCTCCACTTAGGAAGGAAAAATCAGTTTCACACATACAGAATGGGAAGAGACTGTCTAGGAAGGAGTACGGCAGAAAGGGATCTAGGGGTTATAGTGGACCACAAGCTAAATATGAGTCAACAGTGTGATGGTGTTGCAAAAAAAGCAAACATGATTCTGGGATGTATTAACAGGAGTGTTGTGAGCAAGACACGAGAAGTCATCCTTCCGCTCTACTCTGCTCTGGTTAGGCCTCAGCTGGAGTATTGTGTCCAGTTCTGGGCACCGCATTTTAAAAAAGATGTGGAGAAATTGGAAAGGGTCCAGAGAAGAGAACAAGAATGATTAAAGGTCTTGAGAACATGACCTATGAAGGAAGGCTGAAAGAATTGGGTTTGTTTAGTTTGGAAAAGAGAAGACTGAGAGGGGACATGATAGCAGTTTTCAGGTATCTAAAAGGGTGTCATAAGGATGGGGGAGAAAACTTGTTCACCTTAGCCTCTAAGGATAGAACCAGAAGCAATGGGTTTAAACTGCAGCAAGGGAGGTCTAGGTTGGACATTAGGAAAAAGTTCCTAACTGTCAGGGTGGTTAAACACTGGAATAAATTGCCTAGGGAGGTTGTGGAATCTCCATCTCTGGAGATATTTAAGAGTAGGTTAGATAAATGTCTATCAGGGATTGTCTAGACAGTATTTGATCCTGCCATGCGGGCAGGGGACTGGACTCGATGACCTCTCGAGGTCCCTTCCAGTCCTAGAATCTATGAATCTATGAAAAAATAGTCATGGAGCATGCTGAAATCTTTTTGGCGCTTCCTATCCCATCTGGATGCCAATTGGACAACGCTGGTTTGTATAATCATTGCATGCTCCACATTCCATAACATTTGTGAGAGTAAAGAGGAGTGCTTCTGTCTTGAGTGGGCTCAGAACAAGTCTGGTTTACAAACTGTGCACACTGGTCTTGGTCCCCAGCGCACAAGGGAAATCAGGGATGCCAGATGTGCCATCTCGGCACAGCAAGGAGACAGAAGATGATATATGACCGTGCTGAGGGACATCTTTACACCTTATACAGCTGCTGGAAAAGCATATGGTGGAACATTGGCATGTACATATGGGGCTCCATACTTTATGCTCAGCAGCATCCTGTGTGGCAGCAGGAGAAGGAAGAGGAGGTGACAGTTTACAGACAGGTGCAGTGGCCTCAGAAGCAGAGAGACCCTGAATTCATTTGGCTACCAGTTCTATGAGCCTCTTCATTAGGGAATGCTCCTTTTCCTTGTGGGCATCGTCCTGTTCCTTATGGCGTGGCTCCTGCGCTATTAATTGGTTCATCAGTGTTTCTTCCTGCTGAAGAGCCCAATCCTCCCATGCCTTGAGGTACTAAGACTGCTGCTAGTTCCTCTTGTCTATCCCTATGAGCAGGTCTTCCAGCATCCTTCTCCATTTGCCTCCACTGTGTGTGGGGTGCTGCTCCTGCCCTCCTGGCAGAATGGTTTCCCTCTCAGGAGCCAAAGGACCTGCTGATTCAAAGAGAAGCACAGCATATTTTCTTTTCCTTTAGAAGTAACTGAGTAATCTCCCGACATAACATAACTATGCTGTAAAGGTTACAATTTTGTTACTTGTCAGCATTCCAGGAATGTGACTGTTAGACTTTCCTTGGTTCTCAGACAACTTTTGCAGCCCATGAGGAAGGAGCAGAGGCAAATAATGGTGCGATAAATGTACTTATGTTTTTCAAATGTAAAGTTTTTATAGTGTCTCAAGGGGGTCGGGGTGGGGGGGTTGGCAGTTCCTTCCAGGGGCTATGTTACCAGTTTGCAATCTCTTCTTTAAAGGCTGGGCAACATCTGGAGAACATAGCGGTTTGCAAGGTACCAGAATGGAAAAGAGAGGTGGCTTTCCAGTCCTGTGAAGGAGATCTGGGAATCTATGCCAGAGAGATGTTTCCGCTAATGATTACCCCTACATATTGCTGAATGGAAGGGTTTGGTCAGCTGTGAATGTGGACCAAGCAGATTTGCACTGCCATTGAACCTCAAGACTCGGAGTTTCTACTACATCAGAAATTTGCTGAAATATGCTTACAGGATTGGGAAGTCATTCAACTGGAAATGAACTATATTCTCAGCAGCTTGAGTGAGAGAGTCACTTAACTGGCTGTAGAACTGAGTCTTCATTTCTTCAGGAGCAAGTAGTGTTGGGGCGTAGGTGCTTGTTATTGTCAGAAAGTTGTTGTGGGACAATAGTATCTGTAATGTCATTAGGAGCTCAGATATTGACATAGATTGCTGTGGTAGTTTATTAGCAATGGAGTTTGCTATTGCGAAACCTACCCTGTGTAGGCTGATGTTTTGATCTGCCTTGTAGCCTGACCAGTAGAAAGTGTATTATTTTTCTCTAAATGTACCACTTAGTCTAGTCTCAGATAAGTCAGCAACATCTATTTGATACCAGTATACCTCTTTTTATACAATTGCAGTTCTTCTACAGGCTCAATTTTCCTTTGAGCCAAGTAGTGTGAGAACAATCCAGCATCCAATTGTCAGTTTCTGTCCGTTTTTAAAATTGTTTCTCTCACTTAAAATGGAGATCCTGATGATTGTGGGAAACCAGCCAGGAGTCGGTGAGAGGCGAGCCTTTTTTACCCCCAACTTTTATAGGGGCCTCCTTGGATTGAGGCAAGTGAGGCTTAGTTGCCTAAGTAGGACCTCTGTTTCCATCACCGAGCGAGAATCATGCAACCATCACACCTAGACCGCTCATGTGGAGATTGTTGACTACCAGCTTTTAGCTTCTCAGGCCTAACGGGAAACTCACATTGTGAGTCTTTTTGTAAGGGTTTGATGAATGATGATGGGAGGGTGGAAACTGTTGGTACCAGTAGATTGTCCACACAGAATAGTTTAACGTGCAACCTGTGGTGCATAGTAGCAGGATGCACGCTCTGGGATACCGCAAACTTTACCCAGAGGAGAGCCAAGGCTCGAAGGCTGAAGGGTGCTGCATCTGCCCCGCAGTGCCTGCTAATTTGGCTATGTGGCTCCTGACATTGTCTAAAGAGGGTCCTCTGCCAGGCACCTGGGGTTTAATGGCCATTAATCCATATTAGGATTCTTCTGCCCATTTGAGCCCTAACTGTTCACCCTGCTACTTATGAAAGGTGTACACCTAGATTCACCAGTCCCAGATCTAGATACTGGACGTTTAGCCCAGATGAGGACCTATAGGAAAGGCAGGGGTGGTCTTCAGGTGAGGCAGTAGGTGGGAGATTTTCCCCTATGCTGCTATGGCACTATGGTATCACTAATTGTGTCTGTGCCTTCATGTTTGAGTGCCCATGTGTATAAATGGGTGAAGCTCTGAATATGCATTGGTGTGCATGTGTGAATTAGTAGATGTAGATTCTTTAAAATATGTGAAAACTAGCTTCCACTAGTGTGTACATCAATAATTTTGTGTGTGTGTGTTGTGCATGTGTTACAAGAGATATCTTTCTCTGTAAGTACAGTCTATAAATGTGTGAGTATACAATATACCAGGGCCTGTATGTGTTCCTGCATATGTGTGAATGCCAAAGTGTATGGGTCTAAGAGCCATCTGTAAATGACATAGTGCACGACAGTGTGCACAGTATGGCAATGAGTATGTGGGAACAATGCGGGGTATGCTGGGTGGGTGGGTGGCTGGCCTGGGGCACGGCTCCGCATGCACAGTGTGGCAGTGCCTGTCTGTAAATAACGGGATAAGCTGTGGGTGTGACTGGCCTGCGGAACAGCTCGCTGTGCACAGTGTGGCAGTGCTCATCAGGGCTGTCCTTACCCATATGCAAACTACGCAGCTGTGTAGAGCACCAGGAAATTTGGGGCAATTTGGTGCCCCGAATTTCCTGGTGCCCTACGCAGCTGCGTGTTGCTCCAGCAGCCAGCCCAATTCCCCGGCCGGCTGAGACGGCCAGGAAACCTGCCCCTGCCCCTGCTCTGCCTCTTCCCCAGGGCCGGCTCTAGGCACCAGCGTAGGAAGCAGGTACTTGGGGCGGCCAATTCAAAAGGGCAGCACTCCATCCGGTATCGGGGTGGCACGTCCGCTGAATTGCCGCCGGAGAGGAAGAGAGGGAGGACCTGTCGCCGAATGGCTGCTTGGGGCGGCAAAAAAGCTGGAGCCAGCCCTGCTCTTTCCCAAAGCGCCTGCCCCTGCTCTGCCCCCGCCCCTTCCTACCCCTGCTTTGCCCCCACTCCACCCCTTCCCAAACTACATCCCGGGAGACTGCAGCAGGGGTCGGGCACGCCCTGCATTCACCAGGCGGTGGGAAGTGGAGTGACCAGGCCCCAGCTCACTCCACTCTGCCAGCTCCCTGCCGCACCGCCGGTGAGTGCTGGGGGGCGGTTCCCCCATCCCCCAAGTCCCAAGGCTGGGAGCCAGGGGAGTAGAGCGGAGTGGATTGGGCCCGGGTCACTCCACTTCCCGCTGCCCTGTGAGTGTGGGGTTGGGCCTGCCCTGCAATCACCGGTGGCAGGAAGTGGAACGACCTGGCCCCAACCCGCTCCACTCTGCTGGCTCAATCTGGGGGAAGTTTCCTCCCTGCCCTCCAAGCCTGCTCCTGCCGTCCCCCCCCCCACGGAGGCCTGGGGGCCACACACCCCGCCGTGGAGGCCTGGGGACACCCTCCCTGTGTGGGGGCTGCACCAAAATGCCTAGGTACGGCCCTGGTGCCTGTGTCTGAATGATGGAGGTAGGCTATGTGAATGGGTGGTCTGGGGCATGACTTGGTGTGCAGTGTGGCAGTGCCTTTCTGTGAATGGCGGGGGTAGGCTCTGGCCTGGGTGTGACTGGTCTGGGGCACAGGTCAGTGAAATGTGCACAGTGTGGCAGTGCCTGTCTGCGAGTGACAGGGGGAGGCTGTGGGTGTGAGTGGCCTGGGACACACAGCACAGTATGGCAGTGCCTGTCTGTGAGTAATGGGGGGAGGCTGTGGGTGTGACTGGCTGCCACCTGGGGCACAGCTCGGTGTGGCAGTGCCTGTCTGTGAGTGACAGGGGGAGGCTGTGGGTGTGACTGCCTGGGGCACAGCTCGGTGTGGCAGTCAGGGCCGACGAGGCGGGGGGGAAGCCGGTACAAATTACCGGGGCCCAGCGGTCTGGAAGGGGGCCCGGCTTCCCCCACCCCCCTCGTCGGCCCTTTTTAGCCGGTCCGCCCTTGCTGGGGGGCCCGAAAAAATTCCGGGCCCGGCTTCCCCACCCCTCTTGTCGGCCCTGTTTAGCAGGTCCGCCCTTGCTGGGGGGGCCCGAAATTTTTTTTTCACTGGGGCCCGAACCTGCTCTCGGCGGCCCTGGTGGCAGTGCCTGTCTGTGAGTGCCAGTGGGGAGGCTGTGGGTGTGACTGCCTGGGACACAGCTCGGTGTGGCAGTGCCTGTCTGTGAGTGACAGTGGGGAGGCTGTGGGTGTGACTGCCTGGGGCACAGCTCGGTGTGGCAGTGCCTGTTTGTGAGTGACGGGGTGTGTGACTGGGCTGGCTCGGCGCGCACAGAGTGGCAGTGCCCCTGTGCCAGTGCCGGGGGCTGGCGGTGCGTACAGCCGCCCAGGCGGAGCCGTGTGCCGAGACACTGGTGCACGGCCCTGCCCTACGTGTGCAGAGCGTGGCGGCGGTGCCTGTGTGAGTGAGTGAGAGAGTGAGTGACCGCCCGGCTGTGTCAGGTGACTCGGGTCACGCAGTCTCTCTCGCTCGCTCCTCGGGGAGGACGCGGGCTCTGGCTGCCTGCTCCGGTCCAAGCACCGCCCGGCCCAAGACCCGCAGGGAAGGGACCGAATCGGAACCTCCCGCGACAGCCGCGATGAGCCAGGTGCCGAGGATGCCCCAGGAGGAGGAGGAGGAAGAAGAAGATGAGCTTGTTGGGCTCGCGGATTACGGGGATGGGGCCGAGTCCTTCTCGGATGGAGACCCGGAGACCGGCGCCGACGAAGCGTGTGAGTGCCCCGCCGTGCCGGGGAGGGCAGCGCCGCCACCGCCGCAATGCCTGCGGGGCCGGGAGCCGCCCCGGTGCTGGGTGTGGGGGCAGGAACTGATTGTGTGGGATGGGAAGGGGCTGGCACTGTGGGTGTGGGGGGATGGGGCAAGCCAGGGGCTGGTTGTGTGGGGTGGGAAGGGTCTGGCACTGTGGGTGTGGGGGATGGGGCAAGCCAGGGGCTGGTTGTGTGGGGTGGGAAGGGGCTGGCACTGTGGGTGTGGGGGGATGGGGCAAGGTAGGGACTGGCTGTGTGGGGTGGGAAGGGGCTGGCACTGTGGGTTTGGGGGGATGGGGCAAGATGGGCTGGCTGTGGGGGGCAGGGGCTGGGGGTGACTGGCTCTCTTGGGAGGGCGCAGGGGAAGGTACTATGGCAATGGGGGACTGGGTCTACGTGTGGGGGAGCAGGGAATGGGGCAGGGCAAGGGCTGGTTTTCTGGGGATGGGGAGGAGATGGCTCTGGATGGGGGGATAGGATAAAGCCATGGACTGACTGGAGAGGGGGCTGGGACTGGACTGGCTCTGTGGGGAGGGGAAGGCAATGTGGGGATGGAGCCTGGCTCTGGATGTGGGGGAAGGGGCAAGGCAGGGGCTGAGTGGGGGGTGGAGTCATAGAATCATAGAATATCAGGGTTGGAAGGGACCTCAAGAGGTCATCTAGTCCAACCCCTGCTCAAAGCAGGACCAATTCCCAACTAAATCATCCCAGCCAGGGCTTTGTGGGAGAAGAGGCTGGCTCTTTGGGAATAGGGGGAGGGGCTGGCCCTGAGAATGAGATAAACGAAGGTGTTGGCTGTGTGGGTATGGGATGGGACAGGATTTGGTGATGGGGTTAGGGTCTGTTTTGGGAGGGTAAGGGATACTGAGTAGGGAGGTAGAGCAGTGATCCTGTATTGTGGGGTGGGGGAGAGTAAGCAAGTTTGAGCATGTCAAAGTTGGCTGTGTTATGGGGTAGGAGGCAGGAAGGGAGAACAAGGTAGTTGTATGGTGAAGGGAATGTATGAGGAATAGGGATATATTAGGAAGTATGAACAGGAATGGATGGAAGGACCTGGGGACTCAGTGTTCTGATGGGGAGAGGAGAGCAGCACTGGTTATATGTTGGGGAATGGGAATAGGAGACATTCAAACAGAAAAACATCTCCATATAGTACTTACCATGTCTTCTGCTGTGAAAGTTTTCCATGTATAATATAATGGACATGGCCTGGTGATGTTTCTTTAAAGTGCCAAGACGCAGGGAGGACAGATGTCAGGCTATAAAAGGCAGCAGCAAGCAAAGAGCTCTGTATCCAGGGCTGCTCTGCAGCTGTGAATGTCAGTCCCCAGACTTCCAGGCTCTGCTTAAATGTATGTGTGACCGTATGCATATATATGTTGCTGTGGGTGCCTGCATTGCCATTTGCTTTATCCATCAGTGCATGTAGAGGCAACAGTGATGTTACAAAACAAATGCTTGTTGGGAAATACATTACAAAAGAGGTAGGCCAGGCCAACACCTATTGCTTTCACTTAGAATGTGCACTGTTTTCCCCTTGAAACACTGTTACATTTTACAAAGGAGCTTGGAGAATATTGAATATTTCAGGGGGTTGCTTTTTAAGTACATAATATAAAGCCAAATATTCAGACTTTATATTATACAGACTGATATGGTGTAATAGGTGTTGTTGCTTTTAAAACCACTTAAAACATCTGAGTAAGGGATTTTCTGTGTTAGTGTGTTTATTTTTTGAAACTACTTATTTATTTAGGAAGTTTTAAGAAGTTTACAAATCCTTGCCATGTAAATATCAGAAACAAAACAATTTATTACAACAGTTAGCTTTTGTTTAAAGAGATATTATACAGGACTATATTAATCCACTCTTTCTATTTAACAGGGTATTACCATATTACAGAATGAACATCATTATAACACTTATGTCATTTCTAGTGATTTTTATTATATTGAGTGAAATCTTTGTATACACATTTAACAGACCAGGTATGTCTATCAATATATATCAATATTCAAAAAAAATTGGACAGGTGTACTGGTGTTTTTGCAGGTGATTGTACTATGTCTGAATATTGAATAAAATGCAACCAAATAGCTAAGAATCTATCTGTCCTCTGTCTATTTTGCTGGGTACATAATTTGTGTGTTAATTTTTCCATAACCAGAGCCTTCCATATTTTTTGAAACATTTCTCCATAGTTGGACTATTTTTCTTTTTACAATGAGATGCTACCAATAGCCTAGCAGCTACTAGCAGATGAGAGATTAATTCTTTATTTCTTTTGTGTGACCATTTCACCTGGAAGTCCCAGGATGATTACCAAAGGATCATTTGATAATAAATATCCAATAGTTTGTGATATGTGGCTACAGATTGCATCCCAAATACTCTCTAATGACTGGACATGTCCTGCATACAATCTCATCTTTCACCACAGTTTCTCAACATTTATTTCCATACAGTCTCTCTCTATTTTTAACCTGACTGGTGTGAGGTACCATTGAAACAATATCTTAAGGACATTTTCTTTTGTTGTGCTACAGATGGAGGTTGCTGGTCCTCTTTGACAAATCAAACCCCATTCCTCTGGAGTAATTTGTCTATCCACATCTTTTTCCCAATGTGTCATATATGAACACTTTTGTTAGGAAAGCTGTCTGCAAAGATTGATATAAATTAGTTATAATTTTTTTGTTTTCTAATCAACAGCATGTTTATTTTTAAATAACTAAATTTGGGTAGAGTTTAAGACTTGCTGTAGACAAGTAATCCAAAGGAACTTACTGAGAAGAGAATGGTGATTATTTCTCAGTAGACCCTTGCTGTCACTGCAGCAGTTAAAAAAACCCAACAACTCTAGAAAACATTTTTTCGTAGTAGCATAGTAATATTATATTTAACTGATGAAAACAGCTGTGTCCCAGAAACATCTGAAGGAGGCAAAAGCACTGAGGGAGGAAATCTCCATGAGGATCCCCTTATGGAATTTATCCTCTGTTGTTCCTTCAGGGTACCCTTTTTCCCTTGAATGAACCATGAAACCCTCTTCTAAACCGGATGGCTCTCTGGAATCCACAAGTGGGCAGGGCAATTCATAGAGACTCTATGCCTCCATGCAGGCTCTGGCCACCAACAGCTCTCTTGGAAATCCAGTGGATCTGGCCTGCCTGTTGCTTCTGAGACCTGCAGAGGGCAGAGTCTCTATAGAGGGAGCCTGGAGCTGTGTTATCTCCTTTACTTAACTTCCATTGGGCTGGAGGGAAAGATGTCTTTCTCTTCCCCTTGGCTTACTTGGCTTACCCTTACCATTCTCCAGGACTCAGGGAGCAAACTCTGCAAAGATCAGTCTCATGGATCCCTCCTTCCCATGAAAGAGGAGTGGAGGAAGATCAATATATGGCAGATAACTTTTTCCCAAAGTTATTAGTTTGCTTTGTCCCTGTACCCCACCATATCCACACAGGGGTTATGATTGTACATGCACAGGGAGTTTCTGAACATATTGTGGATCACCTCCCAAGACTAGTAGTTACTTGCCTTTTGGCTGAACACTGGAAAATGTTAGTGCATAAAACACAGCAATCTTCCAGCTTTCCACATATAATCATTCTTTGTTCTTCCATTCAAAGACCTCAAAGCACTTAATTTTGTAAAGCCTCACAACCCACTTGAGCTGTATGTAATAAAAAATCTTCTCACTTGCAATTGGGAAACTGTACTACAAAGCACCTACATGACTGGCCCAAAGTCATACAGGAGTAGAATGCCAGATCTGGAGGGTCTGTGCAGAGCAGAACCCAGATCTTCTGATTCTTAGTCTGTTCTTTAGCCACAAGAACATCATCCCTCCCCCACCCTCACTTCTAGTATGTATGAACTAGGGTTGTCGATTAATCACAGTTAATTCACGTGATTAACTCAAAAAAAAATTAACCATGACTAAAAAAATTAATCACAATTAATCGCAGTTTTAATCACACTGTTAAACAATAGAATACCAATTGAAATTTATAAAATATTTTGGATGTTTTTCTACATTTTTGAATACTTTGATTTCAATTACAACACAGAATACAAAGTGTACAGTGCTCACTTTATATTATTTTTATTACGAATATTTACACTGTAAAAATGATAAACAAAAGAAATAGTATTTTTCGGTTTACCTCATACAAGTATTGTATTGCGATCTCTTTATCGTGAAAGCTCAACTTACAAATGTAGATTTTTTTGTTACATAACTGCACTCGAAAACAAAACAATGTAAAACTTTAGAGCCTACAAGTCCACTCAGTCCTACTTCTTGTTCAGCCAATCACTAAGAGAAACAAGTTTGTTTACATTTACGGGAGTTAATGCTGCCCGCTTCTTATTTACAATGTCACCTGAAAGTGAGAACAGATGTTCACATGGCACTTTTGTAGCTGGCATTGCAAGGTATTTATGTGCCAGATATGCCAAACATTCATATGACCCTTCATGCTTTGGCCACCATTCCAGAGGACATGCTTCCATGCTGATGACACTTGTTAAAAAAATAATGTGTTAATCAAATTTGTGACTGAACTCCTTGGGGGAGAATTGTATGTCTCCTGCTATGTGATTTACCCACATTCTGCCATATATTTCATGTTATAGCAGTCTCGGATGATGACCCAGCACATGTTGTTCATTTTAACAACATTTTCACTGCCGATTTGACAAAACGTAAAGAAGGTACCAATGTGAGATTTCTAAAGATAGCTACAGCACTCGACCCAAGATTTAAGAATCTGAAGTGCCTTCCAAAATCTTAGAGGGACGAGGTGTGGAACATGCTTTCAGAAGTCTTAAAAGAGCAACATTCCGATGTGGAAACTACAGAACCCGAACCACCAAAAAAGAAAATCAACCTTCTGCTGGTGGCATCTGACTCAGATGATGAAAATGAACATGCATTGGCCTGCACTACTCTGGATCGTTATCAAGCAGAACCCATCATCAGCATGTACGCATGTCCTCTGGAATGATGGTTGAAGCATGAAGGGACATATGAATCTTTAGCGCATCTGGAACATAAATATCTTGCAACGCCGGCTACTGTGAAATAGGCAAGGGATATATTGTAATTGTCTCCCACTATTGGGGTGGGACACAGGATAGGGACTTAAAGAGGACTATTTGAAAGAAACTTATCAGTTAGCATCTCCAGTAATGTGAGGAAGCTAATATGGTATATGCTATGTACTAGTAGAACACAGTAAAGACTACATATTGCTCTCAATGATTATAAACTCTCTGAGCAAGGCTTTTGTCTTGCTTTTTCTTTATAATGCAGTGTGTATGCCAGTGGCACTGTATTAATATGCGCAAAACTGCTGTTGATATCTGAAGTCTGTCATGGCCTAAAAGCATCTCCATTGTGTAGGAAAGTGCTTCTGGATAGGTTGTTTTGCACAAAACTTGATTTGTGAATACTTCCGAAGGGCACATAGTTTAACTAGCATGACTTCTGCAGTCTGGTTTTTCATGGTTGCAGATAAAAATTAAGATAAAGGATCATGCTGCCCTCCAGTGGAAACTGTTGACATCTTTAGGATTTGTTCTATGTGTAAACCTCACTTTTATAAATGTTAGCCTTTTAAGTAAGAAATATCAATAATTATACTAATTTTATTCTGTAAAGGGAAGAATAGATTTTTTTCCCCACTGCCAGAGTAAGTGAAATGTGTATATTAGTGTTTGTCATATCATAACTACAATTCAGAACCTAGTCTGGAAAGTTGTAGTGACGTATCTACAGGCATTTCTGTGGCAAGCTGGGGAGGGCCTTGTCATGTGTGCAATAAAAGAATGTGGGCGGACAATATATCGTCCCGTTCCTCTACATATAAGGAAATCTCTAATCTTCTCAAAGAAAAATGCTCTAGCAATTCTGCCATCTCGTCATAAATCTGAAAATATAATTTATCTGTCTCCATCTCTGAAACTTGAAAAATAAGAAAGATAAACTGCAGTCCTAAAGCAATAGAATTCACATCAATTGTTTTTAAGTATAGTTTTAACATTAAGCAGTCTTTAAATTAGCATTCCAGAAAAAGTGTAGCAGTTTGGCAAAGTTTACCTAATATGACAATTCATTTAAAAATTCAAGTAATTAAGAATAATTGGTTTTGGACAATATAATTTTTTTTTATTCTTTGAAACATGCAAAAAAAGCACAGACTAGAAGGAACACAAAAGACAGTCTTTCGTTCAAAGTGATTTTTATTAAATAAATCATCAAACAGGTTTTCACTTATGATCTTGAGTTGGCCAAGACAGTTAGCAAATTGCCCTATATAGGTATAGCTACACTGCAATTAAAAAACCGCACTTGCCTGTGTCAGGTGGCTTGTGGGCTCAGGCAAAGGGGCTGTTTAATTGCAGTGTAGATGTTCAGGCTTGAACTGGAGCCTGGGCTCTGGGCCACTGTGATGTGGGAGGGTCTCAGAGCTTGGGCTGCAGCCCAAGCCTGAATGTCTTCACCACAATTAAACAGCCCCTTAGTCCCAAGCCTTGTGAGCCTGAGTCATGTGAGCCAGCTGCAGATATCTAATTGCAGAGTAGGCATACCCTATATAAACACATGTACCTACACATTGATGCGACTGTACTGTACATTTTGGAGCACTGGGAATCTTTCAAACACCTTTTTTTCTTTTTCTTTTCTAGGAAAAAACAAACTATGAAGTCCCAGAACTTTGGTTTGTTTTGTCCACAAGACCATATCTCCAGCAATGGAATTATCAAAACACCATGCTAGGGCAGTGGTTTGTTATTTATGAAGAAGAATGGGGTCCCTTCCTTGGCCCTCCACTCTGAATTGCCAACCCCACTTTTTGCAGCAGTTATGTTTTACTTGGAGGGCTTTCATCCATGTATTATCCAACCTGACACTGTTTAACTTGTGGTATCTAATGGGATCATAGTACAAGGTGGTATGAGTACAGGCCTTTTAAAATTATCTAAAAATCATTGGATCCAGGAGTTACAGCATCATCTGCACTTAACCTCAGTCATTCTGATAACACTATGTCACAATCAGCGGCTGCCTAGTCTAGGTGCTCTTGAGCCAGTAGGTGGTGCCAATGTGATGCTCTGTACCAATACAGACAAGATATTAGTTCCCCTGGAATAACACTTGAGTAATTAACACAAGACACATAACAGGTATGTACTACATTTTTTTACATGCCTGATGTGCACACCCCAAGCATGTGTACTTCAACTAACATACCCAATTTATGGAAGAACATATAGGCTTGATGACAACACATTGCTTACACTTTATAGGTGAAATTCACCCCAGTGCAGAGAATCTATACTACTTCAACCCCTCTTAGGTTCTTGTGTAACCTGTACTGGCATGAATTTTTCCATCTTGCAAACAAAACATCAATTTATATAACATTAGTCATCAAGAGGTGCCTGTACTTATTTAACTTTAATAGTATTTCACTTTGAACACATACACTTGTGTAGCGATAAGAATACATTAGATGACTACCCTAGAATCTTTTATCATATCATACATAACTATCTCATACAGTACTTTATAGAAATGGGCCTGAGCTACAACATTTCTTTCTGGATTTCAAACCTTCCAAAGCTGGGAGATGGTTGAGTTTGGGGGAGTTAGTTCAGCTCATTAATTTTTCTTTGGAAATTGGAACTGAGTTTGAATTTCAGATCCTCAGAGTTTGACTCTGGATCAAGAGTTTTGGATTCAGTCCCATCTCTGATTACATACTAAATGCGTGGTGATAAGAAGATGACGTTCAAGTATGCCAGTCATTGAGATAATTTTCCTTACCAGATTCACTTAAGAGTGCTTCCCTGAATTAAGCAACAGAGGGTCCTGTGGCACCTTTGAGACTAACAGAAGTACTGGGAGCATAAGCTTTCGTGGGTAAGAACCTCATGAGGTTCTTACCCACGAAAGCTTATGCTCCCAGTACTTCTGTTAGTCTCAAAGGTGCCACAGGACCCTCTGTTGCTTTTTACAGATTCAGACTAACACGGCTACCCCTCTGATACTTGACTCCCTGAATTAAGTCAATTATGAATTATGACAGTGTCATTAGTTGTAAAATGTTTATTGGGGAATCAGTACTGTGAGTTAGACTGGATCTCAGGTTCATACAGTCCAGGACATCTTTTCTGAAAAAAGATCTCATAAACCTCCTCTCATTGTCAGATATCTTGCAGGTCTCTCTTCCCCAATAACTTTGTTTCTGCTGAAGGCAGATATATGGTCCTCATCAGCAGTCAAGAACTTGCAGGATCAAATCCTTCATTTGCCATTCCTGAATTCATTCATTTTGAATTTTGGTACCTTTTCATGAAGGTTGATCATTTGTCTAAAAAGTATGTTTTTTTTTGGTTTTTGATACAAAAGATGTTTCCACAGGAGTGAAGGAAGATGAGTGATTGTTACACATACTATACGTGAAGAAAATCTCTCTTTGTTGCTATAATATACAGTAACTCCTTGCTTATTGTTGTAGTTATGTTCCTGAAAAATGTGGCTTTAAGCGAAATGATGTTAATATTATTTGTTTAAAACTTATACTGTGTGTATATATATATATTGTTTGTTTAAAACTTATACTGTGTGTATACACACAGTATAAGTTTTAAACAAAAAATACATAACATATACAATATATAATATATACAATATATAATATAGTCTTTTGTCTGGTGAAAAAAAAATTCCCTGGACCCTAACCCCCCCATTTACATTAATTCTTATGGGGAAATTGGATTCGCTTAACATCGTTTTGCTTAAAGTCGCATTTTATATATACATAGTATAAGTTTTAAACAAACAATTTAATACTGTACACAGCAATGATGATTGTGAAGCTTGGTTGAGATGGTGAAGTCAGGGGGTGGGATATTTCCCAGGGAATGCCTTACTGCTAAATGACGAACAAGCACTCGACTGAGCCCTCAAGGGTTAACACATTGTTGTTAATGTAGCCTCACACTCTACAAGGCAGCACAAATGGAGGGAGGGGAGACAGCATGGCAGACAGAGATACACACGCTGTGTGTGTGTGAGAGAGAGATGCGCATTGCCCCTTTAAGTATGCTGATCCCACTCTAAATACATTGCCTTTTAAAGTAGATCAGCAAATTGAGACAGCAGCTGCTGCTAGCAAGCTCCCTCCGTCCTGAGCCCTGTCGTGTCCCGCCCTTGCTCTATGGAGATGGGATAAGCGGGGTGGCAGAAGCAGTGGGGAGGGGGACAGCAAGCAGGAGGCTCCCGGGAGCAGCTCCAAGGCAGAGGGCAGGAGCAGCACATGGCAGTGGGGGGAGAGACAGCTGAACTGCCGGCAATTGATAGCTTGCTGGGCAGCTGCTGCACAGGGAACTTAGGGGAGCGGGGAGCTAATGGAGGGCTGCCGGTCCAACCTGGTTCCAAGCCCCTACCAGCTAGCTCCGACAGGCTGCTCTTTCTGCAAGCAGTGGACAAAGCAGACGGCTGACAAACAACATTATAAGGGAGCATTGCGCAACATTAAATGAGCATGTTCTCTAATTGATCAGCAACGTAACAATGAAACAACTTTAACCAGGACGACTTTAAGTGAGGAGTTACTGTATCAGTACACTGCGCCAACAGTGAACTAACATGTCTTTCATGGTGGGTGTGAGAGTTCCTAGTTAAGGTGTTTAGTTGTTGCCAGCATTGTTAGTCTGCTACAACATTTGTTTTCTGAGGCAGACCACTGTCTGCTGCTATCTTGATGGTTCATGTATGCTGTGCTCATGTGTCTCTTTCCTGTATGTGCTTTATGGTACAGATGAAATGTTGCAGAAGTGCATGAAAGTACTTTGTAATTATATCCAGTACCACCTTTCAGCCTAAGGTCTGAAAACATTTTAAAAACTCGTAAGCTTCATCTAAAGCTTTTTATCAATTTAACTATTTTGGTTACCTGCATAATTTACTGAAAAAGTTAATTTGTTATGTCCCTTTGTGTGGATACTTAGGGTACGTCTACACTTACCGGAGGGTCCGGCGGCAGGCAATCGATGTTCTGGGATCGATTTATCGTGTCTGGTTAAGACGCAATAAATTGATCCCGGATCGATCCCGGAAGTGCTCGCCGTCGACGCCGATACTCCAGCTCGGCGAGAGGAGTACGCGTTATCGACGGGGGAGCCTCCCTGCCGCGTCTGGACCCGCGGTAAGTTCGGACTAAGGTACTTCGAATTCAGCTACGTTATTAACGTAGCTGAATTTGCGTACCTTAGTCCGAAGCGGGGACTTAGTGGGGAGCAGGCCTTAGACGGGTACACAGGTGCTTATACTGGAATACTTTATTCCTCTAAATTTCACCTCTGATGAAAAGCAACCACCTCTGGAGTTCAATACAAGCTGTCCAATAGCACACAGTAACTTCTCTTCTGTTGGAGATGGAACTTCCAATAGCCCAATGAGCCTCACCGCTGTGCTGAGGCTTTGGTTCAGTACTGACCTAGAAGGAAGACTGCTGCCTGCTAAGTTGCCGCCTTTACCTCCTGAAGCACCCATGCCATGTATTTTCTTTAGAGACTTACAATCCTGCATAGGATGGTATGTAACTCTAGCAGACTGAGTCAGCAACAAAAAGTACTACCCTAATATTAAATATACTCTCCCCCCCCACCCTCTCCTCTCTCCCACAAACTGGATAAAGCCAGTAACTGTCTGGATAACCAACAGTAATCCTTGCTATTGGATAAAGAGAAATTAGATTATTTTAAAAAACATTTTAAAAGTATTTCAATTTCAATTAGACAATAAAAGGACAGTGATATTAGAATCACATTAAAAAGCGACAAAGAGTCCTGTGGCACCTTATAAACTAACAGACGTATTGGAGCATAAGCTTTTGTGGGTGAATACCCACTTCACCCACGAAAGCTTATGCTCCAATACATCTGTTAGTCTATAAGGTGCCATAGGACTCTTTGTTGCTTTTTACAGATCCAGACTAACACGGCTACCCCTCTGATACTAGAATCACATTGTTGATGCTTGTGGCACCTTAGAGACTAACAAATGTATTAGAGCATAAGCTTTCGTGGACTACAGCCCACAGCTATATGCATCCGAAGAAGTGGGCTGTAGTCCACGAAAGCTTATGCTCTAATAAATTTGTTAGTCTCTAAGGTGCCACAAGTACTCCTGTTCTTTTTGCGGATACAGACTAACACGGCTGCTACTCTGAAACCAATAGTTGATGCTGTTCTTAATTCTTATCTTTTGCATAGAAATGCAAGGAAGATCACTAGGCAAGTGCTTTCTGAGTCTGTCAAGATCCACAAAATTATCCCTCTTGAATCAAAATGACATAAATGGAGTCTAAACTGCAGCCTGGTAATCCCTTTCTCTTTGCATTATTAATGGGATCATCTTTTTTCTACCTACATCAATACTGTGACAATCTGTTTCTGGTGGTGTTTTTGAATGCTATGGCTATTAACAGATAACATGCCCGCACATATGCACAGATACATACATTATATGCAAGTTTTCAAAGCTGGGTTGCATGTGAGAGAATACTGTCAGTTTTTTTTTTTAAATAAAACCAAATAAGAAAGAAGCAAATTGTTTAAAACAAAGCATTAGTCCAAAAAGAAAGATGCTTCTAACATTTCTTTGATAGTTACTGTGCATCACAATTGGGATGGAAGGGCTGAGTCATAAAATGAGAGTGCAATAGAAAACTATCTTGGTTTGTTTTTTTAGTTTGAGCTGCAGTGGCCGGTGTTATAAGAATGAAGACTTTTAAGCTAGAGCTGTGGACAATAACTCCTCCACACCAAAAACTACCTGATAATTTTATTATCTCTGATTCTTTTACAGTTTGTGAGAGGCTTTCTGATCTCCACCTCATGCACATATACCTGAGGTGATAGATCATAGTGTGTATTAAGTCTGAGCGAAAAGAAGCACGTGCCCCAAAAGAGTTTATTATCTAAAGACATGGTATAACAGGTGTGTAAAATAAGCAATCAGGATGGGTGGATGAGGTAACAATAACAGAAGCATGTTTCATCATGTATTAGCTTATTACACCTATGAACTGTTCACACAGCTAATCAGCAGTAATAGCAACCTGCTACCTACTGAACCATTTTCAGTCAGCAGTGACTTGTAGGCATTGCTGTAGCGGTGCCTTTTTAGGAAAGATCTGAAGGAGAATAAGGGGGTAGCCATGTGGATTTTGAAAAGGAATCTTTCCCTTGTGTATAGGTAAGCATAAGAGAAAGTGTGAAGGAAGCAGATAAGCAGGTGATGAAGACTGGCATCCTTGGCAGAGCAAAGGCAGGGGTTTACCTCATAATAGAACAGTTAATTAGGTAGATCTAAATTAAGAAAGGCCATAAAAAAATCAAGGAAAAGTTTGTATAGTATTTGTTGCAGTGGAGGAGGGAGAGCCAATGGAGGGACTCAAAGAGGGGAGTAACGTAGTTAGAGTGACAAGCCAGGTAGAGTATCTTAGCAAAAGTAATTTGAACGGAATTGCGGGGTTGCAGCATCAAGGCCAAAGGGAGTATCTATTCTTAAGGTCCTGCACTCCAAAGCAGCTGATGCAGGTAGAGTGAGAGTCTGAAAGGTTGCTGGGTTGCAGACTTACTGTATAAAAATGGTGATCTTGCTATGGCTGTAAGGCTTCAAGCTGGGGAGAAATGAAAAGCGATTATGCTTCTGCCATTATATCAATTAAGGGGTACATTTTAAAACCCTCTTTTTGTCATCCCAGTCACTGCAAAGCATGTTATCAATTTACACCGTGGAAAAATAAGTCCCTGCTGGAGAGTTGCAACACACATCTGATTTCCCCTCATGCCCTACTGTACATCATTTTAAAATGTTCATTGAAGCTTCGGTCCTGCAAATGCACAGCACACAGAACTGTGATTTCTTCAGTGGGAGTTTTGCACATGATGATTTGCAATATGAGGTCCAAAATTGTCAGCACTGATAGGTCTGGTCTATTAACTCTGTTCTGATGCCAATTACAGTGTAGTACAATAGTAACATACCAAATTCTCATTCTAGGGCTGCTGAGCATCCTGGCTACATGGCGGGCATCAGTGAGCAGTAAGATAAATAGTGAAGTGACAGCAAGGAGTGATGGTCCTTAAAGAGTGTACATTCCCTAACTGGATGCTGGTTATTTCTATTACTCCACAAAAACACAGCTGAAAAAAGATATATCTGATTATAATGGAGATTAGACCTAGATGTTTTTAGGTTGTGGGAGGCATGAAGAGTTTGTTTTTGGGTGAACATGTGCGTTTGATGCCACCTAATTGCTCTATACCCAGGTATCTTTTTTTCAGATGAGATGTAGTAGGTTCTCAAACAGTAGTTTAGGAGGGGGAAGAAATTTTATTTTAAATATCTTTCTTTCCACTTTCTGAGATTTGGCAGTTGTAGTCTAGATGTAGATGTAAATGCACGTAAAATAAAGTAGTGTAATTAACACTGCAAATGTAAGTAAATGTAAAGTGCATATAATATAGTATTTAATATAAATACAACTGTTGTAATTTATCCCTGCTGGAGTGTATCATTCTTCTTATTGTGTGGTTTATTCAGTTCTGGATTTCAGTGACCCCTTCAATACTGAAGTTAAGCCAAGAATCCTACTTATGGGACTGAGAAGAAGTGGGAAGTCTTCCATTCAGAAAGTTGTCTTTCACAAAATGTCTCCAAATGAAACCCTTTTCTTGGAGAGCACTAACAAGATCTGCAGAGAAGATGTTTCCAACAGCTCCTTTGTTAACTTTCAGATATGGGACTTTCCTGGGCAAATTGACTTCTTTGACCCTACGTTTGACTATGAGATGATTTTCAGAGGCACTGGAGCACTGATATTTGTCATAGATTCTCAGGTAAAGAGAATATTATAAGGGTGGTATTCAGGCCACCTGTTTGTCTTAGTCATTTTTCTCCTCCAGCTATAGGCAAATGGAATGCAAACACAGAGACAGTCAAATTTTCCAAAGCACGTAAGGCACTTAGAGCCTAAGTCCTATTGACTTTTAATGGGATTTAAGTGCTTTTGAAGATGATAACCACCAATTACAATTAAGTTGACAGAGTTGGTTATTTTTTAACCTCTTTTTTGCAAATAAAGGTTCAAAACCTAGTTTTAGTTTTTATTTTAAATGCAGAAATAACTAGTCTGCTTTAAAGTCTGGTTCCTTGCATGGACTTGCTAGTGATGGCAATTGGGCTTTTGTGCAGGTATAGGCCTTTATGTTCACAGAAGTTTAAAACAAAGGAATTTTAAACTGTAGAAGTCTCTGCAAGTATCTTATAAAACTTAGCTTTTGTCTCATAACTATTTGTCATAAGGTTGTGGGTTTTATTTTTCCATTATTAGGATGATTATATGGAGGCCTTGGCTAGGTTGCATCTCACCGTGACCAGAGCTTATAAAGTGAATCCAGACATAAACTTTGAAATCTTTATTCATAAAGTGGATGGTTTGTCTGATGATCATAAGATTGAAACCCAAAGAGACATTCACCAGAGGGCAAATGATGACCTTGCAGATGCTGGATTGGAGAAAATTCACCTCAGGTGAGAGAAGCAACTGTGCACACAGTCTGCTGGAAAAGAATAAAAGCCATGTTTAATGCTAAAGCCAGAAACCAGAGCAGCCTATCTGATAGACAGTTTATCACTTTCTAATCTACTGAAGTAGCAGGCAACAAGAATTTATTAGATATGACTATTAAGGGAAAAGATAATGCCTTTGACTAATTCAGTCTGTAGAAAGAGCAGATTATTTTAGAAAATTGGAAATAATGCACTTCAACAAACTGGGAGCTACAGGACAATAGAAACTTTAATGCCGTTCTTGGGACTTGTTGTGAAATAAAAAATGCCATCATAATGATATAGTGCTTCACAAACATGCTAATTCATAGAATAGCTAATCACTTTGGTGGCACTTTTTCATTGTTAATTTCATCCCTACTATTTTCAAGATGTAAAGCAATACATAAAAGCTATGTAGTATTGCTCTCCTGGTATACAGAAAATGCTTTCCAGAGGATATTGAAGTGGGAACTAGATCATTAAATTCCATATATAGAACAGCTTTGCAGTATCTATGGTTTCATGTATTCATATTGTATACTGTCATGTTAAATATAGCCCTGAAAATATATGTTGTTGTTTTAATTATTGACTTCAGTTTGTTGAAGAACTGTGTTTTAGAAACATTATGCAACTTCTGATCACAAGGGAAAAATGCATAACTTCAAGTACTTTGTGTTTCAAAATATTTTACGTGCTCATTATGACCGATTCAGAATGTTCCTTTTATATGGCTAAAAGGAAAATATGGTGACATTTTTTCCAGCTTTTATCTGACAAGCATATATGATCATTCTATATTTGAAGCCTTTAGCAAAGTGGTACAGAAACTGATTCCACAGCTCCCAACACTGGAAAACCTCCTTAACATCTTTATCTCAGTAAGTACTTTTGTGTACTTTCTAGATTTTTGCATAGAACTGATTGAATACAAGAAAACTTGTGATTTATTCTGTAACAATTGAATCCTAAAAACTGCGAAGTGCCTTTTTGAGAGATGCTGTGCACACTGAGTTTCAAGTGAAGTCAGCAGCAATTTAGGGTGTCTACCTCATGCAGGATTTGGGCCCAAATCACTGCAAGATGTACAGAACAATGTAGCTGCATTTTTTCTAAACTGAAAATATTTTGAGATCATCAAATTATTTTTCAAGGTTAGATGGCGCTTTGAGTGAGCTGACAGTCATCCCTCATCTGTTTAGACATTGGTTTGAATGTGACCTAGGTCTATGTGGTATGGCTTATGTTTGTTTGTTTTTAAATAGCACTTGACATTTTTATAAATTATAAGGCCAGAAGGGATCATTGTGATCATCTGCTAGACATCTCACCTGCTGCATAACACAGGCCAGAGGTCTTCCCTGGATTAATTCCTGTTAGAACCAGTGTATATTTTTTAGAAAAACATCCAGTCTTGATTTAAAAATTACCAGTGATGGTGAATCCACCACAGTCTTTGGTAAGTTGTTCCAACAGTTAGTTTCCCTCACTGTTAAATTTGTGTCTTATGTCTCATCTGAATTTGTGTAGCTTCAACTTCCAGCTCTTGGAACTTGTTTTATCTTAGTCCATAACTTTGAGAACAAATAAATGATAATTAACTGATCTTCCAGCAGACTAGCAGGGTGGGTAAGACTTTACAATTTGACAGGGTGGGGTGAGAAAACGGACACATAGAAGTTAAGCGAGCTAGTGAAGCTGCGGCCAGAAATACTGGACTGCTGGTCAGTTAATGCCCATTCCCAATCTCCCGTTATCATAGAAAGTGATTGAAAAGGTGGTGGTTGTTCAGTTCCAGAGGCACTTGGACAACAATACTAAAATACCTTGCTGAGCATTATACAAAATCTAAGACAGATAGCCATATAGCAGTATCCTGGATAGGTTCCCATTTGGGTGACAGCCTTCATTGGAGTTGACAACATGCCAGTTGCTAAGACTCAGGATCATAAATAATCTTATATTGGGATCAGCTGCCCGTTTTGGAACTAGCAGAGGGTTTGTGCTGAACCATTCTGCAGCTCTTGAGATGATTGACCATAGGCTGTTTCTTCAATGACTAAGGGATGTTCTGGTGTGTCTGGAGATGCCCTGTAGGTGTTTTCAGTCATGCCTAGAATGCAGGAATCAGTTGGTAGTGATGAACAGTTCTTTATCAAGTCCTTGAAAAATGGTGTCCTTGAAGGATCTGTACTGTATCTCCCATGTTGCGCAGGGTATATCTTGCCAAGGAGGTTTGTCCAACTCGTAAACACAGGGTAAATATAATCAGTAAGTCAGTGACATACAACTGCCTATCTCTTGCCCTATACACCTAGTAAGCTCTGCAACGTATGAACAACACTGTCAGCGTGATGGCTCAGAACTATCTTATCTTCAGTGTGGGGAAAATCAAATTCTTACTCCTGGGTAGAGGTAATCAGATAGCAAAATTAAGAGACTTGTTCTTCACTTCAGAGACGATAAATCAGATTCAGAATCTTGATATCAGTTTTGATCAGGCTTTTTCCATAGGAAGCCATGTGTTGGAGATAAAGGGTGTTTTTTCAGTTGAGCAATATGCACAGGTTATGTTTTCATTTATCCCATTAAGACCTTCCAACAGCAAAAGTGATCTATTGTTGTAATGATTCTGGGGTTGGAGCAGTTGGAGCAGAGTTTCCTGTCACTGGGAACTCTTTCAGAATGCAGTAATATATTTGCAATCATGATCATAGTATGCCTGTCCTGTAGTCTTTATAGTCTACCTACCACTTTACAGACAGCCAAAATAAACTTGCACTGTTGGTCCTTAACTGTATAGGCCTTTGCTACATACAAATCCTTCCTTTTGAGCCTCGGTCATAGGGATATTTGTTGTTTGGTTTTGTTTTTAGTAGGTGATTGGTTTTTGTTTATTTTTTATCAGTGTCCCCTAGGATATAGAATTTGTTTGGTCCAGGGGAGATAAAAATCAATAACTTTTGAATTAAAATAAAAGTAAAGCTTGCTTTTGTTGTTCATATTGGATTTTGTTGTTGTTTAAATCTGACACTCTCTTGAAAAACTGAAATAGATTGTTGTAAATCCAATCTAAAAGGTTCAGCTCAAAATCAGTTTAATATGTTGGAATGGATCAATATGTAACAAAAAATGCAAAATACTAGCAATCATTATGAGTCCTGTACACTAGATAACTTATTGAATAAAAATCCTAAATACAGCTGTATGAAAACATGTTACAGGCCTGACTGTGGAATGACTTCTGATATTCCTTAAAACTCCATATATATTTAGGGACAAATCCTGACCCCCTTCACTTTGAGGATAGACACACATTTTGTGTCTGTTCCTTGATTAGATAAATGTCTTACATCTTAGCTATCAATCCATAGAGTAAAGAAATGTACCAGACATATTTGATTACTGAGGAAATGGTTATTTGTTTGTTTTGTTTTTTTGTTTTTTGCTTGCAGATATTCAGCAAGCAGAAGGAGGCTAAATGAATGAGAAATTATTCATTATGAATTACACAGCTATATTGAGAACTCTTGGGAAAATCTCAGTCCCAGAGCATTCTAAGGGGCAGGTACTGCAAATACTCACTACCGGACATAATCCATGTGAGTAGTTCCATTGAAGACAGTGGGACTGTTACCAGGCATAGTGCTTGGTAGGCATTTTGGAGCATGGAGTATGTCTTTCCTTTATGGAAAACACTTAGCATGTTTTAGATTTTAATACAGACTAAGTAATAAACAATTTTTAAGGATTATGTCCCAAATTACTTGTGAATGCTTAGATCCTTAGTCTGCTGCTGTTGAAGACAGTGGCAAATTTCTATTCAGTGGAACATGGAGTGGGAGCAGGTATTTGCTTTTGTTCTGTTGTATGGCATCCTTTGAGAGAAAGTAACAATATCTATATTTTAAATAGCATAATCCTTCATGTGACGGGAATGTACTGGTAATGTCTTTTTAACTTTCAAGCACAGCACTAAATATTTTGTTGAATGTAAAATTATAAACATAAAGCATTAATTTCTAACATGCCAAGTTCAGTGGTTTTGTTTCATTCTTACAACCAGGGCTTTGGAGCGGAGCCCAGAGCTGGAGCACGGAGCAGCTCCGGAACAGTGGAGCTGCAGGTTTTTACCTGGAGCTGGCGCGGAGCCAGAGCACAGCTCCAAAGCCCTGCTCACAACCTAACTCACATATACTATATATATGTACTATATCCTGATGAATAAGATGAGTAAAATTATCAAGCGCCTAAGTGCAATTTCCAAAAGTGACATAGGGTATGTGTGCAGCATAGCTAGACTCCCATGACTGGCCTGTACCAGCCAACTTGGGCTTACGGGGCTTGGGCTGCGTGGGGCTGATTCACTGTTGTGTGGACATCTGGGCTCAAGGTGGAGCCTGGGCTGTAAAACCCTGCAAGGTGGGAGTGTCCCAGAGCCTGAGGCTCCAACCCGAGCACAGAAGTCTACACAGCAATGAAACAGCCCCGCAGCCCAAGTCCCATGAAGTTTGCAAACCTGAGTTGGCTGGCACGGGCCAGCCTCAGGTTTTTCTTTCCTGTGTAAACGTCTCCCTATGCACTTGGGATCCTATGTCTCATTGGAAGTCAATGGGATTTAGGCCCCTAAGCCACTTAGGCACTTTTCAAAATTTTGTCTGATATCTATGAAAATTAAAAGTAAATATTCTCCATTTTTACAAGAATTAATTTTGTTAAACCAGATGTCAGCATAAAGAGATGTGCATGTTACCAAGCCAAAGATTTAGCTTCGTGGATAGGGAATATTTCACTTCAAAATACATCAAACAGTTACATGTTGTTGGCTCTAACACCTTCTGATGAAAGTGAAGTTTTCGTTAAGAAACTTTAAAGATAAAAAAGGCTAAAATTGATTTTTAAATTAAGCTTCTCTACAATAGATTTAAACTGGTCGTTTTAATCGCCTTAGTTTAAATCGATTCACCCTAGCTTCACCCCTTTTAAATCCAGTGCAGCTGGATATTACCTCTTCCTTCCATTTCTTTTTCCTACTTATGTATTATCACTCTCTCATATTTGTTTAATATGTTTTCTTTTAAGGTGTGTTTACATTTTTGGATATATTTAGAAACTATTTTTATGTTGTACAGCACCTTTCTTGTCTGTGAAGTGTTGTGGGGTACTCTGAAAACAATAAAAGAAACCTTATTTAGAAGCAGGCCCAAACTAGAATCACAGGTGCATGTCCCTGAAACTTCAGTGCTGATTTTTTTTGAGGTAAAACAAACTTGGTTCACTTTCTTAAAAGCAAAACAGTACATTAGGCACAATCCCCTCGAAGTCTGTTAGAGTATTGTCAGTGTTTTCAACCAGGGCAAGACTGAGCCAATGATATTTCAATCATTCTTCCCACACTTTCCTAAAAAGTAACATAATGCTGATATTCCATGCACTTCCTATTATTATTACTGGAATATTTTAGGGTATTGACTTGTTTCTATACCTTACCTAAGTAACAATATATAATGATATTGATCCTTCTCTTTTCATATTTTCAGACTTCTTTCTCTGTGTATGTGTACCCTTTTTTTACTGTCACTAATTTGATCTGAGCAATTTCCTCTTCCCTTCTGAATTCTCTCATCCACCCTCTCCTTTCTCCACTTTAGGTATACTGAAATATGAAAAAGCATTTTTCTAAAAGTCAGATTTTCTTAACTATGTTGATTATGCCCTCTTAGATTATAAAACTCTGAAGATTTTAAAAATCTATTTTACATTTATCTATATGATTTTTCTTTATTCTGTATTTCTCACACTTGGAAATACAAACTAGATTAGTCATTTTCGTTCTTGTTTATAGAACTTTCCTATTCAACTCATGTATGAAACTATACATTTAAGTTTCAAACACTGCAGGAGACTAAAATAATAGGGGAATTAGATAATAATTTTCATTGAAATTAAAATCTTGTGTTTTTTGTAAAACCTGAATTTTTAAATGAATTTTGACATCTGCTGAAGTTCATGAGGAATTTTTGTGTCAAAATGAATTTTTTTTTCTTTTTAAATTGTGCAGATGCCATTTTGGTCAGATATGACAATCAAATGTTATATTATATTTTTGTTCTTGGGTTTTGAGGTATTCTAAGATATCCAGAGTGTATAGTTTGTAAATTTCAATAATTGATTACTAGAAAGTGTTATTAAGAACAATCTATGGTCTATATTTTTCCATTGAAATAAAAGAAATTCAAGGCCATGAGACCTATTATTACTGATGGAAGTTCCCAGGATTAGTTCTCTTTGTGTTGATGGATGAATCAGAGGTCCTTTAAAATTAAGCTGCCCTAAATGTTATGGGCTATTGTGCTGAACCATACCCTGGGCTGAAATCCCTTAATTCCTGGAAATAGGAGAAAGGTGGCAGGAAGGTCACTTTAATCTATAAATATTTGTTAAATAGTTCTTTTGAAAGAAAACAGTACTGAGTGAAATTTAACTGAGTTTGTCTCAACTACAAAAACTGTTCATCAGAGGTTTTCAAGGCTTCTGGAATTATGGAATTGCTGTAGCACCAGTTCAGACCCATATTAGGCAGCATAAATGGACTTATACATATACCTTTAAAGAATATTTTAAATATTAAAGAATATTAAATATTAAAGAATATTTTTCTTTGTTTATAGAATTCTGGGATTGAGAAAGCATTTCTGTTTGATGTAGTCAGTAAAATTTATATTGCAACGGACAGTACTCCAGTGGATATGCAAACTTATGAGCTCTGCTGTGATATGATAGATGTTGTTATTGATATTTCTTGTATCTATGGGTAAGTAGATTATTGTTAATCATGCTTGTTAATCTTCTTTAGCCACCTTATTAGGCTAGAATATATTATACGGTGACTAAAAACTGAATGTCCTACAGATTGGAATGACTTTGAAACATTGCAAATTTACAGGTAACACAGTACTGTATGTCGAAGTGAATGGGAAATCACCTAAAGTATCCCAAATACATGTAATCCCATGGAGACTTTAAATATGCTATGATAATAGCTATGGCCTTAACTAATTCACGGTCCATTTTGGTCAACGGTCATAGGGTTTTCATGGTCATAGGATTTTAAAAATCATCAATTTCATGGTTTCAGATATTTACATCTGAAATGTCATGGTGTTATAACCATGGAGTCCTGACCCAAAAAAGGGTTGGGGGAGGTCTCAAGGCTATTGTAGGGAGGTTGTGGTGTTGCCACCCTTACTTTTCCGCTGCTGCTGACGGAGGTGCTGCCTTCAGATCTGGGTAGCCGGAGAGCAGCGGGCAGCACAGACATGAGAGTTGTTTGGTGTGTGTGGGGTCATCACTTTTTGGGGAGGAGAAAGGGCTGGCCTTACAGGTGGGTGACCGCCTTTGGCCCCATAGTCAGAGCGTGCTGTGGGTCTTTCCCCCCCCTCCCCCCGACCCGCCAACCCAAGGGCCCTTTAACCGTCGAGTGCTGGGGAGGGGCAGTGCTGGGGACAAGGTTCCGGAACCTTTGTAGAAGTGGGTGACCACCAGTACCAGGAAGGCTGGGGGCCATACACCCCATTTTTAACATGGGCATAGTTTGGGGGTGGGGGTGGTGTTGCCCCCCTAAACTGCAAACCTAGGGCAGACACGGATCGGCAGACACAGATCGGCGCTGGCAGCTGCCCCGCTGTGAAGTGCAGCCCCTGCTGGCGTCACTCCAGGCCTGCCCGTGGCTTGCAATTTGGGGGGGCAATGCCGCCCCTCCCCCCCCCCAACTATACCCAGGTTAAAGTGGGGGAGGGGCATGGCCCCCTGGCTCCCTTGGTTCTAGCGCAGTTGGCTGGGGGCACCCCAGCCGGGATCTCCTACCATGCGCCAGGCTCCAGCTGCTAGTCCCGGCTGGGCTGGGAAGGGACGGGTCTTCCTCTTCTCTTGCAGGGGCTGCTCCTGGTGCTGGGTCAGACCTACTTCCAAGAAGCTGCCTGGCTGCAAGAAGCTCTGCTCCTGCTCCCTGTACAGTGACCCCTCCCTCTGCGGTTGGGGAGCAATGGGGGCAGGAAACGGGGTGGGGGCGCAGAGCTTCCTGCAGCCAGGGAAGGTTCCCAGCGGTGCATCTGACCTGCCCCGGGAGTGGCCTCTGCAGGAGAAAAGAAAGTCCTGTCCCTCCCCAGCCCCGCCAGGACTAGCAGCTGGAGCCTGGTGCATGGTAGGAGCCCTGGCTGGGGCGCCCCCAACTCTGCCCTTCCCTGGCAGATTTCACAGGGGAGACAAGATTTCATGGTCTGTGATGCATTTTTCACAGCCATGAATTTGATAGGACCCTAATAATAGCCATTAAAATAGAAATGGGGAGGGGACCATCCTTTTAAAATGACATTCTTTTGTGAATCTCAGTGTTGAATTTCACACACAAATGTTTGCCATTTTGTTTTAAAGTGAAGCTCCCATTACTATTGTTGTTTAGTTTGCCACCAAATGGTACTTGAGCATATGCTACTCCTTGCCTCCTTCCTCCCCATACTCTTGTTCTCAGCTATCTTGACTTTCATTTTCCCATCTCCTTTCATTAGCAATCATACATTTCACTGCTGTAACTCTAAATCTTCTAAGGTACCTGTTACAGCTTGATCCTGAGATGTGTGGAACATCCAGTGTTCCCACTGAAGTCAGGATCATAGTGAGGTAGAAATAGTGCATCCTGGAACACAGCCCTCTAAAGGTTAATCCATAAAATACTCAATAGAGACTGTGTGGTGGTCTTTGGTACCTGCAAACACTACAATAGGGTCTTTAACGATAACAAGTGGGCAAAGCTCTTTCTAAAAAAGACCCTATCTTACAGGTAGCATTTGAATCATTTGCCTGGCTCTCAAAGTTTTACAGCTCTGTTAAATGTACAAAGCATAGTTTTGGCTGAGGTAAAGTACACATTAGATTTTTAAAAAGGGAGAAAAAATGTGGAATTTTCTTAAAGTTTATATTTTATTACAGATTGCATGAATTAAGATGCTTAACTAATCTTACAAAAGCTTGTGCCTTGCAGATACATATAATAATTAAGGATCAGTTTCTGTGACATTATATTTTAAGGAAAAAGCTACTGCTGTGTACATCAAAAATAAACAAATCTAATTTATTACTTGTTGTGTACCATTAGTGGACATGGCACCTTATATACATGTGCAAAAACTGTGACTGTCCCATGTGCTCTTTAAATAACTGTTTAGCATTTGTGACCAGTTAAAAATCTCTATTTGTCATCTTATTGAGATATAGTGTAGTTTAGAGACATAAGGTAAGACTTGAGTATACAGATTTTTTTTAATTGATTAGGATTATTTTAGCTTGCAGAGAGAGAGAAGTGTAAATGATCGAGACATTAAACTGCAGAGAAGCTGCTCTGATGCACATTTGACCTTTCCCCAAATACAAGACCAAGACGACATATAATAAATTGAAGATAAATGTAAAAGGAATCAAAGGAAATGCATATCCACAGAATGTGGAATCTTGAACTTGCTGCCCCAAGATATTGATGCAAATAGTTCATGAGACTGGGGCGCATTACCCATTTAGAGTAATAAAATTGCTATGTGCATTTACACTACTGGGATCAAATTACAAGGTTTATCACAGGTATTTGCTGATTATCAGCTTGAGTCAGGAAGAAGTCTCTCCTCTTGGTATACTGTTGCATAAGTGGGAGCTTTGTGGGGAATTTAATGTATTGACCTGAACTATCAGTCAGCTGCCACTGCCCAAATCAAGTTTCTATACTCAGAATTGTCAGGCCAGAACAGAGTAATTGTTTCACAGTCTTTATTTGAACTAAGGTCAGAGTGTTGTATATTAATAAAAATGCAAACAAGTTTGTGGTAGATTGGTCTATAACAGACAGGAAAGTGTGGTTTACTTCAGGTATGTGACAGTCAGGATATCTGGGTTCTGTTCCCAGCTCTCACAGACTTCCTATGTGACTTTAAACAAATCCTTTAATCTCCCTCTCTGTCTCAATTTTCATATTGTGTAAAATAAGGATAATACCTATCTCACAGAGAGAAGCTATGAAGCTGAATTTTTCATAAGCACATTTTGAAATATTTAGATGGAAGGTTCTATATAGACAGATAATTCAAATTTGTCCAGGGACTTACTACATGTTTTTTTTTTAATTTTGCCACTTAGGCTCAAAGAAGATGGTGCGGGAACACCTTATGACAAAGAATCAACAGCAATCATAAAACTGAACAATACAACTGTCCTTTATCTAAAGGAGGTGACAAAATTCCTTGCTCTTGTTTGCTTTGTAAGAGAAGAAAGCTTTGAGAGAAAAGGTATTTTTAATTTTTTTGTAGTAATCTATTTTTTTACTTCATATTCACAAGCTAATGAGTAACTGTGGGGTTGTCCCTTGATGATGTTATGACTTCTAGTGGTATCACAAATATAAAATAAAAGCATATTTTGATATGGCTTTCATATCATTGTGCTTAAAATTATGAGGTGTTTGTGTTGCCACTCATATAAGATGAAATGATAAATATATTAACAACTTTCCTGTATGAAAGAAAGCCATACAATTAAATGCCAAAAGCAATAAGACTTCCATTTATACTAATACAAAAATAATGTTTCAGCACATCTTCGCTAACTTTGCATTGCACTTATTGATATAAGAATATGTAATTGTAATATCCTATCCACAGAACCCAAGAGAAAATCGTTTGAGTCCTTACTTTTCAATAAGAAAAGATTTGTTTTGTTTTTGCCTCTTTGAGATTTTTTTTTTTTAATTGCATGTTTGGAAACCAGGCAGTTTTCAGGTTTTGTATATCAGGTACGAAGCTTGTGAGTAACCACTCTGAGGCCAGGTCTACACTACCCCCCTAATTCGAACTAAGGTACGCAACTTCAGCTACGTGAATAATGTAGCTGAAGTTCGAAGTACCTTAGTTCGAACTTACCTTGGTCCACACTCGGCAGGCAGGCTCCCCCGTCGACTCCGCGGTACTCCTCTCGCCGAGCTGGAGTACCGCCGTCGACGGCGAGCACTTCCGGGTTCGACTTATCGCATCCAGACTAGACGCGATAAATCGAACCCAGAAGTTCGATTGCCAGCCGCCGAACTAGCGGGTAAGTGTAGCCAAGGCCTGACTCTTGCCAAGGTGAGTATTAACAACTCTAGTTCACTGTCCAGCTGTTCATTGGCTAGTGTGCATTGAGCTGTTGGTCTTGGTCAGATTCCTAATGGAGAGGTGTCTGTGTGTCTCCCAACCCACCAGTATTGTTGGTTCTAATAACCATACTTGACAGTCTCATAGACTGAGCTGTGGAGAATGAACTATTGTCTTAGCCCTAGAATGCACCTCCTCCCTCTCAAGATGAATGTACGTAAGCAGGTCAGCAATACTGGTGCTATCCCTGTTCAGTGAATTGATTAGAGGACTTGTTTGTCTCATTTTACGGAATTCCAGTCATAGTGGGTATCTTATCAATATAGAATGAGTGATTGGTGTTGGTGTGAATATATAGCTCTAGTATATTTGGTGTTGTCAAACTGGGATATTTCCTTAGCACTGAAGCTGGAATTAGCTCTTATATTTTTAATATTATAAGTTGTGCTAACACTAATAGTCATGAAATTGTAAAGAACTCCAAAGCAAGTCTGCCAGGCTTAACCCAGATTTTGCTGTGCTAGTACTACTGTGTTAAGACCTTCTCCATTATATCCTTTTATTATAGTGAATTTTTCTGTAACTATGCTGCATTATAGTGTGCAAGGAGTGTAATTTTGGGGTACTTATTGAAAAGACTACACTTTAGAAAACAAAGCATGTACTGAACAAACAATGCTTAACGGCCTTGGTGCTAGATCATTCATTATTTTGTATAGTTTTATCATGTCCCCTCCTATTCATCTCCTTTCTAACAATCCCATTATTTTCAATCTCTCTTCATAAGAGTCTTTCCAGGCTCTTTATCGTTTTTTTCCACTCTTCTCTGAACCTCCCTCTAGTTCAGCAATACCCTTTTTGAGATTGGATGACCAATACTGCACACACTATTCCAGATGATACCGCAACATTGATTAATATAAAAAGCATTATAAGATTAACCGTCCCATTCTTTATGCAACCTAATGTCTTGTTCACTTTTTTTTAACATATTTGTACACTGAACAGAAGTCTTCACTAAGCTGTCTGCAGTGATGCCCAGGGCCCACCTGTGAACTGATACAGTTAATTTAGAATCCTGTTTGGTGTATGAGCAGTTTTACATTTTTTCCTTCCAATATGCATTACTTGGTATTTATAGACATTGAATTTCATTTGCCATCGTGTTGCCTGTTCACCTACCTTGTTTAGGCCTCCCTGAAGTTCCTCTTACTGTTAGTCAAGACCAGGTAGGACTATGTCCAGGCTACAGTGGCACAACTATGGGACTGTAGCTATAGTCATGCAGTGTACAAGCTTCCTATACTGGTGGAAGGGGTTTTTCCATCAGGGTAGTTGATTCACTCTCTGAGAGGTGATAGCTAAGTCAATGGAAGAATTCTTCCATTGACCTAGCTGCATTTACGGTGGGGGGTTAGATCAACTTAAGTACATTGCACATGGCACAAAACATTTTCCAGCCCTGAATGATGTGGCTAGGTAGATCTAATTTTTAGGTGTAGACCAGGGCCAAGTTAAATAACTCTGTCATGTGCAAATTTTGCTACCTTCTTCTCTCTCCACCGCTTCTGCTTTTCAGATCATTAATAAATATAATAAATAACATGGAAATCTAGGACAGAATCATGAGATAATACAATGTAAATAATTCAGTTTTAATATTAAATGTGCTTTTGCAGTAAATGAAAAATCATTGTCCATAAGATTGACCCAGTTAAGTGAGTCATTAGTAAATAAAATATGGAAAATAAGTTAATTTGATACTGTATTTTAATATTGTATAAAGATTTTAGAATTTAAAATTCTTTTTTCCTTTTTGTCTCTCTCTTTTTCTAGGACTAATAGACTACAACTTCCATTGTTTTCGCAAGGCCATACATGAAGTATTTGAAGTGAGAATGAAAGTAGTGAGATCTAGAAAACATCAGAGCCAGATGCAAAAAAATAAAAGAGCCACCCCTAATGGCACACCTAGAGCACCACTGTAGCTGAAGTTCTAATGGCATTGTTGACAGCAAGGCTCTTGTTGCACTGACTGAAGGGGAAGAGAAATGGGACTGATATATTACATGGATTTTCCTCCCAACCCCTCAAAAAGGCACCATTTAAACATTTTTATCCATTCATATACAGTGAGCACTTTGAGCAAAATATTGTATATAAACATTGAGGTGAATATATGTTCTTGTAAGAATTCTCTTAATATATGCTGTAAACTTTTTTCCAGACCATGTTAAGAAAAATCAGCTGTGACAGAAATGTTGGGTTCATAATTTGCACTTTTTTCGTGTTCTCCTTGTGGAGTTAAACTTTGATAAACTTAGTTTTTTATGCTGATTTTCATGCATGGTGTCAGATAAAATATATAGTGTAGTTTATATACATGCTACAAACAAATTGTTTACTAAACAATCAAGAAAACTTGATACAATTACTTTTTTAAAATTTATGACAGAATACATAACATTCATACAAATCTAACTTCATATATTTTTTTTCAATTTGTAAGTTGAAGAATTCTTATTTTGAAGTATGATAGCAATAAGAGCCTTACCAACTGGTAGGTAAAAATTAGGTTTTGTAAAACAGGCCTTTGGCTAAACTCTACCCAAACTGCTCCATAACACTGGTAATGCCCTCTCAGTTGGGCTTTTTATTATAATTTACCTCAACATATATCTCTAAAATAACTTTCTATACAGCTATTATTTTGTAATACTGCTTTATGTTGCATTGGTGTTTTTATAACATTTCAGGAACAGGGTGTGTAACTGAAGGATTTTATTTATATGCTTAGTTTGAGAGTTTGAGCCTCTACAGTTGGAGGAAGAAAAAGGTTGTATTTCATTTCTGCCATACCAATATAATATAAAGTTTCAGGTATATTAAAGCATTAGAGGAAAATCCTAAAGTTGCTCATGCTGGGGCCCAGTTCTACTTGCTTTACTTGGGTCAAATCTCCCTTTGATTTCAGAGGGAGTTCTTAAATAAGGACTGAAGGATTGGTCTCTTTTACTCTAATCTACATAGATGTAGCTATTTTCTGTTTTAACACTGATCACAACGGCAGATCTGTTCTTGCAGCAATTACGGCACTACCCACCCCATAAAGGAGGTAGGGAGAAGTAAAACATGCCTTCTCAATTCTGTATTCATTTTATAGTTGTAGCTTAAAGAATAGCTCTGCCAAATGAAAGAGCACACAAGGGAGAGCAGCTCCTGTACCCACGCCTCCCTACATAGGGCTTATGTGCACATGGTTCTAGAACAGCTGCAAGAGTTGACTGAATAACCTCGTAGCCAGAAAAGATAAGGGAGAAGCACTTTTGAAAGTTTCCTTTGTTAAAAAGTACACATTCAGTTAAAACAAATTAGGGTGACTAGATGAGAGATGTGAAATATTGGGACGCTGGGTGCCGGCGGAGCAAAAAAACCCCCCAAGAGCCGGTGGCGGAGGAAAAAACAAAAGCAAAAAGCAAAAAAAAACCAAGAGCCCCCGGAGCATAGGAAAAATTGGTGGGGTCTGAGCACCCACCGGCAGCTCCACGCCCTGCCTCTACCTCCCCTGAGCTGGGTGCTGAATCCTGCTTCTCCCCCCTCCCTCCCGCGCTTGCGCCACCATACAGCTGATTAGTGCAAGCCTGGGAGGGAGGGGTGAGGAGGAGGAATGTGGTGTGCTTGGGGAAGAGGTGGGGCCAGGGCGGGGATTTGGGGAGGGATCCAATGGAGCAGTGAGGGGGCAGGGCTGGGGGCGGAGCAAGGGCGGGAATGTGGGGAGGGATCCAATGGAGGAGGAAGGGGGCGGAGTTGGGGCGGGGGGGGCACGAGCACCCTCTGCCTGTGCACCGGGAGGCAAAATATCGTGACAATTCACGTCCTGACCGAACATTGGTCGGGACGCGGGACAAACAAGTAAATATCGGGACGTCTGGTCACCCTAAAACAGATTGTAATGCTGCACCTTTAATTGTGGACTAAAAGCACCAGTATTTTTTGGCTTATGACAGAAATGGAGCGTTTTTACCAACAGCAAACATAGTCATTGAGAGACTTGCTGAATACATACACTGTATTCTGTTATAAGCCCATCTTGGAACGTCTTATGCAATTCTTTAGCTTTTGTTACTGTGCCCAACATCATGGTAGTAGAGTGCCAGCTAGATGGAAGATAAGAATGCAATATGTCTTAGTGAATATTAGTCTAAGGAGAAACTATTGGCTTTTAACCCTTCATTGCTGCCTAATGTACATGATTTTTCTGTTTATCCTTTAGCCTTCAGTGGTTCCTTTGGTCTGAGTTTATTGGACAGAAATGGAGTATTTTAAAATAGGAATTTAATCAACAAATGGATCCTTTCTAGTGTATCTGATAAATATTGTGCAAAATATGCCAAATGTATGGTTCTGAGAGCTATCTGAGTGCTTGGGAGAGATGGAGAGCACTTCTAGTACCCAAAAGTTGTGGAGGGGAGAGACATCAGTGTGAGGAATAGGGGCTGCAGTGGTACATTGTGGTATATTGGTTAAAAAAAAAAAAAGAAATCGGAAGCTCCTATACTCCTACACAAAGCCCTGGCTGGGATGATTTAGCTGGGAATTGGTCCTGCTTTGAGCAGGGGGTTGGACTAGATGACCTCTTGAGGTCCCTTCCAACTCTGATATTCTATGATTCTATGATTCTATGATACTAAACTTTATATTCCCCAAATGAGAAGTGAGTAAACTCTTTACCTCGGACTACATTATTGGCACAGGTTCAAGAGGGGAGAGTGCTCCAAAAATACCAGGGAGAGTGAGCTCCTCCCAGTGTTACCCCTCTGACACTAGGTGGGGTTTTTTGTGGCAGTGTTGGAGACAGCTGCCCCCAGCCTAACCAGTAATACCTTCTTTGGGAGTTAATAGTCATGTCGAGGAGCTAATAGAGGAGGTATCTGAGCCTCTAGCTATTATCTTTGGAAAATCATGGGATACAGGAGAGATTCCAGAAGACTGGAAAAGGGCAAATATAATGCCCATCTATAAAAAGGGAAATAAAAACAACCCTGGAAACTACAGACCTGTTAGTTTAACTTCTGTGCCAGGGAAGATAATGGAGCAAGTAATTAAGGAAATCATCTGCAAACACTTGGAAGGTGGTAAGGTGACAGAGAATAGCCAGCATGGATTTGTAAAGAACAAATCATATCAAACCAATCTGATTGCTTTCTTTGATAGGATAACGAGTCTTGTGGATAAAGGAGAAGCGGTGGATGTGGTATACCTAGACTTTAGTAAGGCATTTGATATGGTCTCGCATGATATTCTTATCAATTATCTAGGCAAATACAACTTAGATAGGGCTACTATAAGGTGAGTGCTTAACTGGCTGGATAACCGTACTCAGAGAGTAGTTATTAATGGTTCCCAATCCTGCTGGAAAGGAATAACAAGTGGGGTTCCGCAGGGGTCTGTTTTGGGACCGGCTCTGTTCAATATCTTCATCAATGACTTAGATATTGACATAGAAAGTACTCTTATTAAGTTTGCAAATGATACCAAACTGGGAGGGATTGCAACTGCTTTGGAGGATAGGGTCATAATTAAAAATGATCTGGACAAATGGGAGAAATGGTCTGAGGTAAACAGGATGAAGTTTAATAAAGACAAATGCAAAGTGCTCCACTTAAGAAGGAACAATCAGTTTCACACATACAGAATGGGAAGAGACTGTCTAGGAAGGAATATGGCAGAAAGGGATCTAGGGGTTATAGTGGACCACAAGCTAAATATGAGTCAATAGTGTGATGCTGTTGCAAAAAAAGCAAACGTGATTCTGAGATGCATTAACAGGTGTGTTGTGAGCAAGACACGAGAAGTCATTCTTCTGCTCTACTTTGCGCTGGTTAGGCCTTATCTGGAATATTGTGTCCAGTTCTGGGCACCGCATTTCAAGAAAAATGAGGAGAAATTGGAGAGGATACAGAGAAGATCAACAAGAATGATTAAAGGTCTAGAGAACATGACCTATGAAGGAAGGCTGAAAGAATTGGGTTTGTTTAGTTTGGAAAAGAGAAGACTGAGAGGGGACATGATAGCAGTTTTCAGGTATCTAAAAGAGTGTCATAAGGAGGAGGGAGAAAACTTGTTCATCTTAGCCTCTAAGGATAGAACAAGAAGCAATGGGCTTAAACTGCAACAAGGGAGGTTTAGGTTGGACATTAGGAAAAAGTTCCTAACTGTCAGGGTGGTTAAACACTGGAATAAACTGCCCAGGGAGGTTGTAGAATTTCCATCTCTGGAGATATTTAAAAGTAGGTTAGATAAATGTCTATCCGGGATAGTCTAGACAGTATTTGGTCCTGCCATGAGGGCAGGGGACTGGACTCAATGACCTCTCGAGGTCCCTTCCAGCCCTAGAATCTATGTCAGTGAGTGCCCCCCTGTATTCTCCCCTCCATAGCACTTCCAAAGGGAGGATTTGGGCCACAGTGTATGCATATTTGTCTCCCTCTTTTGTTGCAATGATGTGTCAGGAGTATCAGTCTTCACCACTTCACTTCTCTCAGTTGTATCTGATTATGTGGGGCAAGGAACATCTCCAGTGCTGCCCATGTATTGGACCAGACACTTCAAAGAATGCTAGTTTTTTTTCCTGCCATAGAGTTGCTGCTGTGGGAACCAGGACTGAAGAGGTTAATTAAGATATCTGGTTTCCTTATGTAAGCATCCACATTTTTCCACTAAACATGCAATCACAGTATCATATTTGTATGTGCACGTGGAGACACTGTCAACTTTTGTCATGACTCTTGCAGCTATCATACAAAACTTCCAATTGGATAAAATCAGGGTAAAAATCAAATAATCTTACCTATGTTACAAATAATATGTTGGATTATTAAAGCTGAAAGAACTGAAAGAATGTTAAAATAAAACTACTTTTGTTGTTCACTTTTTGCATTCCTCAGCTTGGATGATGATTCATCTTTCACTTTTGATTAGTCAGTTACTAAAAAAAACCCTGTTAGGTACTCATGTACTACCAGGAGTCTGAACTGTTTGAGCAGTGACGCATAAGGGAGATTTTTTTTTTTTTTTTTTTTTAAAGAACATGGTGTTTCCATTCTGTTTCTTTAAATTTCATGGTCATTTTACATTTTGTAAAAACAAGCTTTTGCACAACCTAAATTTAGGGCTGTATTTGAACAGACGGTGCCCCTTTAAAATAAATAGCTTGAATGTCCTTTATACATTTTTTTACTTCCAGCTGCAGGAGTTGGTCAGTATTAACATACAAATTTCCATCAACTTGATTTTGTGGAGTAGGGCTATATAACTAATGCAGTAAGCAGAAGCCCAGAGTACATAAATGCAACTGATAGCACCGTGATTTCTTTTAAAAAGTTAAAATCTGTCCTGTCTTTCTGGGACTGGGAAGATTTTTTAAGATTACACTATAGAATACCTTTCTATAATGCCGTGATTACAGGTGCAAAGTGCATTATTGAAGATGTGTGTTCAGCAAGAAGGTGCTTTAGTGATATGTAATTGAAAACATAGTCACTCAAGAGCAGGGTTGCCAACCCTCCTGGATTGGCCGGGAGTCGTCTGGAATCGGCATCAATCTTCCGGTGACTATTGAAAGCAATCCGGGAGATTTTAATAGATACAGTACAATTAATGACATTATGTCATGTAGAAAAAAATCTCCCAGAATAGCTTCAGTCAGAATTGACTCCTTAAGAGTTGATTTTTTTTTTTTGTGATGGCACAAAATAGTTTCCAGAAAATATTAAAATTGTGACTTATATCATGAGGCCTGAAGCTTCACTCTGGTGAGGTGAAAATACTTTGTGAAAAGTTTGAGCCTAATCTGACAAGGTATTATGGGACAAGGTGGGTGAGATAATATCTTTTATTTGACCAACTTCTGTTGATGAGAGACTCAAGCTTACACGGAGCTCTTCTGTAGGTCTGAGAAATGTATTTGTGTTGCCAGACTGTAGAAGAGCTGTGTCTAAGCTCAAAAACTTGCCTCTTTTACCAACAGAAATTGGTCCACTAAAAGATATTACCTCGCCCACCTTGTCTCTCTAATAGCTTGGGACTGACATGGTTACAACACTGCATAAGGCATTATAGAAACGTGGGGGTGGGGGGAGTCTGCACATTTTCAAGCTTACTAACAATTTTTTAGTTGTGTAGTATCTCAGAAATGACTTGCCTTATAAACCTCAAATCCATTTTTAAGCACTTTCAAAGTAAATCCACTATTTCAATAAATTGAGGAATTAGTAAAGTTAAATAATCCTATATAGGTCACCATGTACAGTATCAATTGTTTGCTTCTGAGAGACATTTCTTGGATCCTTTTCTTTTCAAGATCTTTTAATAGTAATCATTACAATTGTATTAAATTTGTTAGGAGATTTTAAACTTCTCAATTGTTAGCTAGCGCTATAAAGAGATAGTAAATAGCTTGTTTCCTGTCACAGTAAGTGTGTTTGAAAATATCTTGTTCAACTGTGAGAATTAAGGGCCAGACTGCGCACACTGAGCAATATTCACGGGGTAGTCCCATTTGAGTCAATAGGACGATTCGTGTGTAAGAGGTTCACGGTCTAACATAAGTGACTATTCTGGAGATGATAATGCTAAACTGAAGAACTGAATGATGGCAAGCCCACAGCTGTAGTTCTGGCTAATCTTCCTGTGTGAAAGTTAGAAAACTGTTCCCAGAGAGTAGTTATCAGTGGTTCACAGTCATACTGGAAAGGCATAATGAGTGCAGTCCCTCAGGGATCAGTTCTGGATCCAGTTCTGTTCACTATCTTCATCAATGATTTAGATAATGGCATAGAGAGTACACTTATAAAGTTTACAAATGAAACCAAGCTGGGAGGGGTTGCAAGTGCTTTGGAAGATAGGATTATAAGTCAAAATGATCTGGGCAAACTGGAGAGATGGTCTAAAGTAGACAGGATGAAATTCAATAAGGACAAATGCAAAGTATTCCACTTAGGAAGGAACAATCAGTTGCACATATACAAAATGGGAAATCACTGCCTAGGATGGAGTACTGCAGAAAGGGATCTGGAGGTCATAATGCACCACAAGCTAAATATGAGTCAACAGTGTTGCAAAAAAGGTGAACATCATTCTGGGATGTATTAGCTGCAGTGCTGTAAGCAAGACACGAGAAGTACTTCTTCCTCTCTACTCCGCGCTGGTTAGGCCTCAACTGGAGTATTGTGTCCAGTTCTGGGTGCCACATTTCAGGAAAGATGTGGACAAATTGGAGAAAGTCCAGAGAAGAGCAACAAAAATGATTAAAGATCTAGAAAACATGACCTATGAGGGAAGATTGAAAAAATTGGGTTTGTTTAGTCTGGAAAAGCGAAGACTCAGAGGGGACATGAAAATAGTTTTCAAGTACATAAAAGGTTGTTACAAGGAGGAGGAAGAAAAATTGTTGTTCTTAACCTCTGAGGATAGGACAAGAAGCAATGGGCTTAAATTGCAGTAAGGGAGGTTTAGGTTGGACATTAGGAAAAATGTCCTGTCAGGATGTTTAAGCACTAGAATAAATTGCCTAGGGAGGTTGTGGAATCTCCATCATTGGAGATTTTTAAAAGCAGATTAGACAAACACCTGTCAGGGATGGTCTAGATAATACTTAGTCCTGCCATGAGTTCAGGGGACTCGACTAGATGACTGCTCAAGATCCCTTCCAGTCCTATGATTCTATACTGTAGTATCGTAATGCCATATGTTCCCCTCACTAAGGAAAGCCTATGAGTACAAGTTTAAAGCTAAGGAAAACTGAGAAGTCTTCACATAAGGGAAGGTGACTACAGCCTCTTCAGTAGCTTAATCTAGGCCCTGGAGCGCTATAAATTGTGAACAACTGCAGTATAACCTGAAAAATAGGATGGAAGTGGGGAAGGAACAGGAGGCCAACCACACCTAGCAATTTCTCCTTGCAAAGCAGTTATTAGATCCAATAATATTATTAACCAAAATCAGTTCTGGCTATTAAACTCTTATTTCTGCTCTCTGCAGTGCTCTGGATACATACCAGAAACATTCGCTATTATTTCCATATCTGGAAGATGCGAAAACTAGAACATATAGAGATCTGAAAGCAAGAGCACCCAAATGCAGCCACCCAGTCAGCAGTATATAGGTTCTAACACAGGCTTTCATAAGCTCCTTCTGTACTTTTGAACCACTATTCAGTTAATTCTCTGGCTACAACCTTGTCCTCCCAATGTGTGTTGTAGGTATCGGTGGTGCATGTTTCCATGCTCTCAAAAGAAATAACAGTTTTAAAAAGGAACCCCACAAGATGGTACACCACAGCTTAACACAAGGCATTTAGTTGGAGCATGGTAGATTTTTTTCTCCTTCCATGTTGTTGCTCTATGGGAGATATAAATCTGACATAGGTCTTTTCCATCCCTAATTTCTATCAGGTTATCTTATCTGTTCCTTACACTATATTCTCTCTTGCTGTGTTCAGTCTAGTTCTAAATTGAAAATAAAATGTCTTCCACTGCTAATATTTGAGAAATTGTTTTATAGTTTCATAGACCTCACTAGCAGGAAACTTTTTTCTCATGTTTATCCTAAATGTTCTTACACTTAGCTTCAATCCTTTTTATAATTTAAACTGATTTAAAACTATGGTGAAAAGGGAAAACAATATCGTAATTTGATATAATTCCTCCCTCTTTGCAAACAAAAAACAATTTTTTCTTAATTTAGACTTCAGACAATGAAGACTACTCTAAACTACTCAGGACAAAGTTCTGCTTCAGCCAACCAAATCAAACAAAGCTTGTTCCTTAGTTCTTTGTTTCATTTATGCGGTACCACTAATTACAAAATGATTTGGCAAAGCTCTCGGTTTCATGACACCATAGTTTTAGAATTAAACTCAGTGGAAACACAGTAATCTTTCCCCTGGAAAGAAGGAGCTGTGTATCTGTATAGTTATTATTGAAGCAGATGTACCAGGTCTGACTTCATAGAGAGGACTTCAAAAGATAAGACTACTAGTTTGTCAATAATAACAGTCACAAGAGTGAAATGTCTGCAAGCTGCATCAAAACTTTTAAAAACACCATAATAAAGGCTCAAATTAAATATACCTCAAATTAAAAAAAACAGAAAGAGGACCAAAAAAATGTCACCGTGGCTAAACAACAGAGTAAAAGAAGTGGTTAAAGACAAAAAAGCATCCTTTAAAAATTAGAAGCCAAATCCTACTGAGGAAAATAGAAAGGCGCATAAACGCTTGCAAGTCAACTGTAAAAGTATAATTAGGAAGGCGAAAAAAAAAAATTTGAAGAGCAAATAACAAAACGCTCAAAAACTAACATCAAAAAATGTTTAAGTACATCAGAAGCAGCAAGCCTGCCAACCAATCAGTGGGGCCACTGGACCCTAAAGGAGCACTCAAGAAAGACAAGGCCATTGCGGAGAAGCTAAATGAATTCTTTGCATCGGTCTTCACTGCAGAGAATGTGAAGTAGATTCCCACATCTGAGCCATTCTTTTTAGGTGACAAATATGAGGAACTGTCTCACATTGAGTTGTCAATAGAGGAGGTTTGGAACAAATTGATAAACAGTAGTAAGTCACCAGATCAGATATTATTCACCCAAGAGTTCTGAAGGAACTCAAATATGAAACTGTGGTATGTAACCTATCACTTAAATCAGCCACTGTACCAAATTACTAGAGGATAACTAATGTGATGCAATTTTTTTCAAAAGGCTCCATAGGTGATCCTGGCAATTACAAGCCAATAAGCTTAACTTCAGTACCAGGAAAACTGGTTCAAACTATAGTAAAGAACAGAATTATCAGACATATAGATGAACACGATATGTTGGGGAAGAGTCAACACAGCTTTTGTAAAGGGAAATCATGCCTCACCAATCTATTAGAATTCTTTGAGGAGGTCAACAACCATGTGGACAAGAGTGATCCAGTGGATATAGTGTATTTGGACTTTCAGAAAGCCTTTGACAAAATCCCTCACCAAAAGCTATTAAGCAAACTAAGCTGTCATGGGATAAGAGGGAAGGTCATCTTGTGGATCAGTAACTGGTTAAAAGACAGGAAACAAAGGGAAGGAATAAATGGTCAGTTTTCATAATGGAGAGAGGTTAATAGTGGGGTCCCCCAGGGATCTGTGCTGGGATGAGTGCTGTTCAACACATTCATAAATGATCTGGAAACAGAGGTAAACAGTGAGGTAGCAAAGTTTACAGATGATGCAACGTTACTCAAGATAATTAAGTCCAAAGTAGAGTGAAAAGAGGATCAAAAGGATCTCACAAAACTGGGTGAGAGGCAACAAAATGTCAAATGAAATTCAATGTTGATAAACAGGGCCAGCTCCAGGTTTTCTGCCGCCCCAAGCGGCGGGAAAAAAAAAAAAAAAAGCTGATCGCGCCGCTCCATTCTTTGGTGGCAGTTCAGCGGCGAGTCCTTCACTCCCTCTCTTCCTCTTCGGCGGCACTTCGGCGGCAGCTCAAAGAGGAAGAGAGGGGCTGAGGGACCCACCGCCGAATTCCCGCCGAAGACCCGGACATGCCGACCCAATAGCGGACGGAGTAACGTCCCTTTGTATTGGCCGCCCCAAGCACCTGCTTCCTTAGCTGGTGCCTGGAGCCAGCCCTGTTGATAAATGTAAAGTAATGCACATTGGAAAACATAATCCCATCTACACATACCAAATAATGGGATCTAAATTAGCTGTTACCACTCAAGAAAAAGATCTTGGAGTCACCATGGACAGTTCTCTGAAAATATGCGCTCAGTGTGCAGCGGCAGTTAAAAAAGCTAACAGTATGTTAGGAACCATTAGGAAAGGGATAAATAATAAAACAGAAAATATCATAATGCCACTATATAAATCCATTGTATGATCACACCTTGAATACTGCATGCAGTTCTGGTCACCCCATCTCAAAAAAGATATATTAGAAATGGAAAAGGTACAGAGAAGGGCAACAAAAATTATGAAGGGAATGAAACAGCTTCCATATGAGGAGAGATTAAGAAGACTGGGAAAAGACGACTAAGGGGGATAAGATAGAGGTCTATAAAATCATGACTGGCATGAAGAAAGTGAATAAGGAAGTGTTATTTACCCCTTCACATAACACAAGAACCAGGAGTCATCCAATGAAATTAATAAACAGCAGGATTAAAACAAACATAAGGAAGTAATTCTTTACACAACACAGTCAACCTGTGGATCCTGTTGCTAGGGGATGTTGTGAAGGCCAAAACTATTAACTGGGTTCAAAAAAGAATTGGATAACTTCATGGAGGGTAGGTTCATCAATGGCTATTAGCCAAGATGGTCAAGGATGCAACCCCGTGCTCTGGGTGTCCCTAAGCCTCTGATTTCCAGATGCGGGGACTGGATGACAGAGGATGAATTAATTGAAACTGCCCTGTTCTGTTCATTCCCTTTGAAGCATCTGGCATTGGCCATGGTTGGAAGACAGGATGCTGGGCTAGATGGACCATTGATCTGACCCAGTATGTAATGAGCACAATATAATAATCTATCAATATGTATTCCAAATAAGAGATAGCTGTTCAGTTTTATAAGGGGTACATGTTATAAAAACTATATAAATTAATATATTAGTTTTTAAAAAGTTTATTTTGGTTATTTAAATTCTTTCAGCCAAACGCCTGAGTTGAAAGGCTAGAAATTGTAAATCAATAAAGCAATGTGTTTTAAATGTTGTGGTCCTTGGTGTCAGTGGGGGATACTACTTTTTAAAAGAAACCATTATACTTTTCCACAAACTTTTGAGATCTCATAAAACTCCCTCTGAAGAAATTATTTGCATGTACATTTAAAAGATTAAAGTACACCTCTACCTCGATATAACGCTGTCCTCTGGAGCCAAAAAATCTTACCGCGTTATACATGAAACCGCTTTCTATCAGTATTCGTGTTCTATCAAGGTAGAGGTGTATATAAAAATGCAGTTATTTATATAGGCTCTAGTTAACAAGATGTTATATTGCAATTCCTATTGAACAGACCAAATCCCTGCTGTATGAAAACCTGAGTCCTGTGTTGAGCTGGATCAGCCCTTGTCCCCAGCTGCTGGGAGCTGAGAGGCCGGGAAATGGAAGGGATATTTTTATTAGCCATTCTCACATAATTACTTGACCTGCAGGAGAAAATGAACAGTGATTCAATTTCACATCAGTTAGTTTAATTCAATAATATTCACAAGAGCACAGAAAAATGTATCAAACCTAGATACAAAATATGCATTAACCATGCCGCTTTCCTTTACCAGTATCAGAAACCATGTGTTCGTGAGCTGATTGTGTAAAAAGTAAAAATGTGATTAATCTCTTTTTCTGAGGCCTGATTCATGATTTTTTTTAATATTTGGGGTCAGCAATAGTGGTGATCCTAAGTGTCCTGAAGGAGGTCACTATTTATGAAGAGCTGTCAAATCTTGTTTCTTTCTCTGGTGACTGCATATAGAAGGAAATATTTGTTTGCTGTAGCAATGTAAATACAGGTACATTTTAGTTCTGCGTGCTACAGCTGAGCACTTTTAGTTTTACAGCATGTGAAATAGCCTAGTTAGATCATGTGACAACGTGTGCAGGTCCAATGCAGTGTTGCCAACATTTGTGGCCTTACGACAAGTCTCATGATATTTGATGTTTTTACTTAAAGCCCCAGCTCAGTCAAGTGATTATATGAGAATCTCACCTTTCATTTAAAAAACAAAGTTTCTAGACCTCCAGGTTGCAGAGAAGCTTGTAATGGTGTATGATGAAGGCTTGGAAACAGAAGGCAAATAATCCCCTCCCCCTCTAAAATGTAATTTAAAAAAAATCATGATATTGGGGGCCCTGACTTTTGAGGTTGGCAATATTACCTATGGAAATTAGTGAAGGGGTGCTTTCAGCCCTGGTACACACGGTCCTTCAATGGGAGGCTATTACAAGCCAGCAGGTAGAATGGAGAGTTGTGGAGTTAAAACCTAGCTTCCTACATGGATCTAAAGGTAATCAAGATGTGCAGTTAAACCTAGTATGGTTACCCATGTTCCCAAACTGGCAAAGATGTAATTTAATCGAATGGAAAAAACTACAATGGATTCCTACTTTTTAAAAATTAAGACTGTATTTGGATTGTTTCTGAAATATTTAGTCTGATGTAGTTATGATGACTGTGTATTTCTTCTTCTAGCTAGAAACTAATTGTTCATATTAAGTGCAGGTGCTTCCTTTGTGAGCTATATTAAGTGATGCTGTAACCGCTGTCAAGCATAATTACCATAACCCAAACAGAGACAACAGTCAACTCATCTAAATATTACTCTATTTGAACTACACAAGTATTCACCTGATGACACCTTTATTTAAAACGCCCTTCAGCAAGGAGGATTTTAAATTTCTTTACAGATTTTGGGCAAAATACTGCCCTTATTATAGTGGAGAGTGAAAGGGTCTGGCCCTGTAGTGAGTCCCAGAGCCATTTGACTAGTATGTGGCAAGATGACTCAGGATAGCCAAGTGAGGGAGGATGGGCAAGTTTGTGTGCTGTGCCACCCCTTACTGATCCTTTAAAAACAAGTGGGACAAATTCACATGCACCATTCCTAGTGCCTGCAACATACCATCTGAAGATGTCAGACCCCTAAAATGCTGATGAGAGAGATTGGAGATATTTCAGAGGACTGAAAGATGGCAAATATAGTGCCAATCTATAAAAGGAGGAACAAGGACAACCCAGGGAATTACAGACCAGTCAGTTTAACTTCAGTACCCTGAAAGATGGAGCAAATAATTAAGCAATCAATTTGCAAACACCTAGAAGATAATAAAGTGACAAGTAACAGTCAACATGGATTTGCCAAGAACAAATCATGTCAAACAAAACTAATAGCTTTCTTTGACAGGGCAACTAGCACTGTGGATGGGGGAAAGTGGTAGATGTGCTATATCTTGACTTTAGTAAGGCTTTTGATACAGTCTTACATGACCTTCTCATAAACAAACTAGGGAAATATAGTGTAGATGGAGCTACCATAAGGTAGGTACATAACTGGTTGAAAAACCGTTCCCAGAGAGAAGTTATCAGGAGTTCACAGTCAAGCTGGAAGGGCATATCTAGTGGAGTCCCACAGGGATCAGTCCTGGTTCTGTTTCTGTTCAATATCTTGATAAATCATTTAGATAATGGCATAGAGCAGGGGTCGGCAGTGGGGGCCGCGATCGGCCGAACCTGCCGCGACAGCAGGTAAATAAACTGGCCCGGCCCGCCAGGGTGCTTACCCTGGCGAGCCGCGTGCCAAACATTGCTGACCCCTGGCATAGAGGGTATACTTATAAAGTTTGTGGAAGATTATCAAGCTGGAGGGGTTGCAAGTGCTTTGGAGGATAGGTTTAAAATTCAAAATGATCTAGACAAACTGGAGAAATGGTCTGAAATCAACAGGATTAAATTCAATTAGGACAAATGCATAGTACTTCACTTAGGAAGGAACAATCAATTTCACACATACAAAATGGGAAATGACTAGGAAGGAGTCCTGTGGAAAGGGATCGGGGGCTATAGCGGAGCAAAATCTAAATATGAGTGAACAGTGTCACATTGTTTCAAAAAAAAAGTGAACATCATTCTGGGATGTATCAGCAGGAGTGCTGTAAGCAAGACATGAGAAATAATTCTTTCGCTATTTAGCACTGATGAGGCTTCAACTGGAGTAATGTGTCCAGTTCTGGGTGCCACATTTCAAAAGAGATATGGATAAATTGTAGAAAGTCCAGAGGCGAGCAACAAAAATGATTAGAGTTCTAGAAAACGTGACCTATGAGGAAAGATTGAAAAAAATAGGTTTGTTTAGTAGGGAGAAAGAAGACTAAGACTAAGAGGGGACATGATAACAGTTTTCAAGTACATACACATTGTTACAAAGAGAAAGGTGAAAAATTGTTCTCCATAACTTCTGAGGAGAGGACAAGAAGCAATGGGGTTAAATTGCAGCAAGGGAGGTTTAGGTTGGAATTTAGGAAAAACTTCCTGTCAGAGTAGTTAAGCTCTGGAACAAATTGTGTAGGGAGGTTGTGGAATCTCCGTCATTGGAGTTTTTTAAGAACAGGTTAGACGAACACCTGTCAGGAATGGTCTAGTTATTACTTAATCCTGCCTTGAATGCAGGAGACTGGACTAGATGAACTATTGAGGTCCCTTCCAGTCCTACACTTCTATGTTTCTATGATGATTATGCACCCAAGATTGGGCCATGTGTTCTTGGACATTACCTACACAACAATGGGTCCTTTTGTGCACCAGCTGATATAGTAGCTAATCTCTCAGCCTAATGCACTTCTGTGTTCTGTATTTGAATCCTGCCCTCCTGCTGTAAGGGTGAGTCATGGTGAGAGACAAGGTTATATACGCCCTGTTCCTCCAACTACTGCACCCAGAACTTTGCCCTGTATACATAAAGATCACTTGTCTACTACTGAAATGCAGCTAACTCTTAAATTGCCATGCTATGCCAACAACACTATGCAACAATTTTAGGAGTAGAAAGTGAAGAGTAACTTTTGGAATTGAAACTAAAAGGTAATTAAGTAGGCAAAAATGTACAGGTGTGTTTAACCATTGCAGTGTTCAAACTTTCTGCTTGAGACTGGTTTTCACTGCTGATGGTTTACAGAGGGACATAGGATATGAGAAAGGTGAGATGGGAAGGAAAAGATATGGAGGTAGGGACAAAAAATAGGGAACAATAACATAAATGATAAACCTGGCACCAAGACCAACATTTTCAAACTTAAGTGACTAAAATTAGGCACATCAGTAAAAGGGGGCTGATTCAGAGATGCTGCTAGCCCACAGCTCCCACGGAAGTCAATAGGAATTCAGACGTGCTGAAAATCAGGCTACTTTTATAAATGTAGGTGCCTATTTTCTTATTATTTATTTGCATTATCATAGTGCCTAGGTGTCTCAGTCATGGACCAGGACCCATTGTCCTAGGTGTGGTACAAACACAGAACAAAAGACAGTCCCCCTCCCAAAGAGCTTTCAATCTAAGTAATTAGGTCAGTATCCCAGGTAAAGGTGCATCAGCACAGGGGAAGTATTGGGAAGGGTATGTGGGATGAAGGTGTTACGCAAGGTGGCACTGAGAAGGGTATAAGTGATGGGGATGTAACAAGGCAGGGAAAGTATTGGGAGAACTATAGGGAAAGTATCAGCAGTGGTGATGTATCAGGGTGAGAGAGGTATGATGGGGGTATCAGGGAGAGGGCAATATGGGCAATAAGGTGGTATTGGGTGGGATACTGGGGATGGAGGCACTACTGATAATGGGATGATTGGGGTGGTATTGGGGGTTGGTATTGGAGATCAGAAGGGATCAGGTATGGGGCAATGTCAGCAGTGCGGGCTGTATGAGGATAGAGGTGTTCTTGGCAGTGGGGCTGTATTAGGGTGGGGGAGGTATTAGGAGTGATATCAGGAATGGGGGCAACATTAGTGGTGAGGTTGTGTCAGCAATGGAGGGGCTGTATTGGCAGATTGTGGCCAGTATCAGTAGGGGTGCAGGAAGTGTATCAGGGTAGGGGCAATATCAGGAGAGGCATCGGGGATGAGAGGTTGTATTCTTGAGGGAGAAGAGGAATCAGTGATGAGGACTGTGCTGGGGTGGTAACAGAGATGGGGGCAGTATTAGCAGAGGTATCAGGAATAGGGATGGTATCAGGAAGAGGATCGGGTATGGTATCAGGAAGGGGATCTGGGATGTGGGAGGTATCAGGACGGGGGCCAGGGACGGGGGACTTTATTGGGGGTGGTGGTATCAGGGATGGGGCCAGTATTAGTAGGGGTATTTGAGATGGGGTAGTATCAATTGGGCTATCTCGGAGGGGGCAGCATCAGGAGGGGGATCAGGTAGGGTGACCAGATGTCCTGATTTTATAGGGACAGTCCCGATTTTGGGGTCTTTTTCTTATATAGGCTTCTATTACCCCCCACTCCCTGTCCCGATTTTTCACACTTGCTGTCTGGTCACCCTAGCTGATCAGGGTGGTGTCAGGAAGGGGATTGGGGAATGAAAGCTGCATTGGAGGGACAGAATCGGGGATGAGAGTGGTATTGGGAGGGGGATTAGGTATGGGGGGGCTGTATCAGGGATAAGGGACTGAGGATAAGGGGTGCGCATTAGGGAGAGTATCAGGGAGGAGGGCAACAGGGATAAGGGGCAGAAAACGGGGATGGGGCAGTAACAGGAGGGTTATTGGCGATGGGGGGTCTATCAGAAGGGGGATCGAGGACGAGAGGCGGGTACTGAATGAGGATGGAGGCAGCGTAGGAAGCAGCACCGGGGCCGGGGGCGGTACGGGGGAGGAGGGGCGGGGTATCGGGGCGGTGTGGGGCGGGCAGGGCCCCTCCCTGCCGGAGTCACAGAGCGGCCGCTGCCACGTCAGGGCAGTTTCCTGCCGCAGCCGGAGCCGAGTCAGCAGTAGACGTGCGAGTCCCCGCCCCCGCCGCTGCACAGCGGGGAGCGGCCGCCGCCGGGCCGGTCGCAGGGAGCCGCCGTCAGTCGCTGGCTCAACGTCCCCGCCATGGAGTCCCGCTACAACCTGAAGAGCCCGGGTGAGCGAGCGAGCGAGGGGCCGGAGTGGGGAGGGGGCAGCGGGACCCAGCAACGTCTTCCGGGTCCGTCTGCCTGGGCGGGAGTCGGCAGCCGGCTCCCTGCCGCCGTGCGCTGGGGCAGCGGCTGGCGGCCTCCCTCGAGGCCTCGGCGGCCCCGGGTTGGGCAGCGGGAGGAGCGGGCCGGGAGCCCGGCCCGGAGGCGCTGATAGGCCGGAGCGGGATCTGTGGCGGTGTTGGCGGCTCGGAGCTCCCTCAGCCCCAGGGCGACGAGGTCGGTTCATCGCCCTGCCCGCGGCGCTCTCGGCCCCGGGGGAGACGCTGACTTGGACCAGCAGCAGCGAGCCCCTTCCCGGGGGCGGGGAAATGGCTGAATCTCATTCCCAGGCGGCCCTTCTCTCCAGTGGCAGGGGCTCTGGGCGTTCACTTCCCCCCCAGGCCACAGCCTCTGTGTGCCCGCCACCCTCGCGTACCTGGCACCCCACTTTCCCTCTGCCCACCTGCGTCCCCCAATCCCCTTCGCCAGGGGTTCTGCCCCCCATTTCCCCCATTGATGGCCCCCCCATTCTCCCCACTGTGCCAGGGCTCCCTTCCCTCTTCCCCGCACTGCAGGGTCCCCCATTCTCCTCCCTGTTCCCTTCACACCAGAATCCTCATTCTCCCCACCATGCCAGGGGCTCTGTTTCCTCCAACTCTTCCTCATCAGGATCCCTCATTCTTTACACCAGTGGCTCTCAACTTTCCAGAGTACTGGACCCCTTGCAGGAGTCTGATTTGTCTTGCGTGCCCCCAAGTTTCACCTCCCTTTAAAACTATTTGCTTACAAAATCAGACATATAAAATACAGAGGTGTCACAGCTCACTATTCCTGAAAAATTATGCACTTTCTCATTTTTACCATATAACTGTAAAATCAATTGGAATATAAATATTGTATGTAGATTTCAGTGTATAATATATAGAGTAGTCTGGGTTGCCAGGTGTCTGGTTTTCTACTGGAATGCCCAGTTTAAAGGGGACCCTGGCAGCTCTGGTCAGCACTTATGGTGACCAGATGAGAGGAAGAAAATATTGGGACGGGGGGGTTTGCAAAAAAAAAAAAAAAAAGCCGAGTGCTGCTGGCGGAGCAGGAGAGAAAAAAATCTCAAACGTCTCTTTTGAGCACCCTCAGGCGCAGCCTGCTGCCTCCCCTGCCAAACGCCCCAGCCCAGGAGTAGCAACCCCCCCTCCCCCGGGCTGCACAGTTGTGGGTTCTTCGGGGCCACAGGCACTGGCTGGATGCCCAGTTTCCTTCGGCCTCCCCCGCACGTGTCCTAGTAGCTTGGCCCAAGGCCTCTCTCTGTTCTGCCTTCACCAGCGCAGTCCAGTACCTGGCCCTCAGGCAGCCTGGCCGGACCTGTCCCTGACGCGAAGCACGTGGTTCCCACAGGGCTTCTCCGGGGTCCGCCCCCCATAGCTCCCCGCGATTCACTGCCCCGGGGCTCTGCCGCGGCCTCACGCCCTGGGGAATCGGTGACGTTACCGCGGGGCTCTGCTATGGCCCCGCGCCGCGCCCGGTAGCCGCCGGAGCCCAGCCGGTCCTGCCCCGCAGCCCCCCCATGGCGCTCAAGGTTCTTGGCAAAGTCCTATGAGCGGGGTGGGGGAACCGGCGGCTCCCCACCGGCCACAGCGTCACTTCCGGCTGAGCGGCCAGTAGTAACCCCTTCCGGATCCGGCGGGGGAGGCTGGCTCGTGCCGGCTGAGCAGGGGAAGGAGAGAGAGAGAGAAAAAAAAAGCCAAGTGCTGCTTGCGAAGCAAATATTGGGACAAAGTGCATCCTGATCAAAGATCGGTCGGGATGTTGGACAAACACTTAAATATCGGGACGGTCCTGATTTTATCGGGACGGCTGGTCACCCTATCAGCACTGCTGATCAGGCCGTTAAAAGTCTGGTCGGTGGTGCAGCGGGGCTAAGGCAGGCTTCCTGCCTGCTCTACTCAGCGCAGCTTCCGGTAGTGGTGACATGTCCCTGTGGCCCCTAGGCACAGGGACTAGGGAGGCTTCGTGTGCTGGCCACGCCCCGAGCATCAGCTCCCTTTGGCCGGGAACTGCGGACAATGGGAGCTGTGGGGGCGGCGCACACCATGCAGAGCTGTCTGGCCGCACTTCCGCCTAGGGGCTGGGCATGCTGGCCGCTTCTGGGAGCAGCGCGGAGCCTGCATTAGCCCCACTGTGCCACTGACTGGGAGCCACCTGAGGTAAGCGCCGCTTGGCCGGAGCCCACACCCAATCTGCTGCCCCAGGTCGGAACACCCTCCTACACCCAAACTCCCTCCCACACCCCCAGCCCTGAGCCCCTCCTGCACCCAAACTCCCACCTGGAGCCTGCACCCCAAACCCTCTCCCGCACCCTAAACCTCAGCCCTGAGCCCCCTCCTGCACCCCAAACCCCATATCACTGGTGCCACCCCAGAGCCTGAACCCCCAGTTGGAGTCCCCACCGACACCCTAACCCCCTGCCCCAGCCCGGAGCCCACTCCTGCACTCCAAACCCCTTGGCCCCAGCCTGGAGCCCCCTCCTGCACCTCAAACCCCTCATCCCCAGACCCACCCTGGGGCCCGCACCCCCAGTCATAGCCCTCACCCCCTCCCTATCTCCTGCCCCAGCCCGGAGCCCCCTCCCACATGCTGAACCTCTCATTTCTGGCCCCACCCCAGAGCCTGCATCGCCAGCTGGAGCCCTCTCCCTCTCCTGCACCTCTGCCCCAGCCCAGTGAAAGTGAGTGAGGGTGGGGGAGAGCGAGCAACGGAGGGTGGGGGGCTGGAGTGAGTGGGTCCAGGGCCTCAGAAAAAGGGGCGTGGCAGGGTCTCAGGGAAGAGACTGAGTTCTGTTTTGAGCAATTAGAAAGTTGGCAACACTAAGAGCAGTATAAACAAGTCATTGTCTATATGAAATTTTAGTTTCTACTGATATCGCTAGTGCTAGGCAAATATCTATATGAGTTGATGTACCCCTTCATAGGCGCTGACTCCGTGGGCGCTCAGGGGCTGGAGCACCCAGGGGGAAACATTAGTGGGTGCTCTGCACCCACAGGCAGCCAAGCTCCCCCCCGCCTCACCTCTTCCCCCCTGAGTGCGCCGCGTCCCTGCTCCTCCACCTACCTCCCAGCATTGCCTGCCAGATCGCCGCCAAACAGCTGTTTGGTGGCGTTAGCCCTCTCCAGGGGCGGAGGGGGGAGGGAGCAGGAACGTGGCATGCTCAGGGAAGGAGGCGGGGCTAGGGCGGGGATTTGAGGAAGGACTTGGAATAGGGGCAGGGAGGGGGCAGAGTTGGGGCGGGGACTTTGGGAAAGGGGTTAGAATGGGAGTGGGGCCGGGTGCAGAGCGGGAGGTCGAGCACCCACGGGAAAGAGGGGAAGTCAGCGCCTAGGTACCCCCTGGAAGACCTCTGAATGGCTGTTGAGAACCACCACTTTACACCCTGTCTCTCTGTGTGTGTCTCCCTCTCCTTCCCTTCCTCTTTTACTCTTTTTTTTTTTTTTTGAGAGAGAGAGAGAGAGAGAGAGTACTTCACTCCAGATTGGATGGTGCCATCTCACCCCAACCAGGAGGCAGAATTAATTGCACTGTTAATAATAGAATACTATTTATTTAAATATTTTTGGATGTTTTCTACATTTTCAAATATATTGATTTCAATTACAACACAGGATACCAAGTGTACAGTGCTCACTTCATATTTATTTTTGATTACAAGTATTTGCACTGTAAAAAAACAAGAGAAATAGTATTTTTCAATTACTTCAAGTCAAAGTTGCAGAAACTATCAGAAGTCTGCATCCCAAGAAAGGGGAAAAAATTCATAGGCAGGAGTTGTAGACCAAGCTGGATGAGCAAGCATCTCAGAGAGGTGATTAAGAAAAAGCAGAAAGCCTACAAGGAGTGGAAGATGGGAGGGATCAGCAAGGAAAGCTACCTTACTGAGGTCAGAACATGTAGGAATAAAGTGAGAAAGACCAAAAGCCGTGTAGAGTTGGACATAAGAACGGCCGGGTCAGACCAAAGGTCCATCTAGCCCAGTATCCTGTCTATTGGGATGATTTAGCTGGGAATTGGTCCTGCTTTGAGCAGGGGGTTGGACTAGATGACCTCTTGAGGTCCCTTCCAACTCTGATATTGTATGATTCTACCGACAGTGGCTAATGCCAGGTGCCCCAGAGGGAGTGGACCTAACAGGCAATGATCAAGTGATCTCTCTCCTGCCATCCATCTCCATCCTCTGACAAACAGAGGCTAGGGACACCATTCCTTACCCATCCTGGCTAATAGCCATTCATGGACTTAACCACCATGAATTTATCCAGTTCTCTTTTAAACGCTATTATAGTCCTAGCCTTCACAACCTCCTCAGGTAAGGAGTTCCACAAGTTGACTGTGCGCTGCGTGAAGAAGAACTTCCTTGTATTTGTTTTAAACCTGCTGCCTATTAATTTGGTGACCTCTAGTTCTTGTATTATGGGAATAAGTAAATAACTTTTCCTTATTCACTTTCTCCACATCACTCATGATTTTATATACCTCCATCATATCCCCCCTTAGTCTTCTCTTTTCCAAGCTGAAGAGTCCTAGCCTCTTTAATCTCTTCTCATATGGGACCCGTTCCAAACCCTTAATCATTTTAGTTGCCCTTTTCTGAACCTTTTCTAGTGCCAGTATATCTTTTTTGAGATGAGGAGACCACATCTGTACGCAGTATTCAAGATGTGGGCGTACCATCGATTTATATAAGGGCAATAATATATTCTCAGTCTTATTCTCTATCCCCTTTTTAATGATTCCTAACATCCTGTTTGCTTTTTTGACTGCCTCTGCACACTGCGTGGACATCTTCAGAGAACTATCGACGATGACTCCAAGATGTTTTTCCTGACTTGTTGTAGCTAAATTAGCCCCCATCATATTGTATGTATAATTGGGGTTATTTTTTCCAATGTGCATTACTTATATTTATCCACATTAAATTTCATTTGCCATTTTGTTGCCCAATCACTTAGTTTTGTGAGATCTTTTTGAAGTTCTTCACAGTCTGCTTTGGTCTTAATTATCTTGAGCAGTTTAGTATCATCTGCAAACTTTGCCACCTCACTGTTTACCCCTTTCTCCAGATCATTTATAAATAAGTTGAATAGGATTGGTCCGTGGACTGACCCTTGGGGAACACCACTAGTTACCCCTCTCCATTCTGAGAATTTACCATTAATTCCTACCCTTTGTGCCTGGTCTTTTAACCAGTTCTCAGTCCATGAAAGGACCTTCCCTTTTATCCCATGACAGCTTAATATACGTAAGAGCCTTTGGTGAGGGACCTTGTCAAAAGCTTTCTGGAAATCTAAGTACACTATGTCCACTGGATCCCGCTTGTCCACATGTTTGTTGACCCCTTCAAAGAACTCTAATAGATTAGTAAGTCACGATTTCCCTTTACAGAAACCATGTTGACTATTGCTCAACAGTTTGTTTTTCTATGTGTCGGACAATTTTATTCTTAGCTATTGTTTCGACTAATTTGCCCGGTACTGACGTTAGACTTACCGGTCTGTAATTGCCGGGATCACCTCTAGAGCCCTTTTTAATTATTGGTGTTACATTAGCTAACTTCCAGTCATTGGGTACAGAAGCCGATTTAAAGGGCAGGTTACAAACCTTAGTTAATAGTTCCGCAACTTCACATTTGAGTTTTTTCAGAAGTCTTGGGTGAATGCCATCTGGTCCCGGTGACTTGTTAATGTTAAGTTTATCAATTAATTCCAAAACCTCCTCTAGTGACACTTCAATCTGTGACAGTTCCTCAGATTTGTCACCTACAAAAACCGTCTCAGGTTTGGGAATCTCCCTAACATCCTCAGCCGTGAAGACTGAAGCAAAGAATCCATTTAGTTTCTCTGCAATGACTTTATCGTCTTTAAGCACTCCTTTTGTACTCGATCATCAAGGGGCCCCACTGGTTGTTTAGCAGGCTTCCTGCTTCTGATGTACTTAAAAAACATTTTGTTATTACTTTTGGAGTTTTTGGCTAGCCGTTCTTCAAACTCCTCTTTGGCTTTTCTTATTACATTCTTACACTTAATTTGGCAGTGTTTATGCTCCTTTCTATTTGCCTCATTAGGATTTGACTTCCACTTTTTAAAGGAATTCTTTTTATCTCTCACGGCTTCTCTTACATGGTTGTTAAGCCACAGTGGCTCTTTTTTAGTTCTTTTACTGTGTTTCTTAATTTGGGGTATACATTGAAGTTGGGCCTCTATTATGGTGTCTTTAAAAAGCGCCCATGCAGCTTGCAGGGATTTCACTTTAGTCACTGTACTTTTTAACTTTTGTTTAACTAACCCCCTCATTTTTGCATAGTTCCCCCTTTTGAAATTAAATGCCACAGTGTTGAGATGTTCTTCCCACCATAGGGATGTTGAATGCTATTGTATTATGGTCACTATTTCCAAGCGGTCCTGCTATAGTTATCTCTTTGACCAGCTCCTGTGCTCCACTCAGGACTAAATCTAGAGTTGCCTCTCCCCTTATGGGTTCCCGTACCAGCTGCTCCATGAAGCAGTCATTTAAAGTATCGAGAAATTTTATCTCTGCATTTCGTCCTGAAGTGAAACGTTCCCAGTCAATATGGGGATAATTGAAATCCCCCACTATTATTGAGTTCTTAATTTTGATAGCCTCTCTAATTTCCCTTAGCATTTCATCATCACTATCACTGTCCTGGTCAGGTGGTCTATAATAGATCCGTAATGTTATATTCTTATTAGAGCATGAAATTTCTATCCATAGAGATTCTATGGAACATGTGGATTCACTTAAGATTTTTACTTAATTTGATTCTACATTTTCTTTCACATATAGTGCCACTCCCCCCTCCCCCGCATGACCTGTTCTGTCCTTCCGATATATTTTGTACCCTGGAATGATTGTGTCCCATAGATTGCTCTCAGTCCACCAGGTTTCTGTGATGCCTATTATATCAACATATCCTCCTTTATCACAAGGCACTCTAGTTCACCCATCTTATTATTTAAACTTCTAGCATTTGTGTACAAGCACTTTAAAAACTTGTCACTGTTTATTTGTCTGCCCTTTTCTGTTGTGTCAGATTCTTTTTTATGTGAATGTTTATCATCTGATCTGGCCCTTACATTATCCTCTTCCATCCTCTGCTCCTGACTATAACCTGGAGATTCTCTATTATTAGACTCTCCCCTAAGAAGTCTCTGTCCGATCCACATGCTTCTCTGCAGCAGTCGGCTTTCCCCCATCTCCTAGTTTAAAAACTGCTCTACAACCTTTTTAATGTTTAGTGCCAGCAGTCTGGTTCCACTTTGGTTTAGGTGGAGCCCATCTCTCCTGTTTAGGTTCCCCCCATCCCAAAAGTTTTCCCAGTTCCTAATGAATGTAAACCCCTCCTCTCCACACCATCGTCTCATCCACGCATTGAGACTCTGAAGCTCTACCTGCCTACCTGGCCCTGCGCATGGAACTGGGAGCATTTCTGAGAATGCCACCATAGAGGTCCTGGATTTCAGTCTCTTCCCTAGCACCCTAAATTTGGCCTCCAGGACAACTGTCCTACCCTTCCCTATGTCATTGGTACCTACATGTACCACGACCGCTGACTCCTCCCCAGCAGTACACATAAGTCTGTCTAGATGCCTCGAGAGATCCGCAGCCTTCGCACCAAGCAGGCAAGTCACCATACGGTTCTCCCGGTCATCACAAACCCAGCTATCTACGTTTCTAATGATCGAATCTCCCATTACTAACACCTGCCTTTTCCTAGTAACTGGAGTTCCCTCCCCCAGAGAGGTAACCTCTGTGCGAGAGGCAACCCCGGCACCATCTGGAAGAAGGGTCCCAACTATGGGAAGGTTTCCCTCTGCTCCCGTTGACTGCTTTGCTTCCCGGGGCCTTTCATCCTCCTCAACAGCGCAGGGGCTGTCTGACCGGAGGTGGGACAATTCTACAGTGTCCTGGAAAGCCTCATCAACATGCCTCTCTTAGCTCCTCCAGTTCCGCTACCCTGGCCTCCAAAGTCCATACGTGGTCTCTGAGGGCCAGGGGCTCCTTGCACCGATTGCACAGATATGCCACCCGCCCACAGGGCAGGTAATCATATATGCTGCACTCAGTGCAATAAACTGGATAGCCCCAACTCTGCAGCTGTTCTTCTGCCTGCATTGTCTCCTAGTTAATGAAAGGGTTGTTTAAGCAAGAAGTTTTGAATGTAGTTTGGTTTATTGGTTTTAAGGGAAAACAGATGGAACCGGCAAGGGACCTTGCAATGGGAATTAAAACCAATAGTAAAAGGTTCTATAGCCATATAAAGAAGAAGAAAACAAAGAAAGAAGTGGTGGGACCACTAAACACTGAGGTTAAGGATAATCTAAGCATGGCCCAATATCTAAACAAATACTTTGCTTCAGTCTTTAATGAGGAGCTTAGGGATAATAGCAGGATGACAAATGGGAATGAGGATATGGAGGTAGATATTACCACATCCAAGGCAGAAGCCAAACTCAAACAGCTTAATGGGACTAAATCTAGGGGCCCAGATAATCTTCATCCAAGAATATTAGAGGAACTAGCACGTGAAATTGCAAGCCCATTAGCAAGAATTTTTAATGAATCTGTAAACTCAGGGGTTGTACTGTACGACTGGAGAATTGCTAACATAGTTCCTATTTTTAAGACAGGAAAAAAACGTGATCTGGGTAACTACAGGCTTGTTAGTTTGACATCTGTAGTATGCAAGGTCTTGGAAAAAAATTTGAAGGAAAAAGTAGTTAAGAACATTGAGGTCAATGGTAATTGGGACAAAATACAACATGGTTTTACAAAAGGTAGATCGTGCCAAACCAACCTGATCTCCTCCTTTGAGAAAGTAACAGATTTTTTAGATAAGGAAATGCAGTGGATTTAATTTACCTCGATTTCAGTAAGGCATTTGATACAGTTCCACATGGGGAATTATTAGTTGAATTGGAAATGATGAGGATCAATATGAAAATTGAAAGGCGGATAAGGAACTGGTTAAAGGGGAGACTACAATGGGTCATACTGAAAGGTGAACTGTCAGGCTGGAGGGAGGTTACTAGTGGAGTTCCTCAGGGATCGATTTTTGGGACCAATCTTATTTAATCTTTTTATTACTGACCTTGGCACAAAAAGTGGGAGTATGCTAATAAAGTTTGCGGATGACGCAAAGCTGGGAGGTATTGCCAATACAGAGAGAGACTGAGATATCATACAGGAAGATCTGGATGACCTTTTAAACTGGAGTAGTAGTAATAGGATGAAATGTAATAGTGAAAAGTGCAAGGTCATGCATTTAGGGATTAATAAGAATTTTTGTTATAAGCTGGGGATTCATCAATTGGAAGTAACAGAGGAGGAGAAGGACCTTGGAGTATTAGTTGATCACAGGATGACTATGAGATGCCAATTTGATATGGCCGTGAAAAAAGCTAATGTGGTCTTGGGATGCATCAGGTGAGGTATTTCCAGTAGAAATAAGGAGGTGTTAGTACCATTATACAAGGCACTGGTGAGACCTCATCTGGAATTCTGTGTGCAGTTCTGGTTTCCCATGTTTAAGAAGGATGAATTCAAACTGGAACAGGTACAGAGAAGGGCTATTAGGATGATCCGAGGAATGGAAAACCTGTCTTATGAAGGGAGACGCAAAGAGCTCGGCTTGTTTAGCCTAACCAAAAGAAGGCTGAGGGGAGATATGATTGCTCTCCATAAATATATCAGAGGGATAAATACCAGGGAGGGAGAGGAATTATTTAAGCTCAGTATCAGTGTGGACACAAGAACAAATGGATATAAACTGGCCATCAGGAAGTTTAGACTTGAAATTAGACGAAGGTTTCTAACCATCAGAGGAGTGAAGTTCTGGAACAGCCTTCTAAGGGTAGCATTAAGGGCAAAAGACATATCTGGCTTCAAAACTAAGCTTGATAAATTTATGGAGGGGATAGTATGATGGGATAGTCAAAGATCAATTAATTGCCAAAATTAGGCTATTAGCGGTAAATATGCCCAATGCCCTGTAATGGGATGTTAGATAGGGTGGGATCTGAGTTACTACAGAGAATTCTTTCCTGGTGTCTGGCTGGTGAGTCTTACCCACATGCTCAGGGTTTAGCTGATCGCCATATTTGGGGTCGGGAAGGAATTTTCCTCCAGGGCAGACTGGCAGAGGCCCTGGGGGTTTTTCGCCTGCCTTTGCAGTGTGGGCACAGGTCACTTGCTGGAGGATTCTCTGCACCTTGCAGTCTTTAAACCATGATTTGAGGACTTCAGTGGGTCAGACATAGGCTAGGGGTTTGCTGCGGGAGTGGGTGGGTGAGATTCTGTGGCCTGCATTGTGCAGGAGGTCGGACTAGAGACGATCATAATAGTCCATTCTGACCTTAAAGTCTATGACTCTAAAGACTCAGAGAAAAGAATGCTATAGACTGAACCACCAACATTACATTCTGCAGCAACCTGGGATATCCTTGAAGGTCTTTCCATTCAAGTATTAAGTATTTGCTGTCTAAGAAAACAAGTAATTTCCTGGTAAATCTATTCCTGTTTCAAAAAAAAAAAAAATCTGCTGACAACTGCACAAACTTTAGAAAGCCAGGAATAAGTTTACAGTTTGCATCTGTGTACAGCATGCATTACAATAGGGCCTTTCATAACATGAACATACACAATGATAAATTCTGAAGTTTTAAAGCAAAGATAATTATTACTTAAGCAAACACAAAACACCAGAAAAAATGCTTAAAGTGAAAATCTTTTCTCAAACTCTCCTCCCGCAGGCTTTCAATGTTTTAAATTGGGGGCCAACACCCTTAGAATAGTTAAAAATAATTAAAAATAGTAGTCATTTCAGAGTTATTTGTCCAAACCATAGTGACACTACAGGATAGCAACTAGTCATTTTCCCCATTATAGTAGATAGTCATAGGTTCTAAGTTGTAAGTGAAAATCCTAACTAATGTGTGAGACTGTTAGTGAATTATTTATAGCACTTCTGTTTTTCAGGGTATATAATTTCATTTTTAGCATTTTTCAGTTTTATGCAGATATTCAAAAACAGGGTTTTCAGGGCTTACATTATTCATTATAGTGATATATACTATAATAAGTAATATCTTTATAATTTTCCTTAGCACACTAATGTAGTAGTTTCAAACAGTGCTATGTTAAAGCGCACTAGGTAACCTTTAGTCAAGTGCACACCAGCAGAGCCTACACCGACCAATAATGCACAATATGTTAGTGCACTTTAGAAATCACACCTCCATAGCCTACATTACTGCTTGGTGTATACATGCCCTTAGATAAAAGTAACCAGTTCCAGAGTTTATTGGATTAACACCAATTTCATTATTTTTATATCAGGGTATTTTATCAGTCAAAACCTAAAATCAGAAGCCCTAATTACGTACTGTAGAAAGTGACTAAATCCACATAAACATTCAGATAAAAGATATCCTTTATGCAAAACCAAGAAAACCTTTATAAGTTCAGTTAAAAGCATTTATTTGAAGCCTAATCAAGGTTACTTGTACATTTCAAATCTGGTGGGAAGTTTGATCTGAAGAATGAATCACAAAATTCTCCTATGAAAATGAGAACTGATATTTAAGCCAGGTAAATAGCACCTCTAACATGTCAGATTAGCTGCAGCAGATTTCAATATAAAATTTATCACAAGGATAAAGGAAAGCAGAGCATCTGCTCTAGAAATGAAACTGAGTTAGCAAAACAATTTTAAACATGGTTTTAATCGTGTCCATGCTAACACAGTTTAAGCATATTTTGCCTAGCCAAGGTAGGCAGTCAAATCTGTTTTTAAAATGCATTTCTATCTAGAAAACGTGGAGTTTAATCAGTAGAGTGAGTGTCAGTGGATGATGGTGACATTTGAAAGTGGATAGACAAATCTGACAGAGAACTGAAGTGTCTGGACAACGAAGTCCTTGAAAAGTTACTTTTGATCATTTTTACAATGTGCTCCAAGTAAAATTAACCACATCTTGACTATTTTACACAAATCATTTACAAAGTAACCATATTATTTATAAACAGAACATTTTTAAGCCATCAAATGCAACAATGTAGTGATACTATTAAAAAGAAATAAAAAAGGGAGTCACCTGACTAACAAAGTTCTGAACTATGTAAACACAAGTAAATGTGTATCAATTTTTATATTCTCTGGGAGGAGGTGGCTTGAGCCTTAGAAACTACAGATAAAAAAATAGGATGAGGAGATAGTCTGAAAGCTGTGTCTTATTGAGGTAATATAACAGCGATCTTGAAATATCCAAGAATTGAATTTCTTCTCTCCTGAAGAGTTTTGGAAAGATAACTGGTTAAATTAACAGACTAATACAAATAAAAGTCCAACACAACTTTGGGACTAGAGTTGGGATGAGTTCTCAACATCACTCTATCTCTATGAAAAGTTATGTAAAAAGAATCAGTCATAAGAGCCTGGTGTTTACATCAGCCAGAAGGTCAGAAATGGAGGCTATAAAGGCTGCTTTGAGAGTAAGGTTGTGTAAAGTGCATTCAGAAAGAAGCTCAAAGGGAGATTCCATAAGGTTTGGAAGGATAATACTGAGATCCCAGATTGGAGGTGGTTCTCTCGCTGGTGGATATGCATGCAGTAACCTCTTTAGAAATCTAGATACTGTGGGGTGAGGGGGAAAAAAAATGAACATGACTGCATGGGTGGGTAGCAAACCAACATCACTGCAACATGGATTTTGACTAAATTGAATGAACAAGTTCAGAATGTTTGAATTAGGGCTGTCGATTAAACGCAGTTAACTCATGCGGTTAACTCAAAAATTAATCACAATTAAAAAAATTAATTGGGATTAATCACAGCTTTAATAGCACTGTTAAAACAATAGAATACCAATTGAAATTTATTAAATATTTTGGATGTTTTTCTACATTTACATATAAAAATGTGTTGTAATTGAAAAAGTGTATATTTTTTTATTACAAATATTTGCACTGTAAAAATAATAATCAAAAGAAATAGTATTTTTCAATTCACCTCATACAAGTGCTGTAGTGCAATCTTTTTGTTGTGAAAGTGCACCTTACAAATGTAGATTGTTTTGTTTTTAATGCAGTTTAATATATATATTAAAAAAAAATGTAAAACTTCTGAGTGAACTTGTAGGCTCTGTCCTACTTCTTGTTCAGCCAATTGCTAAAACAGACAAGTTTGTTTACATTTACGGGAGATAATGCTGCCTTCTTATTTACAATGCCATCAGAAAGTGAGAACAGGCATTTGCATGGCACTTTTGTAGCTGGGATAGCAAGGTATTTACGTGCCAGATATGCCAAACATCCGTATGTTCCTTCATGCTTCGGCCACCATTCCAGAGGATATGCTTCCATGCTGATGATGCTCTTTTTTTTTTTTTTTTTTAAAGTGTTAATTAAATTTGTGCTTGAACTCCTTGGGGGAGATTTGTACATCCTCTGCTCTGTTTTACCCACATTCTGCCATATATTTCATGTTATAGCAGTCTCGGATGATGACCCAGCACATTGTTCATTTTAAAAACACTTTCACTGCAGATTTGACAAAACGCAAAGAAGGTAGCAATGTGAGATTTCTAAAGATAGCTACAGCACTCGACCCAAGGTTTAAGAATCTGACATGCCTTCCAAAATCTGAGGTGTGGAGCATACTTGCCTGCCTATGAATTTTTTCCCCTTTCTTGAGAGGCAGACTTCTGGTAGTTTCTGCAACTTTGGCTTGAAGTAATTCCAGGCCTCTTGTGCCTTTAGATCCACAAGTTCTTCAGTCCAATCCACTTCCCTAACTAATTTCCTTAATTTTTTAAAATTAGCCCTTTTGAAATCAAAAACCCTAGTCAGATCTGTTTTTGTTTATCCTTCCATTTAGTTTGAACTGAATTAGCTCATGATCGCTCGAACCAAGGTTGTCCCCTACAACTTTTTCTTCTATGAGGTCTTCACTAGTCACCAAAACTAAATCAGCTCTCACCCATAGCGCTATACTTCCCAGGACTACAAAATGCCCTGACAGATCTCCTGAGCAGACAGCTTTCCGTGGATCTTGAATGGCCTGTGAGTCCGTTATATGAAACATCTTTCAGGGAGGGGGCCAACCATTAGGAGACCTCTGAGAAAAAGACAGGAATAAGAATGTCCCAATTTCTGCTTGAGGTTAGGCCTAGCTCCAAGATCCTTATCAGGCACATTCCTCATTGCATTGTCTCCAAGCATAATGCATACTTACCCTCCCACCCCTCTGATTCAGAGGCCGTTGAAGAATTTAAGACACCCATGGTAGCATCTGCTTGGCCAAGACAATTCTGGTACCGGGATCTTGTGGTCTTGTCAACGCACCCTCCCAAACTCTAACCTTTTCTGTAAGACTTCATCTCCCAGGAGAATGGGAACATTCTGTATTCAGATCTAGCCTACCTCCACTTCATAGCCTGGATATTGGCTGGATGGATGGGCATGAAAAGATCTTGTTTTTTGGATGCTCAAAACATCTTAATTCAAAATATAAAGGATTCCACCAGACTAATATATGCTGCCTGGTGGAAGAAGTTCTCACTTTTATCTGGGTACATTTAGCAGCTATATGGGCGACGGGTATAATAGGCAGTTGCCGGCCACCTGCCACCGGACACCTGGCCCGTGGTGGCCCTGCCCCTTCCCCGAGGCCCCTGCTGCCTGCCGGTAAGTCCTCCACTCTATCACTCCCTCCCCCCCACCCGTCCGGAAGTCCCTGCTGCTCGCTGTGTCCCTCCTCCTCCTCTTAAGGGAGGGTGGTGTCAGTGCTCCGGCATGCGGGGGGCAGGGCTGGCAGGATAGCCTTCCCAAAGCTGGGGTTCACCCGCCGCCCAGCTATCACCACCGTTTCCGGGGATATACAGTTTTTCCAATCCAGTTGTGACTAGATTCCTCAAGGGTCCTACACATGTTTTTCCATCAGTTAGGGAGGTGCCTCTTTCCTGGGACCTCAGTGTGGTCCTAGCAGGTTTAATGGCTCCCCCGCTTGAGCTCTTGGCAACTTCTTTGCTACATTTATCCATGAAGGTAGCATTTTTAGAAGCAATCGCATTAGAGAGAAGAATTGAGAAAATACAATCATTTACAGCATATCCTTCATGTATGATTTTGTATAAGGATAATCCTTAGTCCCCATCCCAAGTTTTTGCCTAAGGTAGTCACTGATTTTCATTTGAAACAAATACATTTAAAACTTCTCTTTCCCAAACCATATATCTGTCAGTGGGAGGCTAGAGCACCATGAGCACCATCCTGCTGATCTGCTGTTTGGCGTCTCGGGGAGGGGATTGGGGGAAGGCAAAGAACAGCAAGCTGTGGGCGGAGGCCTCGGGAGTCTGGGGGTGGAGCGAGGGCAGGGGCCTTAGTGGCTGGGGATGGAGTGAGGGTGGGAAGAGGTGGAGCGAGGGCGTGGCTTTGGAATGGACCCCGGCAAAAAATAAAAGTCAGTGCCTATGAGCATGAGGCTGAGGGTGGAAGAGGAAACAGAGAGCTTCCTTCTCTTTCATTCCAGTAGTCAGAGAGGGTTGGGTGGGTGTGGGGCTTCACACTTAGCAAATGCTTATTACTATGAGAGTGATATGAATGATAGAGCTACCATGCATGGTCCAGGGACAGTACCCTGATAGAAATCCCAGCACGTTTACCTTTCCAAGCATCTGGAAAGGAGTGGAGGCTATCTCTTCACCTAGCCTGATTAGCAATCCCCCTTCCCCCCAGTTTTTCATACATCTGTGTCTATTAAGTTTGGCCTCCTGTCTACTAGGCATCTGGTTAACTTTCCACTGTTGAGCGTGTAGATATGCGTGAGAGTGTACGAGAGGGGAGAAAAAATTGATGGGATTACTGACAAAAGAGAGTGTTGAGGGGAGAGAAGAAAGGAGTTACAGAAAACATATGGGAGGAGATAGAAAACATTTCTGTAATAATAGAAAGAGATGAGCGGGTGGAGGCAAGAGAGAAGGAAAAATGGAAATATACTGAAAATAACTCAAAAAAAGATACACCATGATCTGTTTTGAGGGGTGGATAGGGAAATGGAGTGGAGTAAAGACGGGAAGGAAAAAACACAACCGAAGCAAGAGAGTCCTAGTAAATAGGGCTGACAAATAGTACTTGACAACTATATTATTCAGTGAATGTCACTGGCATTTGTAGAATAATTTCATTTGATACTTTTGTGGTATTTGACTAGCACTAAAGATAGCTAAGTACTTTTTGGCAGTTATAATATTAGATGAATACTGTAGAATGTATTCAGCTTTTTTTTTTTTTGCTATTTGATAAGCTCTAATATTAAGTTACATCTTAAAAATATTATATAGAATGTTGATTCACAATATTTTACAAATAAATACAGCATCCAACTGTTCCATTCCTTTAAATTGCAGGAGGCGTGGCATTGGTGAGGTGTGGCGTTGGGCCTCAATGCAGAAAGTACTTAAGCATGTACCTAACTTTAAGCACATAAGTAGTCCCCATTGACTTCAGTGGGACTGTTCATGTGCCTGAAGTTAAACACGGGCTTAAATACTTTCCTGAACTGAGGCCTTAGTGTGGGAATGGGGGCACAAGTATTTTTCATCCTTACTGGTAGGCTTAGTTCTCAAGGTAGGGTAAATGTTTCGAGCACGATGTATGTATGGTTTCAAATGGCAAAATGTAAAGTGTATGATGTGTGTGTCCATGTACTTTCCAGTGTTCAGTCCTCTCGTAGAAATCTCTCAATGATTTTGTTTGAACTGTTAAAGACAATAGTTATGTAACTTTCCTGACTGTTAGCGGTCAAGGTGTAAAGTTTTTTAGGGCTTGTCTTCACTAGTGTGCTATATCGGTATATATCAATTCAGCTGTGCTGATGTAGTGCGTCTGGTGAAGATGCACTATGTTGATGGGAGAGTGTTGATGGGAGACCATAATTACCCCACCTCAACGAGATGTGGAAGCTACGGCAGCAGAAGTGTCTCCCGTTGACATAGCCTGGTGTAGACAGCGCTTTAAGTCAATGTAACTTACGTCGCTAAGGGGGTGACTTTTTCACACCCTGGAGCAACGTAAGCTACGCCGACTTAGGCAATTGCTGAAATGCAAGGAGGTTCTTCTTGTGATAAAATGTAATGATAGATATGCCTTGTTCATCTGTATTTATTGAAAGCAATTGTGAAATCCTAGTACCTTTTTTTTTTTTTTTTTTTTTTTTTTTTTTTTATATTTCCACCCCTCAGCTTTAATGTAGGGCTGAATTAATAAATCACATACAATTTACTCATAATGTTCAAATATGTTATTTGGGAAACTGTGAAACTAAATATAATTTTTCTCAGAACTTAGTGCTCTTAGGATACAGGATTTAATGAGTCATATCTGAGTAATTTATCATGTGTATCTTGGAGAAGAAGGAAGTCAGGTGGGAGAAGCATGGTGTTCTGGACCATATAAGCTGCTTTGTTAGATGAAGTGACTCCTTCAAGATAGTGCTAACAAAATCTTCTGTATATTTTTTTTAAGGGAGCTTTTCATATTGATATACCAAATTTCCTTTTTCAGCTGTCAAACGTTTAATGAAGGAAGCAGCCGAATTGAAGGATCCTACAGATCATTACCATGCACAGCCCTTGGAGGTTAGTTCCTGTGTATATTCACTGTAGCTGCTAGTTTGTGTCTGCTGTGTAATACCTAATATAATTTTTCTGACTGGTTACATTGCTTTAAGTCCATACTTAATATTTAATTTTGGTTTTGGAGATTAATAGACCTTATTAAAATGGTCAGATTTTTATTTTTTCCTTGAAAACTATAAGGAACATTTTAAATCTAATGACATGTCATGGACTTGACTCATCGGTAAAAAGTACATAATAAAAGTTAAGATTATATCTAAGTAGTCATGTCACATTGTTGCAATATGTTTTTTCCCCTGGGGATTGCATAACCTCATAATTTAAATGTGAAGTGGTTATGCATCCAAAAAGAAATTCATGTTATGTTTTGAAGTTACCCTAGCAGAAAGTTTAAGGCTAGATCCTGTAATTGGATTGACATGTGTGCAGCCCTGTGCATACATAGGAGCCCATTGAAGTAACTGGTGGTTCAGTATGAGCAGAAGGGAGCAGTTGCAGGATCTCACCTTTTAAAAAAAAAAAAAAAAAATCTTACCCTAAAGATGCTATCTATGCTGCAGTCTCAGTCCTGGACATTTTATAAACAGTCAAAAATTTGAGGAAAGGTGAAATCCTAGTGCTGACAAGAACGAAACTTAAAAAATGGTTATTTGTATCTATAGGCTTGTCTACATAGAGCAGTAATGGAGACTTTGGGGGGGGGTGATTTTTAAAGTGCACTAAAGCAGCAGTTCTCAAACTTTGGGTCGGGACCCCAAAGTGAGTTGAAGCCTGAGCCCCACCAACCCGGGTCAAAGCCAGAGCCCAAGGGCTTCCGCCCTGGGTGGTGGGGCTCAAGTTACAGGCACCCTGCCTGGGGCTGAAGCCCTTGGGCTTTGGCTTTGGCCCCCCTGCCCAGGCCAGTGGGGCTCGGGCTTTGGCTTTGACAGCCCCTCTTTTTCCCTCCCTCTCCCCCAACCTGGGGTGGCAGAGCTTGAGTGGGCTCAGGCTTTGGTCACCCTTCCTGGGGTCATGTTGTAAATTTTGTTGTCAGAAGTGGGTCGCAGTGCAATGAAGTTTGAGAACCCCTGCACTAAAGTGTTGCACATTAATTTGTTCATGTAGACTTTGCTAGTACACACTAAAGGTTCTAAATTCTAAAAAACAGAAGCCCTAAATGTTGGGACTTCGCCATTTGGTGGAATTTTTGCAAAAAAGCTTAGTGCACTTAGCATACTTAGAGCACTTAACATGCTTTTGGGTTCTATAAAATACAGATTATTGTTATTGGTTAGCTTTTGTTTTTACTTGCAGTTTTTCTCCTGAATAATGATTTTGGTAAAATATCAACTTTCTTTTTTTTTTTTTTACTTATATTTCTGTTTTAATTCCAGTGTTTTAAACCAAGTTTAGGGATAAACAACACCTGGATTTTTGTAATAGTAAGAATAAGAAGGCCTATTTCAGGATGTTGTTTGCTGGTATTTTGTATGAATGTACTGATTGCTTGTTAGGACAGTCTCTCTCTCTCCTGGGGAGAGAACAGTGAGAAGCAGAACCTGAATGGATGTTGATAGTATCTCCCTCTGCTCCACCATGTACAAACTGTATGTCAGCTGCCTGGCAGCCAGGATCACGGAGTGGGCAATGACCGAGGGAGCCATCAGCCTGGCCCAGAAGGGCTTCATGCCATTGCAGGGGTGTTAAGAGCACAACTTCCTGCTCCAGACCGTCATACAGACGACCAGGAGAACACGGAAGCAGTGCGCGGTAGCGTGGCTCGACCTGGCCAACGCCTTCGGGTCCATCCCCCATCACCATATCTTCGACACACTACAGGAGTTTGGGATGCCGGAGACCTTTCTCCACCTGATCTGGGAACTATACAAGGGCTGCAGCACCACCATCCGCTCGGTAGAAGGGGAGACTGCCGAGATACCGATCCGCAGCGGCGTCAAGCAGGATTGCCCCCTCAGCCCGATCGTCTTCAACCTCGCCATGGAGCCGCTCCTGCGGGCGATCTCCGACGGCACCGAAGGCTTCGACCTGCACGGCGAGAGGGTGAGCGTCTTGGCCTACGCGGATGACCTGGTCCTGATCGCGGACGACACCGAGAGGCTCCAGGGCATGCTCGACACCATCGGGAGAGCCGCGGACTGGACGGGACTCCGCTTCAATGCCAAGAAGAGCGCGACCCTCCACGTTGATGGGAGCAAGAGGGACTCGGTACTGACGATGGAGTTCCTCATCCAGGGCGAGTCCGTCGTCCCCCTGGCGGAGGGGCAGGCGTACCAGCACCTCAGCACGCCGACGGGCTTCCGCGTCTGGCAGACCCCCGAGGACACCATCCGGGAGATCCTGCAGGACGCCGCCAAGATCGACGCATCCCTGTTGGCGCTGTGGCAGAAAATCAACGCCCTCAACACCTTCCTGATCCCCCGCATCGCCTTCGTCCTGAGAGGATCCGCTGTGGCAAAGGTGCCCCTCAACAAGGCGGACAAGACCATCCGGCAACTGGTCAAGTAATGGCTGTCCTTGCCCCAGAGAGCCAGCAACGAGCTCGTATACATCAAGCACGGTGGTGCCAACGTCCCCCGAATGGGAGACCTGCGCGACATCGCAGTCGTCACGCACGCCTTCCGCCTCCTGACATGCCCGGACTCCAAGGTGAAGAACGTCGCAACGGCCGCCCTGCACGCCGCCACCGAGAAACGAATTGGCAGACCTCCTTCCGACCAAGATGTGACCACCTTTCTGAGCGGCTCCCTGGACGGCGAATTCGCCCAGGACAGGGGTGATCTCGCCTCACTGTGGTCCCGTGCCCGCAACGCCACGTGCCGACTGGGGAAGCGACTGGGCTGCTGCTGGGAATGGAGCGAGGAACGGCAGGAGCTGGAAGTCCTGATACCGCAGATCAGAACGGAGGACAACACCATCGTCACCCCCGGAGCCAGAGGCATGCTGGAGAGATCCCTGAAGGCCGCTGTCCGTGCGCTCTACGTGGACACCCTGAAGAAAAAAACGGACCAGGGTAAGGCCTTCGAGGTGACCGGCAAGTGGGACTCCAGCAACCACTTCCTCCCCACGGGCAGCTTCACCCGGTTCACCAACTGGCGGTTCATACACCGCGCCTGGCTGAATTGCGTCCCCCTCAACGGAGCCATCCGCCACGGGAACCGGGACAAACGCTGCAGGAAGTGCGGGTACGTCGCCAAAACCCTGCCCCACGTCCTATGCTGCTGCAAGCCCCATGCCAGAGCCTGGCAGCTGCGCCACAACGCCGTCCAGGACCGCCTAGTGAAGGCCATCGACCCGCGCCTGGGAGAGGTCACCGTCAACCGCGCCATCCCAGGCACCGACAGCCTGCTGTGCCCAGACATCGTCGTCATGGACGAGGTTGGAAAAAAGATCATCCTGGTCGACGTAACGATTCCATTCGAGAACAGGACCCCGGCCTTCCGTGAAGCCTGAGCCCGCAAGCTCGAAAAGTATGCCCCCCTGGCTGACACCCTGCGGACAAAGGGCTACGAGGTGCACACCGACGCTCTGCTCGTTGGGGCCCTGGGTGCCTGGGACCCATGTAACGAACGCGTGCTGAGGACCTGTGGGGTAGGCCATCGTTACGCGTGGCTCATGAGACACCTAACGGTCTCGGACACTATTCGTTGGTCTCGGGACATCTACACAGAGCACATCACCGGCCACCGCCAATACCGGGAGTGAGCTGGGGGGAAGAGACCTATAAACCCCCCCTGCTGGACTTCATCCCCTGAGCCCTGAACTCACCGAACCTAACTGAATCCCACCACGTGAGGGTCACCCCATCCTCATTACCCAGCCCACTTACTTATACCCATGACTGTCTCTGCTTTCTGTATGAGTGATGGACCCTCACCGCTTGTCGGCTGTATCTTGATCCTGCCCACCATTGGGGACATTGCAGTTATATATTATGTGTGCTGTCCAACACCAAAATACTAACATCCCCCTATACGCTGTATGTTACCTCCAATGACCAATAACTGGCGCTTCAAATTTTCTGTATCGTTTATTTTTCAAATATTATCTAATAAACTTTTAATTCTGTCCTTTCAAGAGTGATAAGTAGGTGGGCAAACATAGAGCTGTGATCTAGCACTCAGCATTAGTCATGAGTAGGGATATGACTTTGTCACAGTGTTGGTCACCACTGTCACCAGAACCTGTGAATTTTGCTGTTGATTTCAACTCAACTGTGAAAACAGTGAGCATGTCTTAATTAACAGGAAGCAATCATGACTTTTTCACGGTGTCAGCGGAAGTGAAAAAGTTAAAATGATTGGAATATGCAAACCTTTGAATAACGGTAAATAGCGGACAACAACAACAGCAACAAAATATGAGTAAAAATTGGCAAAGCAATTGGCAAAGTGCTAAGCAACGAGCACAACAATATTCTCAAGCATTTAATGAAAACAAAGGGAAGTTATTTTGTATGTAGTGCAGCATACATGTTGATTTTACTAGAAACACTAGCTATGACAAGAATCTGGAAAGTGCAACACGTACCAACAAGAGGCATTACAAGTGGAGGAAAACAGAAATCTGAAACGTCAGAAAACAGCTGTTTACTACTAAGATCGAAGAGCAGCTTTAAGGAGATATGAAGCTTTCAGAATAACAGAAGCCTTTTCTGCTTCTTGCATACCCTTGACAATTCAAAACTCAGAGGGTTTTCAGAATGCAATCTGGAACACACATTGGAGTTATACCTAGTGCAGACCAGTTTAGAAAGTTTTACTTACCGAAGAATTTTGAACATGACATTCAATAATTGGAGAGACAAGGTGGGTGAGGCAATATCTTTTACTGGACTAACTTCTCTCGTCTCTCTCACCAATAGAATTTAGTCCAATAAAAGCTAACTTCTGTTGGTGAGAAAGACAAGAGAAGTTAGTCCAGTAAAAGATGCTACCTCACTCACCTTACCTCGCTAATATCCTGGGACTAACATCCCAAAACTGCATACATTTAAGATTTAAAAGAAAAATTGTATGGCTTTGAAGGAATCAGCGTGGTAGCAGATGAAGCTATTGATGCTGAAGACAGATATGTACTCGATATTCTCGCCATCCTTGGCCGAACAAGCAGTGACAACAAAGCTACTTCAGCTCCATGTGAACAAAACAAGCTGGAAGTATTTTTGTTGAGTTACGAGGTTTTGGGAGCAGTTAATTTAAAACAGTAAGCTAGGCAATAAGGGAAACTGTTGAGAAATTCATAATACCCCATTTGATTGCGTGACAGATAATGCCACCTACATGGTGAAAGCTTGGGATTGAAGTTTGAAACCTTTATTTCTAAATGCAGTACACCTAATGTGCATGGTGCATTTGCTTAACCTTGTTGGCGATTTGTGGATGAAAATACTTTTAAAAGTAAATGCATTTGTTGTGGCTATAAAACAAGCTTTCACTGTCTGCCCTGCAATGAAAGCACAGTTTTCCCTTTTTCAATTAGAAACATACAAAAGTCCTTGCATCCCACCAACCTCTGGATGGAATAGCTGGTTTAGAGCACCTCTTTATCATCTTGAATATGCTGAGGATTAAATTTCATTTTTTAGAAAGGGGAATGATCATAATAGTTTTAATGTGTTGCAGAGGTTAATCTCTGCCAATCTGCATAAGTTAGAGGCTCTGGAAGAATTAGAGGCTCTAAAGGAGTTTGTACCACAAATCATGAATACTTTCACGGGTTATGAAGAACCCACAGTTCAGGCTCATTAGGTGAAAAATGACTGTGATCTTGTGCTGTGAGCTGAAAGCTCTGTTGAAACTTACCAACATCCAACAACCAAAAATTGCACCTCTAGAAAGCACAATAAAAAATAAGTCATACATGGAAACTGACTCAACCTCCCGCTTTTGCCAACCTGCTGCTGCTTTTTTCAGTGCTGTATTGCTCATTAACTGTAGCCTTTGCAATGCTGCACTGTCTTATAGTAGTTATCCTCATTTAGCTTTTTTCTGATTTTTAATTTTGAATTTTTGCTATGCTACAGAGCTACAGTCCATGCTTATTTTAATAAAGTAATGATTATCTGTTTTTGTCCTGCTCTCTCTGACTTGTGTGCTCTTGTTTTTTTGGTTTTTAGGATAATCTTTTTGAATGGCATTTTACTGTTAGAGGCCCTCCAGATTCGGATTTTGATGGAGGAATTTATCATGGACGAATAGTACTACCACCAGAGTATCCCATGAAACCCCCAAGCATCATTCTGTTAACAGTAAGAGTATTTAGCAGTCATCCTTTATATATGGTCATTTCAATTAGAGTAACCTTAAAAGACGTTAACAAATCATTTTTGGCAATATGAGAGAGAGTTCACTTAGAGAAAAGTGCAGAATTGTGGCTTTTTATTTTGTTTATCCACTTGTATACCTGTAAATGAGACTAAATGAAAAATTTGAAGACTATTTATGCAAGATTACATACATTATGGAAAAACCACTGTAGGATGAACTAAATTTAGTGCTTTGACCACTGAAAGAGGAGGGAAAATAGTTCCCCTACTGCTGTGGTAGGAGGCATAATGCCATGCCATTTGATTCACTTTGGAATAGTGATATAGGCAGGGACAGTTACCTATGTTGCTTGCTGAAATGTTATTTATAGTAACTGTAATGAAATATCTGTTTATTAAAACACTTTAAGTTCTTATTCCAAGGCCAGAGAAACAATGAGAAATCGTGGATGAGCAAACAAACTGAGTGATCTTGTCTTGAAAGAGGTTTACGATCCAGTTTCAATTGACATCAACAAGAGCTGCATGTGCCTAGCACCATGCAGGACCTTGCCTCAAATTTGTCAGGAGGATTTTATTTAGTAAATAATTCAATATTTGTGTATGTGTGTGTGTGTGTGTGTGTGTGTGTGTGTAAAGAGTATTAAAGTTGCAAAAACAAGCACTTAAAACTTAAGAAATGCCAGAATTAAGGTTACCTACGCAACCTTAATTCAGAACCCTTGTGCATATGCGTTAAGATACAAGAATGGAAAAAACATGTGATCATGTAATTAAAGACTGTATCATAATTAAATTATATCAGTGGAGCCATATTGACCCCTCTACTTGGGTCGTCAGCAGGGTTTTGGACTTTTGGATCTACCGTACAAATCTCTACCACTTGAGTTAATGGAGTAACTGGTAGTAGTAGGCTGTTATCCTCTATGTGGACCAGCTACTAGAAGGGGATGAGACACATGCTTTTCTAGTAGGTTTCACAGCTGTTTGTTGACAACAGAGGAATGTTAAACGCTCAGGATTCCTGAGTTCAATTCCAGGTTCTGAAGGGGAGCTTGCTACAGTGGTTATGGACCCTTCTGTTTCTGTGCCCTCAGCTTGTTCCTATCCTCCTCTGTCCTGTACACCCCTGGTTCCTGCCCCTTCAGCCTCTGCTTCTATTCATCCCCACTCCCTGGGTCCTTCCCTCTTCCTCTGCTCCCCTCTACCCTCTGGCTCCTGCAGCCTCTTCACCTATTCTGCATTCCATTTTGCTGCTCATCCTTTACACTGGCTGTGTGTCAGACAGGGAGCATAGATAGTGCAGGAAGGACAGTTTCACTGCTCTCAGTCCTGTGCCCCGAACCACAGTGAACCCCAGCAGCTGGGAGGAGTAATTGCAGGGAAGATCCTGCTCAGCCCCTGGAACACTGGGCTGAAGCATGCCCAGTGCAGATGGAATCATCAGAAAATTTAGCTGCAACACTCTGTCAAGCCTCTAGTAAGCATGTGCAAACTGAGATTTTTCAAAGGGTTATAAATTGGTCAAATCTGGATAATTTTCACTGGGATGGCAAAAAGCACTTTCCTGGTGTCAAATTTTAAGTCCCTCCGAAGCAGAGAGGTGCTAGAGTTTCTGAACTGAAATTTTTTTTTTCTTTTTTTTAAACAAATGAACGGGCAAAACAATGTATTTTTTCCTAATCTCATTCCTGGAAACTGCTGAACTGTTTTAGCTGAAACTTTCCCCTCCAAATCAGCCTCATGTGAACACCCAACATGGATTTGAAAGTATCAGGCAACCTTAACTATAGATGGTGCTACCAGCTCTGCCTGTATATATAACAAGAGCTAACCTTTCACCTTTTGCCAACACTTTAAAATATGTTTTGGCAAAAACGTGACCGCATCATAGTGACCTTAACTTCTAAATTCTTTTATATGATTCAAAAATTTGATTATGATCACCCATTATTAATCAATCCCAGTACATTTTCTATAGTATTCTTGGCTTTTAAATTTTAAAGTTATTCTCATTTGTCATATGAAATGTTGCAGATCTTAAAAGTGAAATACAGAACTCACTTTTGGAGGATTTCTGCTATTTGTTATGTTTAAAAGATATCTTACGATTGTCTTCAGTGCTTTGTGCAGACAGCAGCAAGGGTGGCTTCAACAAATCTAATCTAGCTTTATATTGTTGTCATTTGTTCAGTTGTTATATGATGTTTGCAAACAGATTTACTTGAAAAGATTTTTACTGTTTAGTTTTTTTGGTAGAAGCTAGTTTAACAAGGAATATTTGAGTTGAAGAATGTCTTTTCTTGTTTTTCTTCCCGGACTCCCTTCCCTGAAGGCCAATGGCAGGTTTGAAGTAGGGAAGAAAATTTGTTTAAGCATCTCAGGACATCACCCTGAAACGTGGCAACCTTCATGGAGTAGTGAGTATTACTTAACATTCAATGTAATTCTTCTTCAGCAAAACATTGATGGGACACCAACAAAACTAGTTTTCAGAATTATATTCTTTGTGAAATTATCCATTATCTTATCTCAGTTTTATACTGTGCTCAACAGCATATCATTTAAGCACATTGCTTGATATATGGGCCAAGCTCTGATAACATGCAGAAGAATTTCTTCTACTTACTCCCATGACCTCAGGAGACACTGGAAATAACATTGTTTCAGCTTCTGTCACTTATAGAGAAATAAGTAGAATGGAGGGAAGAGGCACATGGTTTTAGTGTTGTCATTTTTCCTGGATAAGTTGATAACTACACTTTGAATTTAATTCATTTCTATTAAGCTCACTTAATTGTAAACAAATCTTAGTTGAATTGACAATGGAATCAATATCTTATTATAGTATCTATTGATCACAGGACTAAAAAAAATAAATTCCAAGACAATACCTTATTTGCTGAATGCCAACTAATTGTATGTTTCTCCAGGGGTAAGGTAAAGGGTACATAGGCACATTGGCTGGTGCTGTGAGCACTTCCTCTCCTGTTTCAATCTAATTTAACCCTTCATGCCACTTTCTATTCAAGTTAGCACGGCTGGCCTTTAGGGTCTGAAAACTCCAAAGCTATGCCCCAACTCCATTTTTGGACCCACATACACGTCCATATTAATCTCCATTTTTAATCAGAATAGGAAAAATAGCCACTGAATTTGTGGAGGTCACCTTGGTGTAAATTAATCACTAGGATTGAAATATGTCACCTTAATTTTCCATAAACAACATGGGTTAGTCACAGTTTCCACCACAGTTGTCTGGAACTAGCTGTTGGGACCTGTATAGCCCATGATCATAAGTCCCATGGGTTTTCTTTTTTTGTGGATGCCAGGACTATGGCTACCACTGACAGTAGGCTGCCTTGAGTTCTGCAGATTAAATGGTTCCTCTGCTGAGTTGGCAAGATAGTCTCTGGCACAAGCAGGGATACTGCACGGTTGCAAGCAGCCAAGCCAAAGCAGACAGAAGTAGGAAGGCTGTCTCCCCTCAACTTGAGCAGCAACTACGGCATACTGGAAGGTGGAACCTGGCCTCCCTCCCACCCACCCTCAGCAGCACCCTTCCTCAGTCTTGTGAGAAGAGTGGAAAACAAGAAGCACCATAGGAGAAGTCTCCTAGGGAGAGAGTAAAGGGGGCTGATCTCAAGAGAGAAAAAAGATGGGGGTACCCAGGAAGGGGAAAGGTAAGGTGGTATGTTTGAGATCAGTGAAGGGATGTAAATTGATGTGAGAGGGAGGTATAGGGAGGACTCGGAAGAGACAATGCAATACAGATGGGCTCAAGGGGGTGGGAGATCAAGAGAAGTATGGTGAGCTATTGATATTTATTTGCCCCGGGTAAACGAGCAAGTAGAATTTTACATGACTGCGTATATAAAACATTTTGAGTGTTTTAAATTTATAGTTATGAAAAATACTTTGAATCCTATTTTAATTCCTAGTCTTGTCACTTTAAGTTTTCCTTCTGAATCAGCTTGAATAGCATTATAGGTTGGATATTAGGAAAAACTATGTCACTACGAGGGTGTTGAAGCACTGGAATGGGTTACCTAGGGAGGTGGTGGAATCTCCATCCTTGGAGGTTTTTAAAGCCCGTCTTGACAAAGCCCTGGCTGGGATGATTTAGTTGGGATTGGTCCTGCTTTGAGCAGGGGTTTGGACTAGATGACCTCCTGAGGTCTCTTCACCCTAATCTTCTATGATTCTATGAGTAGTGTGTGGTCAACTGAGTAACATGATTTGTAATTCTGACATGGCACTCTGTACTAAATGAACGCTATAAGGAGAGGGGAGGATCCAAGACCCTGAGTTTAAAATGACTGAATGGTTTTTGCTTTTTGTAAGTCTCACTGCACTATACTTCTTATACCTTTCCCTGAAGTGGGAAGAGGAGGAATCATGCAGCAGGATGCATTGCAGAAGGACCCATCTTTTTATGTCCCCCTCCGCCCCCTCTATCACTGTTTGTTTTTATGCTATATTGTTGTTAATTTGTCCCTACCCTGGCTATAAATGTCACACTTAAATATACTGAAAGGATTAAATTCTATGATCAGAGTATTGTGGAAAACCAGGGCTCATAGAATTGTGCATGAATCAGCATGTTCTGCTGAAGCAGAATTACAGCTATGAACATTTTGACGCTGCAGAATCGCAGGAGTTCTATTAGCAGAACAATTTTTCAGTCTCTGCTTAATAACTTTTAAACTTTTTTCAGCAATTGTTGAGGGCTTTTGTGGGCAGTATATATGCTGCTGTGGTATTTATTATCTGTGGGTTTGTATCTTAATTTTCCTAGGTAACCCTTCTGTGATTGCCTATTTAATTACTGTTATGGTGCCTTAAATTTTCATATAGGCATTGTTTTATTATATATAATAAACAGTTGTAATAAATCAAAAGAAGAAACATGTACACATGACAGGTATGTTATGTTCATTGCAGACGCACAGAAAAACTAGTCCTTGTCCCGATGTGCTGACAATCTAAGGCCCAAATTTAGCAAATAACTGTACGTAGGCCATGCCAACGTAATCTCCTTATTATCGTCCTTTTCCACCCTATTTCCTCCCTCCTTGTTTTGAACTCAACTGTTCATTTTGATCCATTATTTCTATGGGCCTTAGCCTTTCTTTTCTGTCTTTTATCCTCTGTCCCCTTCTATCAGCCATCACTTCACCATCTCCCCTTACGTAACCCTTCCATCTGTGACTCCTTGCCATAAAAGAAAAGGGATTTTTCTTGTGTTCTCCTTATTTTTTGTATACTATTTTTGTTGGTTTTAGTGTGATTACAAGAAATTCTCTTCAGACAGAATGGAATCTTTATAGGCAAAACTCATTACTTTTTTTTTTTCCTCCACAAAGTCTAGACTCAATTAAGTAACAATTCTGGGAAAAACTTAATTTGAATCTTTATTTTTTTCCCAATTTCAGTAAGAACAGCTTTACTAGCCATTATTGGTTTTATGCCAACCAAAGGAGAGGGAGCCATAGGATCCCTAGACTACACACCTGAGGAAAGAAGAGCACTTGCCAAGAAGTAAGTCTTCTTTTTTTAACATCTCCAACAATCTTTAATATAAAAATCATAGATCTGTAGGAAAGAGGATTCCCCTTTCCTCTGATCTAGATAATCACTTCTGGGATTGTCAGTCAATTGGAAATAAGCAACTATATATCAGGATTATTATTATTATTGTTAATTTATTTCTTCAATGCCAACAGTATGCTTGTGTCAATGTGACTACATTTCTGGTCTTGTTTCTTTTCCTAAGTTGGTTTTGCCTTCAACATCAATTCCCTTTAAAATTTTTATGTCTGTGAAGACTTTCTTTCTGCACACCAGGCTTATAGGCTGTTACCTTATCATGTAACATCTATGAGAAAATGGTAGGAGTGCTAATACCATCTGTACATTTGTTACTGCAGCCCAACAGACTGTTTTGCCAAACCGATTTCTTCCTAATAAAAAGAGAAGTAAAAGGAAAGTGATAGTTTTCAGGACCAGTGACTGGTCTCAGAGGTCTAATTGCAGAATTAAGGCAGTGGATCAATGGATCTTCATTTTGCATATCAAGGCAAGATCCCTTGCTCACCCTTAGAGCTTCTTAACTGGACTTTTTTTGAAATTCCAGTTCCAATGAAGGGAAACTCTAAATTGTCTTATTACCTCAAAGGTGAAATGGTTCTGTGGAGTCACTACCTTTGTGTCATAGTAGAACTTGAATAATAAATATAGCTCTTAGAAGCAGGTAGTAATATAAATTTGTTGGTGACAAGTTTTCTCCTAAGTGGCAGTGTCTCTTAAACTACAACCCCTTATTCTCTTCCATGCCTTGCCATTCAGATTTAGTCGGGCATATCCAGCCAAAAGACCAAACATCGCAATGGAAGGTTGATGTGAATTTCCATTTCTAGAAGGGGTGAAGACAAAGTATGTGTGTTACCTAACATTGAGAAAAATCTTTCAGCTACTGTTCAGAAAGATGCTAAGTGCACAAAGTCTGGAGTTGTGTGGCCCAATTGAAGGTTGAACAGTTAGTGCTCTCTAGGACTTTCTTCTGAAAGAAGACGTAATCTCTAAGAAAGGTACACCTCTACCCCAATATAACGTGACCCGATATAACACGAATTCTGATATAATGCGGTAAAGCAGTGCTCCGGGGGGGTGGGGCTGCGCACTCTGGCAGATCAAAGCAGGTTCGATATAACACGCTTTCACCTATAACAGGGTAAGATTTTTTGGCTCCCGAGGACAGCGTTATATCGAGGTAGAGGTGTATTAGCAAAAAGAGATACTTTATGATGTATTTGCAAAGTGATTAACAATAGCTTATATGTAGGTGTTTGATATCTTACATGGCTAGAGCTCTATGGATGAATTTACAGGATATGCAGAGCAGTATTTCTGACCAGAACTTCATTTAATGGAAGTCCTTTAAGAAAGTAGACCTTGGTCTTTTGGTATTTGGCTTCCTCAATGTTGCAGTCTTAATCTTAAATAAGACTTTCATTAATGTTATGTGTTCAGATGCGACAACACTTTGTTCATTCAACCACACTGCCCAATGTGAAATGTCCTAGATTACACCACCTCTGCCTGCCGATTCCAAAGGATTGAGTCAGTAGAGTAGTTTTTGAAGTAAGGACTCAGCATTGGACAAAAGGCTGGTGCTTAGAGTTTTATTACCTTAACACTCCTGAGATGCAAAGAAATCACAACAGATTCCACTTGCTAATAGTTTTGAGCATCCCTCTTGGCGGCAAGAAGGTAGTGAAGGAGTAAAGTGGGTCAGTATATCAGTGCCTTGACACAAAGGCAATGTGGAAAGCTCAGCTTCGTTTCGGAGACAGTATGTCAACGCATACAAGATTAATAAGAATGGAGAATTCTAAAGGTTAGCTTGTCAAAATAAGGCACCCAGGAACTGCAGGTCCTGTTGTGACTGAGAGTCCCTGATACTAACATCTGTCATCAGTCAAAGCAACTTGCTTGAGAAACTATGTCAACCTCACTATGACTGGATCATCCATCAGATAATCCATCATATAGATTTGGGAGCACAGTTACTAAAATGTTCAGCCAATTGGTGTGTGGGGGACAGTCTGGATCTATTGACCTTTTATTTCAACAAGGATGTTGAATATTGTGGCATCTGATACTATGTTGCATTAAAGAAATACCCACGTTGCCTCTCTTCAGACCATTCTAAACACAGCTGCGTAGATGATCTTCCTTGTCTATTGCACTGATCTTTCTTGTCCATTCCTCTGATCATATTACCCTCAATCTTTTTGAATCCTTTAACAGGCTTCCGCATTACTACCACATCAGATTCAAGATTCCTTTTCTCACCTTCCAGGCCCTTAACCAACTCTATTTATCTGTCTTTTCTCTTACCACATTGCTCCCTACTCTCAGTGATGCCAGCCTGGATTCTGCACACACCCTGTCTCGATTTGGGGTGCAATTCAGACCAATGATGATGTGTTACTGCCTACCCTGTAGCCCTGGGTGCCTTAAATGGTCTGCTGCTGTGGCTCACAGCTCAGGCACCAATTGCCAGCAGACAAGCATGTAGCCCTGGTTCAGCACTCTGACCCCAGCAGTCTGCCTGCAGCACAACAGCCCCACCTTGGTCTCCACCAGTCTAGGTCCCTACTTGCAGGGTGACCTCCAACACCCTCCCAGTCCCAAATTTCCCCAAAACCATCGGCCCTGAAATGGGCAGCTCTCCTGTAACATTCAGAAGAGTAATATGGTCCTCTGGTCCTTTAAAGAGACAAAAGCAGAGCAACTTGTTGCCTTAACTGGAGTTAATGGTCACTTCAATTCAAACAAAGCACTGGCTTGGTTTAGATTAAAAGTAAAACAAGTTCATTAACAAAAGGAGAGTTTCTAAGTGAGTTCAAGTACAAGGGATAAAGACAAAATAGTACAAGCAAATGAAAGTAAAATACTCTCTAGTGGCTAAGACATAACTCAATAAACTAGTGCCTTGGTTCAAGGTAGATTTCTTACCGTCTTTTCTTTCCTGCCATGACTGTCTCTTTTTCAGTCAGGACCTTCCACAGAAGTACAAGGTGCTGGTTTCCCTTGTTGTCTTAGGTGAAAGATCTTTGCCTAAACAGGTTTTTCACCTATAGTCAGCACCCAGAGACTTCAGCCACCTTGGCTGAATGACCCTTCTTTCTCAGCTTGCAAGAGCTGTGGCCTCTTGTGTCTGTCCAGTGATTGATGCCAAGATGGCGTCTTCTCTCTCCTTATGTCTTCCCAAACTCACTGTTTCATCCCCGACTCAGCCTTATGCTGTTCTTCCTTTCCTGTGGACTTCCTATCCCATTGCTGTGTCGTACATAAATGGGGCTTCGATTGATTTTTTTGGTCACACCTTGTTTAATTTTATTGGAGACAGGTAGATGGCTGCCTTCCCTCCTGTGTGTGGGAGAAAACCTATTTCACAATTATATTAATCACCAGAATGTCATTAGCTTTCATAAAAGACCTTGCTCGATACACTTTTTTATAATACAATAATATTTAAGGTTAAGATTTTGTCATTGTTTTTTTTTTGTAAAAATCAGGGACAGGTCATGGGGGCCATAAACAAAAATTCACAGAAGCCTGTGACCTATCCCTGACTTTTACTAAAAATTATTGAGACAAAATGGGGGATGAGAGCCTAAACCTGGCTGCTGGAGGGGAAATAGGGGGAAGGGGTTCAGCACCTGCCACTGCTGTGGCTGACAGCTCTGGGCTCCCCCTCGGAGCTGTGGGGGCCCCCCCTGCCCGGGGTCTCCCTGCTGCCAGTGGGGCTCAGAGCTCCGCCCCGGTTGCCTGCAGTGGCTGAGAGCTGTGAAGCTGGCGGCTTGGAGCTCCGGGTCCCTCCACTGCCCACAGCAGCCAAGAGCTGCAGCAGCCCCTTACTGCCTGCAGCGGCTCAGAACGCTAGGGCCTCCTCTGGCTAACAGCTCCAGCCCCACTGCCCAGGGGCTGAAGCGGAAAGTGTATCAGTTGATTATATTAGTTATCATTTGAAGTTCAGTCCCCTGGTTTTATAGTTCAGAGGCTATCTCATCCACTCACTAAGTTGATGGCTTTGTTTGCCTTTTATGTAACTATGCCTTCATTGTGTCTGTCTGATGATGAGGCTGGTCAGACAGTTACACATTCCTTTGTCTAGGGCAGAGTGGGATTATGTATTGCTTGTCAAACAAATTTTAAAACCTAATTCTAGCATGTATCCGTAACTCTTTGTGCACACCCCATACGTACATCATGCTAGAATATTAATGATCAGTGAGTTACTCATTTTCCATTGATCTCTTACATAACTCCTAGATACAGATAACAGCCGACTGTGAGGTGTAATGAATATGTCAGGCCTGATAGGAATTGCTGATACAGAGTAGTGAACCCCCAGTGGGCCTTGGTATCACACCCCCATGTTTATTTTTCAAGGAGTCTTGACTTTGCTCCTTCTATCATGGCATCCTCTACACACACAACACATTACTTCATCTGATTAAAAAAGTCACTACATTCTCCATTAAGTCCTTCCTCCAGACCCGTTTCTGCAGTGATGTCTGCAATAAATTAGCCAGTTAATTATGATTAGGTGATTAGGTAGTTGGAGATAGTATATTTGCACTGTGTTTATATTCCTCTTTTCCTCCCTTTATGTGTTGCTTTTCTCCTTAGATTGTAGCTTTTTCAGGTGTGTACTGTGTCTAGCATATTGTGGGTGCCACCAAACTACAAATTCTAAATTTTCTCTGCTTTATGCCTCTTTTCCCCCTGATGGTCTGCATTGGTAGGAATATGAAATTAGCTGACCTTTTCAATCTCTAGATTCTATGAGAGCCCAGTGATTTTAATTGCTCTTGCTGGCCAGAAGGTTTATGCACCCGCTTCACTCTTTAGCCCCATTGTACAAACTTCTGGTTCTCAATCTTCTTTTGCAAAGTACTTGTACTCCAGAAATAAGAATGTCTTTTGCTGTTGTCTTGCCTTCTGAGGAAAGAGCATTTAGAAAAGTATGTATGTTATCCACAATGATCTGCACCAGCATTTACTCCAAATGTTTTATTTGGGACTCATTGTAGAGAGTGTCACATTTTTTGCCTGCACGTTGTACAAGTCCAGGAATGTTTGTCAAAGAAAATACCTGATTTTGATAGTGTTATATTTCTGTCAGCATCATGTGGACAAAGTATGGGTTCGTCCATTATTTGTTCTTTAAGGTCATAGTTTAGATTAGACCACAGGCTAAATTGCAGGATAGGGAAAAGAGATGGCTGGAGTTAATATAAAATACAAGAGGAAAAGTACCAAGAACTTGCCTGTGGGTGTGGGTGGCTGTGGTGGAGGGCGGAGGGAGAGAGACATGTATAGCAGACAATGTCTATAGTATGATAGAATCATAGAAATGTAGATCTGCAAATGACATCGAGCCGTCATCTAGTCCATCCTCCGGCACTGAGGCAGGACAGAGTATAGCTAGACCATCCTGACAGGTGTTTTCTAACCTGTTGTTAAAAACCTCCGATGTGGGGGGTTCCACAGCTTCCCTTGGTAACCTGTTATGGTACTTAACTATACTTATAGTTAAAAGTTTTTCCTAATACCTAACCTAAATTTCCCATGTTACAGATTAAGCCCATTACTACTTGTCCTACCTTCTGTGGACATAGAGAACAATTAATCACTATCTTCTGTATAATAGCCTTTAATATATGTGAAAACTATTATCAGGCTCACCCTCCCCCAAGACATCTTTTCTCAAGACTAAACATGCCCAGGTTTTTTTTAACCTTTTCTCATGGGTCAGGTTTTCTAAACTTTTATCATTTTTGTTGCTCTCATCCGGACTCTGTCCAATTTGTCCACATTTTTCATAAAGTGTGACACCTAGAACTAGAGACCAGCCCCAGCTGGAGTACTCACCAGTGTTGAGTAGAGTTGAACAGTTCTCTCCTGTGTCTTGCATACAACACTCTTGTTAATACATCCCAGAATGATTTTTCTCAATTGCATCATATTGTTGACTTACAATGAATCCCAAACTCAATATAATCTACAGATTCTTTTCAGCAGTACTACCACCTACCTAGTTATTCTGCATTTGATTTTTTCCTTCCTAATTGTAGCACTTTGCACTTGTCTTTATTGAATTTCATCTTGTAGATTTCAGACCAGTTTCTCCAATTTGTCAAGATCCCTTTGAATTCAAATCCTGTGCGCCAAAGGGCCTGCTAGCGTGGTGTCATCTACTAATTGTATAACCTTACTGTCTATTCCATTATCCAAGTTTGTGAAAATACTGAATAGTACTGGACCCAGGCAGACCGCCCTGTGGGACTAGATGCATCCTCCCAGTTAGACAAAACATATTGATTGCTGTTCTTTGAGTCTGGTTTTTCATCCAGTAATGCATCCACTTTATAATTACTTTGTTTAGACTGTTTCCCTCGTTTCCTTATGAAAATGTAATGTGGGACTGTATCAAAAACTTTACTAAAATCAAAACATGTCAGGTCTACAACTTCCTCCTATGCACTAGGGACCAATAACTCTGTCAAAGAAGGCAATTAGGTTGGTCTGGCATGATTTTTTTTTTTTCTTGACAAATCCATGTTGGCTATTCTTATTACACTATTATCCTCTAGGTGCTTACAAATTGTTTAATAATTTATTCTTAGACTTTCAGGCCAGAAGGGACCATCATGATCATCTAGTCTGACCACTGGCACATTGCAGATGACAGAAACTCGCCCACCCACTCCTGTAATAGATCTATCACCTCTGGCTGAGTTACTGAACAATTCAAATCATGATTTAAAAACTTCAAGTTACAGAGAATCCACCATTTGCTCTAGTCCAGTGGTTCCCAAACTTGTTCCGCCGCTTATGCAGGGAAAGCCCCTGGCGGGCTGGGACAGTTTGTTTACCTGCCACGTCCGCAGGTTTGGCCGATCGCGGCTCCCACTGGCCGCGGTTCGCTGCTCCAGGCCAATGGGAGTTGCTGGAAGCGGTGCGGGCCGAGGGACGTACTGGCCGCCTCTTCCGGCAGCTCCCATTGGCCCGGAGCAGCGAACCGCGGCCATTGGGAGCCGCGATCAGCCGAACTTGCGGACGCGGCAGGTAAACAAACCGGCCCAGCCTGCCAGGGGCTTTCCCTGCACGAGCGGCGGAACAAGTTTGGGAACTACTGCTCTAGTCTAAACCTGCAAGTGACCTGTGCCTCATGCTGCAGATGAAGGCAGAAAATCTCCAGGGTCTCTTCCAGTGTTACCCAGTGGAAAATTCCTTCCCGATCCCAAATATAGCAGTCAGTGGGATGCTGAGTATTTCAGCAAGACCCACCAGCCAGACACATGGAAAGAATTTTCTGTAGTAGCTCAGAGCCCTCTCCATCTAATGTCCCATCACCAGGGAATATTTGCTACTAGTAGTTATAGATCGGCTGCACACCATTGTAGGAATCTCATCATTCCATCCCCTCTGTCAATTCCAGGAGAGGCAAAGTTGCTTTTGTAGTGAGCCAGCCACTCCCAGTGCCTATTCAAGCCCAAATTAATGGTGTTAAATTTGCAAATGAATTTTAGTTCTGCAGTTTGCACCGGACTCCTTGTTGTTTTTGTGGATACAGACTAACACAGCTGCCCCCTGATACTTGACACCATGCAAGGCACTAAATTTAGCCGTATGGAGTGGAAATCCATCAACCTCATAAAAAAAAACTTGCACAGATACAAACACAAATTATCTTAGTCTCCAAGTGCAAACAGATGGACATCATACCAAATGGACTGAAGGTAAAAAATCCATTGCAATCGACATACTATACTGACTATGGTGAGAGATTGCCACACACTCTCAAAGAAACTGAGGAACCACCTGATCAGCATCCTGTACAGCAGACAGGAGAAGATCAAGAATGAGCTCTCAAACCTGGAGACTCTCATACAAAACCAACCTTCCAAACAAACTTCCACATGGCTGGACTTTACAAAAACTAGACAAGCCATTTACAACGCACACTGCACTTCTCTACAGAGGAAAAAGGAAAGTAAACGAACTAAACTCCTATATGCCACAGGGAGCTACAACAGTGGTACCCTTAACTCACCCAACAATATTGTTAATCTATCCAACCACACACTTAGGACAGACTCTTCTGCCGGGCTAGCTTGGGGACTCTTTCTGCCCCACAAAGCTTCATAACTCATTAGCTTCCTTGTTGTTGTTTTTTTTTTAAGTTTTGTGGAGAAATAAAAAACACTCTGAAACTACTTCTAAATAATTTTTGAAAGGGTTAATTTAAAAACCAAAATCTTGGCTATACCTAAATGAGGGCTATTTGCTACTTTGGGGATTTGTGTGCGTGCAGAGGCCTGTCATTGAAAGTCTACTATTAGCATCACATAATGAAAGACCCCATCATAATACACACGTGTAATGTAATAGAGTCAACGCTGTGATAGGAACCTTAAGTCTGGATTTAGTGGGTATAAAGTTTCTATGTTGTTGCAATACCATGGCTTTTTGCATCATATATTTTGCTGGTTCTGATAATTAATTTAAACAGACATTAATAATGTTGGTAATATCTTTAATATAATAAGAGGCCACAGAAATATTATGAAAACTGAGAATAAATATTTTCCAGAAATTAACTCTAGGAAAGAGTATATAGAATTCTAAGCCCAGATTTTTCAACACTGCAGCCAATGATGGTTGCTACAGATTTATAGCATACTTTATTTTTAACTGTTATGCTAATTCTGGTACCCCAAGTGCTTTGGTAGGTTGTCTTGTTAGTGTTTCTTATTTTTCAAGAAAAACATAGTTTTAAATGGACATTTTCTTGTTTTAAACAATTTTATTTATCAGGTCACAGGATTTCTGCTGTGAGATATGTGGCTCAGCAATGAAGATAAGCCTGTTACCATTAACATCAGGAAGTGCTTCAAGCCAGGCTGACGAAGAAGCCAAGGAACTTGCCAGACAAATTAGCTTCAAGGTAGACTATTTGTAATTTTTCTTTGTTTGATCACTTAATTTGAGGAAACTGCAAGTGTAGTATTGCTATGAGGAAACAAAAACACTGAGAAAATGCTTACATTGTAACACAGCAGCACTGCATTGTACTGCTGTGCAGGAGACTTGATTTCAGGGTAGGCTGTGGGAAAACACACTTCCCACAGATGGTACAGTTGGTTTCTGGGAAGATGCAAACTGATGTGTTGTCCAACACAAGCACCGACTGTGGTTCAGTGACAGTGGTAACAAAGGTGATGATAAAGGTTGCCTAACCATGTTGATTCTAACTCCCTGTTTTCAGTTACTAATAGCTTGATGAAATTTTCCAAGCTTAGTTTAGTGTTTGCTCAAAAATAAATACTTTGAGAAGTTTAGACAAACACAGTTCTGATGATTTTTTTTTTGTATATGAAGAGAGTCAAACATATCCTTTTTTCATTATGTACAAAAAAAATTGCGAACTTTTTTTCCCCACAAGCTGCACAGCTGAAGAGACCGAATGTAGAAAATTGGAGTCTGGTATGGATAGGGCTCTTAGCAGGAAGTGCCTTTTCAGTGGTCCAGTGAAATCGGGTTTTTGTTTAGCCAAGTATGATCCTTAGAAAGTAGCATGCAAAATATGCTTTTCACTAAACAAGAAAGTGAACCACTGAGCAAGACTCTGCTGTACCTGGAGGCAGGGCTTTCTTAACTGTAGTGAAACATGTACCTCAGTGTTGCATCTTATACAAAAGACTACCCATTGACTTCAGCGTGATCAGAATTTCACCTGTATCTCCAGTAGAACAGTTCCTCCTAGCACTGTGCTACGATATTGGTTTGGTCTAGAATCAAAGTGAATATTGCCACCTGCTGAACAACCAATACCAATTTTTGCAGCACTTCTGTGTTTTTTAGTAGTCTCCCTTCCAAATATGGACCAGGCCTGATTCTGTTCATAATCATATTTTTCATATGGCGATCTCAAAACACTTTACAAAGGTGGGATAGGGAGGAGAAATACAGGCACAGGGAGTTAAAAGTGACTTGCAAAAGGCAAAAAATTGGACTGTGCCCTTTTTGGTTCTTTCTGATGTATAAATCCTGAAAAGTGTGTGGGATTTTTGTTTTGTTCTTGTTTTTAAATACTAGTTTTTAACAATAGAAATATTAGAAATGTCAAGTCTACTCTTTTTTGATTTAACAGATTCCCTGGTGATCTTGGCTCACAATCCATATTTTTCAGAGCTCTGAATTGAAAAGTTATGGGAGTACAATCTTTTAACAAAACTATTTTAAAAGTGGTTTTTCTCAGGGAGTTGAGTTGACCAGGAATCTAACAAGCAAACAAATCCACCTCATAGCCTAAATAAAATCTCTTCCCCACTCAGTTAAGTTTCACATTTTTAAAGATGACTTCTATCTACCTATCAGACTTACATGGCACCTGTCATCAGGGTATTTGTGTCTCACACTCTTTATGTACTTATTTATCCACACACCACAGGGAATTACTATTATCCTCATTTTACAGATTGTGAACTGATGCGCAGAGATACTAAGTGACTTGCTCAAAGTCATATAGGGTAGAGAAGGGAATTGAACCAAGGTTTCCTGAGTTCCAGGGTAGCAGCCAAGCCACTGGACTATCCTTCCTCTCTAAACCTACTACAGAACTAGGGGTCTATACACTTCTAGAAAAAAAATGGGTTAGCAACACCTGAATTTCTAATATATAGCACAAGCCTCCCGAAACCCTTTCAAATTGCATTCACACATCAGAAGCAAAAAAGGGCACAATCCGAGTTTTTTCCTTCTACGCCTATTGCCTTTAAGTGATTTGCCCAAAGCCATGGAACAAGACTGGCAAAGCCAGGCATATCTTCTCACTTCCAGTTTTCTGACTTGATTGGCTCACAGCACCAGGTCAGATTTTCTTATTAACATTTGTCTAATACAGACTACTCTTTTGGTACACCCACAATAATTGTGGGAATTACCATTGAGGGGTGTAAGAACCATTGGGATTTCTAATAATGGATGTATTCCATGTTAGCATTTTGAATAAGAAAGAACTGTTGCTATACGCTCCTCAGGAAAAGCCTCAGTCTTCTGAAAAGTCCTTTGTCCAAGCTATGTTCCTATGTAGTGCACCGTATAACGTGCTATTGTTGTGTTTGACTAACATTTGAACAAGTAGTATATTTGATATAACTGAGTTACAAAAAGCCAGCCTATCTAAATGTGAAGGGAATAGAATATATTGATCAGACAATCAATATATTCAATTCCCTTCTCTACCCTATTGATCAATTCAGTGGAATTGATCTAAAGATTCATTTCAATTTTAAAAATAATAGGAACAATTTCTAGACCAACTGAAATGTTAGGTGTTCAGGATCTTATGGTATCAGACAGAACAGCAAGGCATGATCAACACAAGGGAACAAGAGCATAGAAGAGAAAAGGGTTGCATTAAAATGTCAGGAGATAAGCTCTTGTTATTTACACAACTTATTGGTTCCTAATCCCTTGCTTGCACTTTTTAATATTACTACTTATATTTACATTAAAACATATGTATTTAATAAGATTGGAGAAAGCAAATTCAGTAGCTTGAGATTCAGACACAGGGCATGGGAAGTGTAGCATTGCACTCCTCTACCAAAGTACTTTATCTACACTGCATGCTGCGAGTTAAATTGATTCAGACCAGCTGTTTTTACTCCTAGTTATGTTCCATTGGTAAAGTGTTCAGCTCAGGAGAACAATGCTACTTTTCCCCCTCTGCTATGACCCCATTACCAGTCACCATTGAGATGCCACTTTCTCTTGAATCTTCAAAGTGAGAACACTGTTAAACATGTAGCACTTCTCAATGTTAGACATTTTATAGATGCTAAGATACAGTTAATGTTTTGATGTTCTCTTATCCCTTTTGCACTGAAAATTAAGGGCCTAAGCCTGTAATGTGCTGAATGCCTCTCGTTCCCATTATCGTCAATTAGGTTGTAAAGCATTCAACACCTCACAAGATATTGGATTCTAATAGTGTAGAAAATAAACAGTTTAATATTCTTGAGATGTAATATTTCTTACATCTTTATGAAATGAGGTATTGTTTGGGGTTCCTCTAAGCTAGGATAACATCCCTGAAGAATTTCCATTCCAGATATGAGCTCCCTAAAGACATTGGTTGTGCTTTTATAGTTTGAATAGCCAGCTGTTTGCTCTTGGTCCCATCATGGTTGGTTGTGGTAGAGAAACAAGACATAGAGTGTTGACTTCTGCTTTGGTCCAGTTCAGCTTTTTCAAGAAAAAGATGTGGCAGTAGAAAGCTTGAAGGCCTAATGTTAAAGGAAAGCCTTTATATATGTAATACATTAGAAAAAATACTCTCAAACAATCAGTGCTTTCATAAGGATTCCCCAAAGTGCTGTCAAAGTTAGTGAGACCATGTAAGAAATATAACTTTTACAAAATGTTTGGCATTTATTTGAGGTAGCTTTTTTTCTCCTCTGAAGGATGCTTCCAATTTTGTTCCTTATCTTATACCCCTTTTGGATGTTAACGTCCACCATTGTATACAAGCAAGTGAAACTAAAAATCAGAAATGTGTCTGCAGGTTTTTTATTTGTTTTTGTGCATTAGTAGACTTACTGCTTGTGAAAATTATTTAGAATTGCAACACCTCCAGAAATTCCAGAAACATTGTATATAGCTTAAACATAATTTGCATGTCTATTGATAAGGATTCAGTAAATCTCATATGTAAATGTTGAAACAGATGCTCCATAATAGATCAAATAAACCACATTATAGTATATTATAACTAATTTGATCTCTCATCTGAAATGTACAAATGTATTCCCTTTAGGCTGAAATCAATTCATCCAGAAAGTCTATCACTGAATCCCCAAACACATCGGAATTGAACCACTCTGCCACCTTACCTGAGCCACGACAGGATGGTATAAGTAGAGCATTCCAGAACCCAACCACCAGTACAATGGTATGATGTGTTTAATAAATCTTATTAGATGTGAGTGGATTCGCAAATGGAAGCCAGGATCTGAAAACCAAGCAATGTGTAGACATGTCTAGAGAATTATTTAGCTGATCTGAGACTTTTTTTAAGATTGTGGAATACTTAGTTGTGTAAGAATATATAATAAGATAGGTGAATTTCCTTATATTTATATGATGATCAGGAAAAAAACTTTTTACACATTTAGTAAACTCTTGAAATCAATACTTTGACCGAAGAGCAGTTAACAAAATAGACTATGTATACCAGAGTAGAAATTATGTGGAGAGGGCACATGCCATTGCTTTAATAAAATAAACTAAAAACAAAATTTGGCCCTGAGTCACCAATTACTAATTATACTAACATCAGTAAAATTATCACTGATGTTGAAATCTCACTTACCATCTTCCTCCAGCCTCTCCATCTGTCCACCTTGTGAGCTCATCCACTTCCAACTATTACCTTCCCTTGGTCACAGTACATCTCTTTCCCTCCTTCTGTGTATAAACAAGATCTCATCTCCCCAGTCCTTAGGTAGGACCATGGGGTGGCTTTATTATCTTTCCAGCCACTAGTCTTTCCCTTCTTTTGCTTTATTTCTAAACTCACTGGCTTTATCTGGACTAGGCTTTAAAATATAATGTTGGCACTTATCAGGATAACCTAGCCTTTAGTTTGATTCTTTTAGCACATGAAAGACAACTGTGTCTTATTGATAGAAGACTCTTAAAAGGTGTTAGTTAGCATGTGTTATGTAATCTTAAATTCAAGTCTAGACAAGGCCATGGAGTGGGCTGTCTGTAAGAGCTGAAATAATTTACTGACCTTATACTGAATGCCGAGTCTATCTACTCTAAACTGACTGTTATCCTATGCATCTAAGTCATCCCTAAGCTAAGTCTCAAGATGGATACTTCAACCTTGTCTTTTCTGCTTCCCTTGGTATGGCTGGTCATTTCCTCCTTCTTGATATCCTGTCTTTTCTGAGCTTCTGTGGCACTGTCCTTTCCAGGGCCGACTCCAGGCACCAGCTTCTCAAACAGGTGCTTGGGGCAGCGGCTCCGGAGAGGGGCGACATGTTTAGGTATTCGGCGGCAATTCGGCGGATGGTCCCTCACTCCGCCTTGAGGGGGCCATTTAGGGATCTGGGGCAAAAATCTGTCTGGGGATTGGTCCTGCTTTGAGCAGGGGGTTGGACTAGATGACCTCCTGAGGTCCCTTCCAACCCTGATATTCTATGATTCTATGACTGACAGTTTCCCCTTCATTCCCTCTCTGCTGGATTCCTTTGGGCTCTGTTCTTAGGCTCCCTCCTCTTTTCTCTGTGCACCCCATCCTTGGGCAACTTCATCCAGTTACATGGGTTTAATTATTAATTCTGACTGTTGAGTAGACCTCTTTAGTTTAGATCTTTGTTCTGCACTTCAATCTTGCACGTCTTTTTGTCTCAGTGATGTCTCTTAGATTATAAGATTTTTGAGGCAGGGATTGTGTCTTCTTTCTTGTATATAGAGAAGCCCTGATTGGGGCGTCACTCATCTAGATGGCTTGACATAATCTCAAAATCAACATAGCCAAAACAGAGCTCTTAACCTTTTCTCCCCAAGTACCTCCACTAATTCCATTCTCTGTATTGGTTGATAACAGCACCACCCTCCCTGTACCTGAAGCCCATAGCTTGGAGATCATCTTTGACTTTGCCCTTTCCTTTGCTTTCCTCCTCCAGGCCATAATAAAATAATTTCACTTCCATAACATTTACCAGAAACCCACCCTTTATTGACGATCCCAATAGCCAAATTCCTCAACTGCATCCTAATAATAAACAAACCTCAAATACTACAATCTCTTCCTATATCTTTTAAGATATTAAGCACGCTTGCTCTTGTGTGCATGCACACATACCGCCAGCCCATCCAAAATGTTGCTGCTAGTGTCTAGTCTAGAATTTACCTGTCATTTCAGTCACTACCTGGAAGGCCCTGAATGCAATGGAACCCCCTGGGCATCACCATACTTTTTGTGGGGACTCCCATCATATAGTTGATTTTGCACTGCTGAATGCTGGTCTGATGAATCCAGAACTGTACAGATCCACCATACACTGGGATATGTATGCAGCTGCTAGAGAGGTTATGGCATTCTTTGGGCTGCAGTAGGAATTGCGGAGCACAATCTATTAAGAGAGATTCTGCTTCCCAACCCACACAATGTTTACTCAGGCTGGATATTGAAGAGAATTTAGCCCTTAGTTACTTGTGCATTTAATTTAAAAATGCCAAAGGATGCTCCTTGTGATAACTTCACATAGGGCAACACAAGTGAAACAGTACTTCCCAACTATAGAGCTTTAAGAGTGAAGAGGACCATGAGAGGGTTAATACTTGAAGTAGATACCACGAAGTGAGGGAGTCTGTAGAGGCCATTTCTGAAAATTAGACCTAAGTGACCTGCCTAGATTTGCCCAGGAGTCTGTGGCAGAACTGGGATTAAAACCCCAGATGTCCTGACTCCCAGTTCTGTGCCTTAACCACAAGAGTAGCCTTTTTCTTTTTCCATTTCTTCCATTAATTGTATGTTATAAATAAATTGATTATTTTCTTCTAGTGTTGCAGCATTCAGTAACTTGTATCATGTGTTGGTTAAAGATACACAAATGTTTATGGTATCTGAATACTACTGTAGTTTATTAAGAAGGTTTCAAGAACTTTATCCTTCTACATACTGTCCCAGTCTCTTACACCAGAGTGTGATACTTTTTTGCCTCTTGTACATAATACGTTTGCTGTGATTTGCAGATTTTCTTTTAATTAAATAAGATTATGTTCCTGTTTTTAGAATCTCTGCAATACATGTGGCTAAGTAAATGAAAATATTAATTCTTACCATTTTAAATAAATTGTGCAATTTATTATGACATTTGCATGTTAATACTGCCAGGGATAGTGTTTATATAACCCAGCCATTCTGGAAGTGCCTAAGGCCTGGTATTGGGCCAGGGCAGCTGCTGTTGTGACTGCTTCAAATGCAATCTAAATTCACTGATAAATTGTAGACAAATCTCAGATAAGCTGTGGTGGTTTTTTTAGCAATGATGGGCTGCAAATTGGTTAAAAAAAAAACAAAAAACACGTCAAATCACGTCAGACCATCTGTTGCATCTTGCAGTGCACTTTCCAGCTACGTGGAAATACAAGCATGCTAATAGCATGTAGTTTTCCACAATAAGGATTTCTTCCAGATTTTTCAGTTTCAGAATAAGCCATTTGATTATATTCTTTTTACCACAAATCCTGGCTCTTAAGAGTATTGAGTTAATTAAAACTAATTCACTGGAGTCAACAGAAATAATCACAGGCATCTTAGTGTTTGTTTCAATTGTAAAGGAAGTCTTTTTAAATAATAAGAATTTAATTATTCCCATTTCTAATAATACTGTTTTCTTCAGTAGATTATCAGTTCTTCTGCATGCATAGCTTTTTTCAGAGCAGTTGACAGATATGAAATGATTAAAGCTTTAAACTTACATAAACATTTATTTATTGCATGTGATGGACTGCTGTCAAAAGTAGATTAATATTTTAAGGGATCAGATTGTCCATCTCTCTGCTCGTATTGCTTCACTAAGCATATGTTTCAAAAGCTGCCCATGTTTCTGAGCCACCACCATTTGGGAGTAGGAACCAGTTTAATAAACTGTCCATTTCAGTCATTGGGGAGTGAGGAGTCATCAAAGCTGAACAGAGGGAAAATGAGATGTGAAATGTGAAGGGTTGTATTACAGGACCTGCTCTTATTCTTTCTTAGGGTAAACTCATGCTGAAGCTAATAAAAGCCTACCCTGAGCAAAGATAGTAAAAATGGGCCCTGTTCTGCTACTAGGAAGGTGAGGTAACCCAATGAAATTCAGTTCCATTTTACTGCCAGGCATTCTTTCTCTACTACAGCATATTTTTGTTCTCTGGGAAGGAGTTTCTTGCTGAGGAATAGGACTGGGTGTTCTTCCTTCCCTACCATTTGAGAAAGTACGGCTCCCAGCCTTACCTCAGAGGCATCCATTTCTAGTAAACTTGTTCTCAAAGTCTGAGGCTACTAGCGCCGGATTACTGCAGAGGGCTGTCCTCAGATCTGCAAAAGCTTCTTCAGCCGTGCAGGCCCATTTCACTATGTCTGGGCCACAGGCTTTTATGAGGTCCATCAGTGGGTATGCTCTGGTAGCAAAGTGGGAAATGAATTGCCTGTAGTACCCAACAATCCCTAGAAATGCTCTGACCTGTTTCTTCCGGATCAGTCGAGGCCAACTTTGTATCGCTTCTAGCTTGTTTAGCTGGGGTTTCACTTTGCCTCTTCCCACAATATACCCAAGGTATTTGGCTTCCACTAGACCTATTGCACACTTGGAGGCATTCGCAGTGAGACCCACTTGCCTCAAGGTATCTAGTACTGCTTCCACCTTTTCTAGGTGCATCCCCTAGTCTGGGTTATATATGACCACATCATCCAAGTAAGTGGCGGCTTACTTGGCATGTGGATGTAACAGCTGATCCATGAGCCACTGTAAGGTTGCAGGAGCCCTGTGCAATCCAAAAGGGAGGACGGTGTACTGGTACAATCCTTTTGGTGTCGAAAAAGCAGTCTTTTTGGCTTCCCTTGCCAGAGGAATTTACGAATATCCTTTGGTCAGGTTGAAGGGTGGACAAGAATTGTGCTTTCCCCACTTGGTCAGTTAGCTCACCTATTTGATGTATGGCGTCAGCATCAAACTGGGACACCTCGTTTAATTTTCCGAAGTCATTCCAGAATTTCGTAGTGCCATCTGGCTTAAGTACCAGAATGATTGTAATGCACCACTGACTATGGTACTCCTAGATCTAACATCCTCTTAATTTCAGTACTGATCTCTTCTCTTTTTTGCCTCTGGGATCCGATATGGTTTAACCTTCACCTTTACTCCGGGATCCGTGATGATGAACGTCTGTGGTTTTGCCTGGCTTCTCAGAGAACACACTGTGGTTTCATTCAGTCATTTTGATAACTTCTGCCCCTTGTTCAGGGGTCAATTATGGGGATATTCTGGTGGCGTCTCTAGGGCGACCACATAAGCTTCTGTCTTGCCGGGGCTTCAATAGCTTGACATGGTAGAATCTGTTAAATCTTATAGTCAATATCCCTGACGGCTTCTTTTACTTCATATGGGCCCTGACATCTGTTCAGGAGCTTGCTTTCAGCTAAAAGAACAGGAGTACTTGTGGCACCTTAGAGACTAACATTTATTAGAGCATAAGCTTTCGTGGACTACAGCCCACTTCTTCGGATGCATATAGAGTGGAACATATATTGAGGAGATATATATATACACACATACAGAGAGCATGAACAGGTGGGAGTTGTCTTACCAACTTTGAGAGGCCATTTAAGTAAGAGGAAAAAAAACTTTTGAAGTGATAATCAAGATAGCCCAGTACAGACAGTTTGATAAAAAGTGTGAGAATACTTACAAGGGGAGATAGATTCAATGTTTGTAATGGCTCAGCCATTCCCAGTCCTTATTCAATCCTGAGTTGATTGTATCTAGTTTGCATATTAATTCCAGCTCTGCAGTCTCTCGTTGGAGTCTGTTTTTGAAGTTTTTCTGTTGTAAGATAGCCACCCGCAGGTCTGTCATTGAATGGCCAGACAGGTTAAAGTGTTCTCCCACTGGTTTTTGAATATTATGATTCCTGATGTCAGATTTGTGTCCATTAGTTCTTTTGCGGAGAGACTGTCCAGTTTGGCCAATGTACATGGCAGTGGGGCATTGCTGGCACATGATGGCATATATCACATTGGTAGATGTGCAGGTGAAAGAGCCCCTGATGGTATGGCTGATGTGATTAGGTCCTATGATGATGTCACTTGAATAGATATGTGGACAGAGTTGGCATCGGGCTTTGTTACAAGGATAGGTTCCTGGGTCAGTGTTTTTGTTCAGTGATGTGTGGTTGCTGGTGAGTATTTGCTTTAGGTTGGGGGGTTGTCTGTAAGCGAGAACAGGTCTGTCTCCCAGGATCTGGAGACAGATCTCCCAAGATTTGGCCAAACAGGACAGTCTCTACGCAAAAGAATTAATGGACACAAATCTGACATCAGGAACCCTGCCTTTTTTGAGCCAGATATACTAATCTGCTGCAACACAGATCCAGGTTCTGACCCACACCCCCAAAGCTGCAGACATAACTGAAAACGGCTTAGAAAGTGCTCCTGTTTCTAGCACCCAGTCACCTAGCTCCCAATGGGATACAAACCCCAAATAAATCCGTTTGACTCTGTATAAAGCTTATACAGGGTAAACTCATAAATTGTCTGCTCTCTATAACACCGATAGAGAGAGATGCACAGCTGTTTGCTCCCCTAGGTATTAATTACTTACTTTGGGTTAATTAATAAGCAAAAGTGATTTTATTAAGTATAAAAAGTAGGATTTAAGTGGTCCCAAGAAATAACAGAGCAAAGTAAGTTACCAAGCAAAATAAAACACTCCAGTCTAAGCCTAATACAGTAGGAAACTGAATACAGGTGTAAATCACCCTCAGAGACGTTCCAATAAGCTGCTTTCACAGATTATACTCCTTCCTAGTCTGGACCCAGTCCTTTTCAGACCAATGTTGTGGTTTATGGCCTGGGTCCAGCAATCACTCTCACCCCCATAGTTGCAGTCCTTTGTCCCAGTTTCTTTCTGGCATCTCTTTGGGGTGGAGAGGCCATCTTTTGAGCCAGCTGAAGACAAAATGGAGAGGCTTCAGGGCCTTGTATATTCTCTCTTGTGGATGGAAACCCCTTTGTTCTTCTGTGCAAAATCACAGCAACAAGATGGAGTTTGTAGCCACCTGGGCAAGTCACATGTCCATGAATGATTCAGCTTTTTGCAGGCCGACGCAATTGTTTACATTAGTTTGAACGTTCCCAGGAAGGCTCAGATGTGGATTGGCGTCTCCCAAAGTCCATTGTCAGTTAAGTGTTTCTTGATAGGACTATTCTGAATAAGTGCCCAGTCTCAAGAAGCTTACCAAATGCTTCTCTGATGCTACTTAAAATCAAATACATTGAGATACAAGTACATAGCCAATAAACACATATAGACTGCATAATCATAACCAAATTACAACCTTTCCATAGACATCTTACTTGACCTCCTTTGTACAAGATTTGGTGCAACGATAGGACCTTGGTTATCACAGTGATCTATATGGTCACAGTTCATGTCAATAACGTCACACATGGTATGTCTGTTGATCAAGATTTGCAAGAGAATGAAGCATAGCTGCAGGGATGGAATTTGAAGTGGAAGGCTGTGATGTTATTAACTTTAACTGGGGGGAGGTCGGTGTTAAAACACTTTTATTTGGGTGCTGTGCACTGTTAAAAAATAGCCTCTATGTCAAATTATTGGGCCTCTTCAGATTAACTAACACCTAGGTTTCAGATCACCTCTGAATCCTCTCATCAGTATCTCAGTCCGAGAAGACTCAAGGTTTCCCCTCCTTCCTCCAGGATAGGAAGATCCACCAGTATCTCCCAAGTCTTATGTTTACCTTTGGGAGCCAGCCCCTTTGAGCCTGTCACTGGTATTTGCCCAAGGGGCACCTGCAAATAGCTATGCCACAACTTGCACCCTGCTGTTGGGTTTCTGTCTCCCCTCAGTCTGATCCCTGAGGGATGTCTACCCTGCATCTGGGAGTGAGCCTCCCAAGCCAGGTATACAAACTTGTGGTAGCAAGGCTTGCGCTAGTATGTGAAAAATAAATTGATACTTAGATGTTGTGACTTGGGTTGGAGCTCAGGCGCTCAAGCCTATCCTTCCCCTGCCTAGGCTTGAGAGCCCGAGCTCCAGCATGAGTCACAACATCTCTACAGCTATGTTTAGCATGCTAGTGTGAGTCTGTTGACCAGGCTGGGAGATTCACTCTCAAATGCAGCGTCGACATATCCTAACTTCTCCCAATGACATTTCTGTGCCTGGTTAAATGTGCCTATCTTCCCTGTAAAGTTGAGCAACATTATACCTGATTTTCCTGTATATAATCACTGTGTCACCAGTATCCCAAAAGACCCTGATGACCTTTTTGCTACACGCTCCTCCAGATCCAGTTTAAACAAGCAGAGTTGATAGCTCCTTGTAATAGCTGATTTGCACACATTTCCGACAAAAGCATCTTCTGTGCCTGCCCTCCTCCCCCCACTAAATCCAGACTCAGATTCACACCGGTATGAATCCCATGATCATTCTCCCTTCAATGAAGAATATAAATAAATGTGATTCACCCATCAGAGGTATGCAAGAGGTGTGAACCAATCCCACAATACGTCCTTCATACCAAACCATCAAAGATGCACAGCTTCAGCCTTTAAGCCCAGCTGCAACCTGCCTGCTGCTCTCCTACCTTCTTGAGGGTTCAGTGCACTATCAAATGCCTGAAAATCCAGACATCCACCTTGTTTTTATGTCATCTGAACACTACAGGCAGAAAAGGTTTAGCTCATATTCGCCACGTGGGCTGCTCAGTCCCCCAGTATAGGACAGGTTAAAAATGGAAATCTGGCTTTTTTGAGCTAGAAGAGGTCCTAGAGGGACCCTAGAAACAGCCACACTCAGAGTAAGCTTAGGTTGAGGTTAATGTTATGTTACTGGTTTTAAGTTACCAATACAGGCACATCCTAGGAAAGGAATGACTTTGGACACTATTTCAGAGTCTGTATGCTCTTGGAAGGATGGGGTAGGGATCATCCCACTTACAGGCACTCCCATCACATTTTTACATGGTTATCTTTCGGCCTTGGTATTAGCCATCACTGAACACCTCATTGCCAACAATGAAATTTTGTCAGTACAGCTGGCATTCTGATAACGGGATCCGTTTATTAAAGATACAAAACTGAGTTGAAACTAAGTGCTCTATGAGCCCCCTGAGTGGAACCAATGGTTGTGAGCCATGAAATTATCAGCATTCCTTCTTGGTTCCTTGTTACATCAACAACTCTCTGCTGTCATCGTTTCCAGATTAAAAGACAATGACTGTCTCCCATCCTAGGTCTCAGCCAGGGAGATGCTTGATAGCAAACTGGAGCCAAACTGGGGTTTGGCGAGGTCCAGCCAAAACGAGGCAAAAGAGGGGGGCAATTTGGCTGCTCTGCGACCTTCCCTCCCTGCTGTGGGCTGAGCCCTGCTAGGGTGGCAGCCAGGACCTTGACCCTGGAGTGCACTGCGGGGAGCCAGGGGACAGCCAGCTGCCCAGACCTGGAGCTCGCCGCAGGGGATTGGGCGGCAGCTGGCTGCCTAGACCGGGAGCCCCACTGGGGGGGCAGCCAGGCCCCTGAACCTGGAGCCTCCCGCGGAGGTGCAAGCGGCTGGCTGCCTGGACCCTGAGACCCACCGTGCGGGACCGGCAGGAGCCTGGACCATGGAGCCTGCTGTTTGGCAGGGCAGCCCAACTGGGAGCCCGTAGCCAGGAGCACGCTGCCTGGCAGGGCAGTCTGGAGCCTGCGGCCTTTAGCACACAGCTGAGCTGGGCTGCAGCTGTGTCCTAATTGGGCCGCAGGTTGAGAACCTTTAAACACAGATTTTACAGTTTTACAAAGAAACCCTGCTGAATAGCCAAGGATGGCACACACTAATCATTCTGATCCCATCTTTATGATAATTGATAATAAGGATTTAGAAATGTTTCCAAATAATATAAATATATACAAGGCCTCTTATTGTAAATAACATAGAATAGTCTGTAGGTAGACATATTGGATGAACAACATGATTTTTCATTTTGGGAAAATGAACCCCATTCCCTTCTTAGTGTCCAACTCCTGCATTTCCTGGCTTCACTGTTCTCTCGTGGTGGTGGATGTAGTTGTTTCTGTGGATCTAAAGTTTCAAAATCTAAAAGTCTCTAAATCTAATTTTCTTTGGCCCTAGCGCCACCTGCCACCCAGGACAGACCTACAAATCAATGGGATATGTGCATAATTTGCCTTTTGCTTAAAGAGTGGTCCTCGGTCTTCCTTAGAAACATTCCTGTAGGCTCAGTGCATGCCTGAGTAGGTCCTTACTGCTGTGTAGCTGCAGCGGAAATCATCTCTGCTGTTGAAGAAGCCATATTCATATAATGGGGAAAGATCGGCATGGCTGTGAGGGCACTCTAGGATACGTGAGGATGGTAGGAGAGCTGGCCAGAACTGTTTGGATTTGAAGTTCTGTACCTGTTTAGACCCCTGCTGGAAATGTCATGTAAAGGAAACTTCAAGGTGAATCTCTGGAGTTCCGGAGTCCTTTGTCCTATTACGTAGGAGGGTACAACATATCTCATGGACATTAGGATTTCTTTTCAGTACATGTCAGTGTTTCTTTTGTCAATCATTAGTTTTTATTGCACACTGAAGTCTCCTTGTGGGAGTTGTAGTTCAGATCTCCATTCTCTGCTGTTGGCCAGGATACCTGGAGGACCATGTGTCTCATAATGCAGTGTGGATTTCCCTGTGACCGAGCTGCATGGTGCATAATGGGAATCACAAGACTGGGTGCATTATGGAAGATGTCATCCAGCCAGGAGAGATCAGGCTCCCAAATTACAACTCTCAAGAATGTACATGTCACTATGGGGAAAATTACAGTGTAATACACACTGTCAATACCGCATTGAGTAACCAAGACTGCCGACCAGGGAACTAACCCACTTCCTTCCCTGAAGGACCAAGGGACGCGCCCCACCCATGTACTTATCCACTACACCGATACTGACTTGGACTCCTTATTCGGGGTGGTGTATCCGAGGCCTCTTATCCACTGACACTTTAAAAACCCTTGCAACCCAATCTGGGTCTATGCAGGTTATGCGATATGTATGTATATTCTCATCCTTGCAAACAATACCTGTAACCCCCCATAACCCAAGCCTGACCCCAGATGTGCAGTACCTTGCCTCTTAACTCGTGCATATTTCATTTTAAATATTAACTTTAATAAAAATTTTAAATTTGAACTCAGTCAAACAAAGCATTTTGGTTTAGTTCAGTAAACCAAAATCAAACATTTAGATTTTTTTTGTGAATTGGGCTGAAAGCAAATTTTGGGGTTTCCTGTGACATGGAAATTCCTAATTTTGCTCCGCTTTGTATACTATTTTTATAACTTTCTTTATGGCCAATTTCATCCTTTAACGTCAGTTCCAATATAATTTGCAGTGTTTTCCATTTGTGCAGTGTAAACCATTTGTGCTTAAGTACCTAGATGCTATGGACTAGTTTAAGGATAAAATATTTTATTTAACCATTTAAAATATTTCACTTGAAAACATTGTTGAGATAAGGGGACCCAAAATGTGAGGTAGCCATTATGACAAAGAAAACACAAAACCATGGAGTAGAGACAGCTTTTTAGACACAAGTTTTAAAACCTGTAGAACAGTGCTTCTTACACACAGTGGCTTGGAATTTCATGGGGAATCAAGTATCAGAGGGGTAGCCGTGTTAGTCTGGTTCTGTAAAAAGTAACAGAGAGTCCTGTGGCACCTTAAAGACTAACAGATGTATTGGAGCATAAGCTTTTGTGGGTGAATACCCACTTCGTCAGACGCATGGGGAATCAAATTCTCTAAATGACAAATACCTCTGTGCTCCTTCTGTGCAGCAAGGGAATGAGCAAAAGTCCAGAAACTGCATAAAAATAGTGGATGGTGCAACATAGCAAGGAATTGAACTATGTAGTTAGGTCCTGTGGTACATACTTCCTGAGGCAAGGTCCTAAGTTGACAGGCAAATTGTTGATGTACATAGTTTAATGCAGATAATTTCTACATTAATGCCTCTTTACAATATCCAGAGACAAACAGTGGGAGCAATAGCATATGATAGGCAGGAGTGGTGATTGTCTGTACCTTATGTAGTTGGGATGACAGTGGTTGGGAGAACAAGGCTGGGAGGTGTGTAGAAGGATGTCTATTTTGAATGTTTGACTAGAGAGCCATAGGGTTTGGAACAGTGTTCTATAACAGAAGGTGGTTGAAACTATACCATAAAGAGGCGATCACCTGTAGCTGACTTTCAGATCATAACATTATATTGGAAGAGTAGGCTTTGTTCTTAAATGTAGAGGTATGTACACTGCTGATGCACGGACTGTCTCGGTTTAAAAACAATATTCACTTTTTTCTTTTTAGTCTGAAATTCAGAATAACTCCACACCACCTAATCAAGAGCATACTCAGCCTGTATCTAATAATACCTCCATGAGCCCTCGCCAGCGCCGTGCCCAGCAGCAGAGTCAGAGAAGAGTACCATCTTCAACTAACTTTAATCAGGTGCAGCAACCAAGAGTCAACACAAGCCACACTGGATCAACTGTTCTGATTGTCCTTCTGACTTTAGCATTGGCAGCTCTTATATTCCGACGGGTATATCTGGCCAATGACTATATATTTGAGTTATAAGATTGTCTCTGTCTTAAGCAGTGACTTGAATACTTCATTAAATATTCTGTATTGGGTATGACATGAGAACTGTTTACAGAAGATTACTTTTTTATTTACTCTTTTAAGTCCTTACGAATGTTAATATACCTTTAGGTACATTGCTTTGTAAGGATGACAAATGTTGACATTTCTATGAATACTAACAACTGTTAATGATCCATGAACACTCACGAGATACTTGGAGAAACAATTTGGTTGAATGTGAGCATAATATGTAAAGGGTGGGGGAAAGAAAATATCATTTGTGGCTACCTTATTTATTGATAAAAGGAGGCAATTAAAAAAGAGAGAGGTTTAACACTTTTTCTCTGTGGAACATGGGTGCAGATAGTCACCCATATCTGAGTGAGTATAAAAATTTATGTTGGAGAAGGACTTTTAAAAATGAAACGCAGTGTCTATGCGTTGCGTTGCGTGTGCTCTTAATTCAGAGGGGGATAATATTTTGTAACCACTTTTATTTACAATAAGACAATTCTAGAAAAATGCATGAAATGTTGGTTCTGAGACTGTGCTGTCTGTGGGGGGAAAAAAGGGGCCAGAAAATAGTTTGCTTTATTTTTGTTTTTTGTTTTTAAATTTTTTTGAAAGTTAGATTGGATAATCTTTTGCAAGATTTGAATGTCGTCTTCTAATACTCTCAATTGTATATCTTGCTTTTTTAAATTTGAAGATTATATAAAATGTCTATTATTGCGATAGTTATAAATATGTAATATAATTATTTACCCAGAGCTATTGTCTTTTAATTATTCCAGAAATATACATAATGCATTACATTGAACGTTTCATATGTGCTGTTATTACCTAAAAAAAAAAAAAAAAAAAAATCTAAAACTTTTCATGCTGAAACACTGCTAGGCATGTGCAAGCTTGAGGGAAGCTTTCATGAAACCCTTGGCTCTAATGAATTATCTCAATTCAAGACTCATTTGCACAATTTTTTTTCTTGCGCCTCATTGCAATACTTCAAGAAAATTTAAAAGTTTATAAATACCTTTCCAGCATATTAAGATTACAGCATTCATATGTATATCACCATTTATTCATTGTAGGTGCTGGCACTTCAGATGGGGTAGGGTTGCCAATCCTCCAGGATTGTCCTGGAGTCTTCAGGAATTAAAGATTAATTTTTAATTAAAGATTATGTCATGTGATGATGCCTCCAGGAATACGTCCAACCACAGTTGGCAACCCTAGATAGGAGCCCTCTGGGCTGATCTTGAATTCATTTAGCCATAAAGAACAAGTTCAATGGGATAATCATTTCCCCATTATCTGACTGTATTGATAATCAAGACAATCTACCATTGGTCATTTAAGACCCAACAGAACTTCAGTAATTTTCACTTTACTAGTGGCAACTATGATAGTTCTCACTAAAGCCAGACTGTCCCACCCTATTTCTTAGCAAAGATAAGAATGCTGTAGTCAGCTCTCATATTAACATTACAAAATATTCTACATGCTAATGTACTCCGAAGCATTATAAATAAGTGAAAATTAATGGATAAATTACATCTTTTATGTAGTGTCCTGGTGTGTGTGTGTTTAATTTATTCACTTGCTAACTTGCAAAATTCAGAAATGGATTCCCAGTGGTTATTGTGAATTAGTGCTGCTCTGCTATACATGCAAACAGGATGTATATACATCAAAGCATCTTAGTTTAATTAAAATTTACAATAAAAGTATATAGCATGTCTAGATAGATCAGCAGTTATTTAAGTCTTGCATTGTCTTCAAATCTGGAAGGAGGACAATCCGGTTTCCTGTGGTGAAATGAGTAAAAGTATTTTTCTGCAATAAGTATATTAGTTTTGGTTGGAATATATTTAAAATCTATAGACCCCGTATTCCTGAAATAAAAAGTTTTTTTCCTAGTTGGTGCATTGTTTGAATGCACGTGTTCACATTTGCAAGCCTGGGCCCAGATTATCCTTTCCCTTACGAGAGGGCTCTGAAGAAAAAACCTTCAGTAGGATACCCTTGCAGAGTTTCTTCCTGATTGTTCCTCTGAGAGATTTGCTGTCACCTTGCAGAACAGGCCCTGAGGCCCACCTTCAAACCTAGCAAATTCTCAGGGATACATCCATCAACCAAATTCTGCTCTTGCCCTTTTGCAGCAGAAACTAAGTAAGGCTGTTGCACAAAGCCCTCTGTACCCAAAGATGGGGGCAGGATTGCGCTCTTTTCTTCATAGATTCTAATTCCAGAAGAAACCATTGAGATCATCTGGTCTGACCTGCTATATAACACAGACCATAGAACTTCCTAAAATAATTCCTAGAGCATATCTTTTAGAAAAAACATTCAAGCTTCATTTAAAAATGGTCAATGATGGAGATTCCACCACGATCCTTGGTAAGTTGTTCCAATAGTTACTTATTCTTACTGTTTTATTTCCAGTTGAATTTCTCAAGCTTCAACTTCCAGACATTGGTTAGCATTAGACCTTTCTCTGCTAGTTTGAAGAGCCCATTGTGATACTGTATAAAAGAAAGGTGACCATGTTTATGGTAATGTATCATCACTGATGTATCACCACTGTTACACAATTGTGATAAATATTATACAAAGTATGTCGTGTAACATATCATCGGAAAAGTTATAGTCTAAGTATGATTGTCCTGTTTAAATGCCAAATGCCATATACCATCATTGTATATAAAGTTATGAAGTTTTGCTCTGTATTTGTATCTCAAACCTGTTGTGTTTCTGAGTAAACCCCTCCACGCCCCAAGACAGACTTACACCAAGGCTAGCCAGCCTGCTTGATGGCCCATTAAGGACAATCAGCTCTTCCAGGGACCCCTCCCAAGGTCTCTTCAGGCACATGTAGGCAATGAATGCCTCATGACTCAGCAAGGAACATGTGACCCAGGACTCCATATTTGTGCCAGTAACTTTCCATTCACATGTGCTGTGAGTGTAAATTGCAGACTGTGACAACATTCTTTGTCTTCAGTCCTCCTCCATTTCTCTGGATTGTGATTTTTCTAACAGGAGGGGAGCTTTGAACAAAGGACTGATGACCCCCAATCTTTTTGGGTGATCCAGAGAGACACATTGCAAGGTAGCAGAATTACCATCACTACTATCATCCTGACCTCTACAGACTTGGAAATCAATTGTAATGTATATGATTCCTTAAACCATTTAATAACTCCCTTCTTTTCTTTTTTTAAAATAAATCTTTAATTAGTTTACTAAAGATTGGCTGCAGCGTGGTATTTGATGAGATCCTGAAAGTACATGTTGACCTGGGGGTGAGTGTCTGATCCTTTGGGATTGGAAGAACTGAACGTGGTGAATTTTGGTGTTAAGAACCTTTCATCACCAAGTCCAGTTGTCTGGTTGGTGATTGGGGGTTGGAGTGCCTAGGGGACTGTTGTTTGGCTCTCTGTGAACTAGTGCGTGATACAAGAGTTCACTTTTGTTACTGGCTTGGTGAAATCTTATGATAGAATAAACCACCAGTTTTGGGGTATTTCTGCCCTGTTTCTTACAGTCTGTCCTGAATTTGGCATTCTCAGCTGTGACCCATACCAGGCAAAGTCACATTTGGCGAAGTCTTGGGCAGGATACACATCATCACAGGTCAATTGGGCTTTGGCTCAGAACCCCACCCTATGTAAGACTTAAATTTAATATTGAGAGTTTTAAGGGTTAAAGATTAGTGACCATGAGTGAGTCACGAGCCTATGAAGCTATGAACACAATGTAAGGTCCATTATCCTCATATAATTTTTTATGAACACAAAAGAACTAAAAAATGATGTGAAGATAAGAAAATGGACCTTACAGGGAATATCTCAGATCAGGAGATGACCAATTTGCTCAGAATAGGAACAAAGAATGCAAACGCTGGCACCAGTAAAAGCATGAAGAAGAAATGCCAGAATTTAGAATGAAGAAGGCGGCTGAGGATGCAGATGAGAGAGTGTCCCAGAGACACTGAGCAGAGGCTGAAATTGAAAAGGAAGCTCACGGAATTGTGAATGGAACAGCTGGAGACTGAGAGAGATGCTCATGAACTGCAGCTCTGAGTCCTAGACAGGCAGAAGGAACAGCAGCCACAGCCTGAAATTCCATCTTCTCTCAATAAGAGAGACTGACATAAAGTCTGCCCAATTCATAAAGACTCACTGACAAAAAATGCCAGTGTGGACAGCGCTGTATCAGTGGGCGACATCTCCTGTCAACATGGCTACTGCCGCTCATTGGGGGTGTGGTTTAATTATGCCTCTGGGAGTCTCCCATCCGCATATTGCTGTTACGCGGAGACCTTACAGTGGTACAGCTGTGCTGCAGTAAGGTCTGTAGTGTAGACGTAGCCTCAGTCTTACAGGCAGCAGATATCACTAATGAATTTATAGAAAACCGAGCTTGTGAAGGGTGTAAACCCCAGGAGAAAGGTAATCCTTGTACACCCCAGTAAATCTAACCCCAACTTTATTAGAACAGCTCATGGGAGCCTGGAACATAAATCCTCTCACCTGAAGGGGAAACCATCAATCTGCGACCCCATGCCATATAAGATCAAATTGCCCAAAGCTTAAAAACACTCCACAACCTGCACCAACAAACACCACAATAAATTCTAATGCTGTCACTTTGTTTACAAACGCTACTCATATAAGCTGCAGCATTGCACCGTGAGTCAAATGCTAACCTTGCAGGTGTTAATGCTGCCACTTTAATTCCAGAATAGGTGGAGGAAGAGGAAAGCATCCGACCTCACAAATTATATTAGGACTAAGATGTGGAGGGGTAGTGAGGAATTCATAAAGAATTGTGTGTACTTGATGGTGAGATTCAGCCTCTGATATTACCTTAGGTAAAAGGGAATTGGTCCAAGAGGGAGATTTGTTTCCAGATAAGAGTGTGAACATACTGGCTTTTTCTGTGCTTTTTGTAAAAGTGCTTTTGGCCAGAATCCCCTTGAGTGGAAAATTTTTGAAGATGATATGGTGGTTGGTGTTATATTTATTACCTGCCGATGTCTTGATTGGTGGTGATATTTCAACTATGTTTAATCAGGGAATATCGTGACCAGGTCACAGGAAAAGAATGGTTCTGATGCAGGTTCCCTGCATGATGTCAGTGAGGGGAATTGTGAACAGGCTTGAACAGTGGTCTCCAACCTTTTTATGCCCAAAATAACTTTTTGAATCTAAGGATCTGTCCCACCCCTTCACCAAAGCCCCACGCTGGTCACTCCACACACACACACACCCCGGAGCTTGGGGTACAGGAGGGGGCTCAGGGTGCAGAAGGGGTACAGGGTGCTGGCTCAGGAGGGGGCTCAGGGCTGGGGTTTGGGGTGCAGGAGGTGGTTTGGGATGCTGGCTCACTATTTGGATTGCAGGATTCAGGAGCCACATTCATGAGGTTTATAGATGAAGTCCTACAGGGACTAGCTAGCCATTTTCAGCAGTTCTTGACAAGATCACATAAACCATGTGGGAATTGTGTTACATAGGCTTAGAGAGGCTAACCTGTCAGTTTCTAAATGCAAGCCTCAAAGGTATCATACCTGGGACACAGTGCACAGTGGGCTGGTTTGCTCTGAGCCTATTAAAAGCTGGCCTGCGCCTACAACAAAGAAGCAGGTCCAATCCTTTATTATTTTTAAAGGGGTTCACTGATATTGTTGCTCCCATAACAGACCTTATAAAGAAAGGGAAGCCTGACAAAGTGGTGTGGATGGAGGCCTGGGAAAAGGACTTCCAGAGCATAAAAGAAGCCTTATCTAAAGAACTTGTCTTAGCCAGCCCTGATTTTGAGAAACCATTTCTGCTATGCACTAATGCTTCCAATATTGGATTTGGAGCAGTGCTAATGCAAAAAGGAGAAGGTGATAGAAGACACCCCAATTCATGTGTAAACAAGAAACTGACACCAGTGAGCAAAATTATGCAACTATTGAAAAGGAATGTTCTGCAATTGTGTGGGCTGTTAAGCAATTTAAACCCTATTTGTACAACAGAAGGTTCAACGTATTAAGCAACCATGCACCTCTCATATGGTTGCAGAGAGCTAAGGGAACCAATTCCAGGTTGCTTTGTTGGAGTGTAGCCTTACAGGAATATGAAATGAACATAATTTATATTAAAGGCAAAGGAAATGTAATGGCAGATGCATTGTTGAGAATGGGGAACTCCTAAGATGCACCCAGCAGTGTCTGGGACACCCTCTTCTACATCAATTTTGCATTGGGGGTGTGACCATGGAAGGTGACCATGTTTACACTAAACCACTGTTGCACAATTGTGATAAATCTTATGCAAAGTATGTCATTTAATGTATTATCCGAAAAGTTGTCTGCTATGTACGATTATCCTGTTTATATGCATGTGTCTTCGTATATGAAGTTATGAAACTGCTCTAGGTTTGTATCTCAAACCTGTTGTGTTTCTGGGTAACACCTCCAAGACAGATTTACATTAAGGCTAGCCAGCCAGCTTGATGGCCCATTAAGGACAATCAGCTCTTCCAGGGACCCCTCCCAAGGTCTCTTCTTCAGGCACATGTAGGCAATGAATGACTCAGCAAGACACACGTGACCCAGGACTACTGTTTGTGCCAGTAACTTTCCATGCACATGTGCTGTGGGTATAAATTGCAGACTGGGACAATGCTCTTTGTCTTCAATCCTGCACCATTTCACTGGACTGTGATTTTTGAACAAGGAAGCTTTGAACGAAGGACTGATGACCACCAATCAGGGCCGGCTCCAGGGTTTTTGCCGCCCCAAGCGGCGAAGAGGGGGAAAAAAAAAAAAGCTCCACCACGCCGCTTTCTTCTTCGGCGGCAATTTGGTGGCAGGTCCTTCCCTCTGAGAGGGACAGGGACCCTCCGCCGAATTGCCACCGAAGAGCCGGACGTGCCACCCCTTCCCCTTGGCCGTCCCAAGCACCTGCTTGCTCAGCTGGTGCCTGGAGCCGGCCCTGCCACCAATCTTTTTGCGTGATCCAGAGAGACATATTTCAAGGTAGCAGAATTACCATCTCTGCTGTTTTCCTGATCCACAGACTCTGAAATCAGTTGTAAAGTATATGATTCCTTAAACCATTTAATAACTTTCTTTTCTTTCTTTTAAAATAAATCTTTAGTTAGTTTACTAAAGATTGGCTGCAACGTGGTATTTGGTGAGATCCTGAAAGTACATGTTGACCTGGGGGTGAATGTCTGATCCTTTGGGATTGGAAGAACCTAACGTGTGATGAATTTTGGTTTTAAGAATCTTTCATCACTAAGTCCAGTTGTCTGGGTGGTAACCAGGGGCTGGAGTGCCTAGGGGACTGTTATTTGTCTCTCTGTGAACTAGTACAATGATACAAGAGCTCACTTTTGTTACTAGCTTGGTGAAATATTATGATGGAATAAGCCACCAGTTTTGGAGTGTGTCTGCCCTGTTTTTTTACAGTCTGTCCTGAATTTGGCACTCTCAGCTGTGACCTATACCAGGCAGCGTGACAACCATTAATAAATATTTGTTCGCCGGGTAGATGCTTATAAACTGTAATCAAGGCTCCCCTTAAACTTCTCTTTCTTATGCTAAATAAATTGAGCTCTTTGAGTCTATCACTATAAGACATGTTTTCTAATCCTTTAATCATTCTTGTGGCTCTTTTCTGTACCCTCTCCAGTTTATCAACATCCTTCTTAAATTGTGGACACCAGAACTTAACACGGTATTCCAGCAGCAGTTGCATCAGTGTCAAATATGAGTAAAACAACCTCTCTACTCTAGATTCCCTTGTTTATGCCTCCAAGGATTGCATTAGGCCTTTTGTCCACAGCATCACACTGGGAGCTCATCTTTGGCTGACTAGCCCCCAGAGCCCCCAAATCTTTTTCAGAGTCACAACTTCTCAAGATAGAGTCCCCATTCTTTGTTCCTAGATGTATGCATTTACATGCACCCACCACATTTTTGCTTGCACCTAGTTTACCAAGTGATCTGGATCACACTGTATCAATGACCTGTCCTCTTCATTATGTACCACTCCCCCATTTTTGTGTCATCTGCAAACTGTATTAGTGATAATTTTGTTTTCTTTTAGGTCATTAATAAAAAATGTTCAATAGTGTATGAAAAAATCCAATCTCTGCGGAATCTCACTAGAAACACACCTGTTCAAAGATAATTCCTGTTAACTTTTTTTTGAGACCTGTCAGTTAGCCAGCTTTTAATCCATTTAACGTGTGCCGTGCTAATTCTAGTTTTTTAATCAAAATGTCATGTGGTATCAACTCAAACATCTTACAGAAGTGTAGATATATTACATCATCATTATTACCTCTATCAATCAAATTTGTAATCTCATCAAGAATGATAGTTTGACAGTATTTACTTTCCATAAATCCGTATTTATTGGCATTAATTATATTACCCTCCTTTATTAATTGAGTCCTGAATCAGCTATTCCATTATTTTGCCCAGAATTATCTTGCTCCTTAGCCAGCTCTTTTAAAAAAACGTGGTTGCAAGTTATCTGGAATTCTTCATTTAAAAATATTTAATATTAATAGCTACTGTTTAACATCCTCCTGAGACACCAGTGGAATGGAGAGAGTGTTACCATAAAATATGATTACATCATCTGTTTTTCCCCAAATACAGGACAGAAATATTTATTGAACACTTCTACCTTTTCTGCATTATTATTGACAATTCTGTCATTTCCATCTAGTAATGGTCCAATATCATTGTTAGGACTTTTTTTGTTCCTAATATATTTAAAACAAAAGCAAAAACAAACAAACAAAAACCAACTCTGCTGGCTATACATTTCTCCTTGTCCCTTTGCTTCCCTTATCAATTTTCTATAATTCTTAGTTTCTGATTTATATTTATTACTATCAACTTTTCCTTTCTTCCTTTTGTTATATACATATTTTTTATGGTTGCCTTCATTTCCCCACTAAACCAGGTTGATTTTTTTTAATACACAGGGCTATAATACAACACACACCCAACGCACACACCCACCATGCTGGTCTGGGTTTTATTCTCTTGGTACATTATAAATGTTCATGTTCACTTGCACCTAAATTACTATTAATTTTTAGTTCTGTGATTCTTTCCTCTTCATCTGTCAAGACAAGGTATAATATTGAATTCCCCTGTCTTTACTGTTTAGTAAATAAACAAACTTCAGAATGACACCTGAAAACATCCTCTTCCTTGTGATAAAAAGCAGCTGCTGTAATGTCTTTTCATGCTAATCTCAAAGCTTTTTAACAGATTAAGGTCTCAGTCCCACAACCCACTACTCACATGAGTAGTGACTACTCACATGTACAAAGTTTCTTGCATACTTTCATATTTGCAGGATTGGAACCGTAGAAGATTTAGTTACTGAGTGTCCTAAAATCCAACAATATTTTATTTAATTTTAATTTTTAACAATTAAATTATTAGAGAAATCCTAATATTCAAAATAAATAACCACTTTAATGCTGTTAACCTATGGGGGGGGGAAATTCTTTTGGAAGAATTATGGGCTTTTAAAAAAAATTTGACATCACAGAAATAGCATGCTGGTACAAATTATACTACACAGTTGACTGACTGTTAACTGATCTAGAAAAAAATCAAATTCCCTAAAACTATACTAAAATATGTACAGCAATGCAAAGTGTACTGATCTTAAACACAAAACATATTGGCACCACCTTGTTAAAAATGCGTATTATAGTGATAAAAAATCTGGGATCCCTAATGAAAAGAGACAGCATGGTTTTATACAGTCTGACAGAAGGATAGTACAGTTCTGAGATTAGCGGCTTGAACAAAAAGCTGGCATGTGGAATTGCAGTCTTTTTATATAATGACTTTTGGCAAATATCTCCTTTAGGACCGAGTGGAAATGTTGTTTGCCAGGAGAAACTTCTTCTTGAGTAATGGCCAATCACTACGCAGTGATGAAGGATGAGCTTCGAGTGAGAAGCCCGCAAAAGCCAGTTTAAATTATTGAATCAGAAAAGCAGTATTTTTAACAATGATCACTCTGACAAACACATGACCCTGGAATTATAGCTGATTCAATGTTTAAACTAGGGTGGATTTGTACTGCAGGAGGTTATTGGAGTGTAGAGTGTCTCATCACTCTTTTCCATAAAATGCCTTATTTTGCAAAACTCATTTTATTACTCTTTTGCTTTGTCCTTCTTGTGGAGAGCAGAAAGCACAGGAGGAGGAGGTGGACAGGTCAGCTGGAGGTGCAGAAGGCAAGGTAAGGAACCTTAAAATATATAACTCTCTTGCTCTCACTACATATACACTAGTGAAAGTATCAGAGGGGTAGCCGTGTTAGTCTGAATCTGTAAAAAGCAACAGAGGGTCCTGTGGCACCTTTGAGACTAACAGAAGTACTGGGAGCATAAGCTTTCGTGGGTCAGAACCTCACTTCTTCAGATGCAAGTCTTGCATCTGAAGAAGTGAGGTTCTGACCCACAAAAGCTTATGCTCCCAGTACTTCTGTTAGTCTCAAAGGTGCCACAGGACCCTCTGTTGCTTTTTACTAGTGAAAGTAATACTGTATAGATGTATACAGTCAGTTCAGTTAGATGTGTACATAAAATTTGCCTATTTTAATTGTATATGTGACTAGCTTCTACGTCTTCTGAATAACCTTATACAATCTTTACTGCTATCTTCAGATTTAACTGTAATTGGTCATGTTTCTAGCAGCTGTCATTGGTAACCTGGCCATTGATTGTATTTTAGTGAACACAGTCTCAGACATGCACACACAATACTGTAGATACAGTAAGAATTGAAGGTAGATGTAGAACAAGGGTTCAGCCAATTCAGTTTTAAATATCCTCCCAGCAATAACACAAGGCTTTATTTGAAATGAATCTTTCAAAGTGCCTTCTATTTTCCTGTGGTTGTTTATTTAAACATCTCTATTATGCAAATCCACCTGAAAATGCATTTCATTTTCTCATGAGAACTTGTGGGGTTTTAGTTAGTGTGCATGGTATTCTTACTGCATGAGAGTATATACTCTATCAGCTTTGTAAAGTTATTCTGCAGATACATTTTGGAAAAATTTTGGAAAATTTAATATAACTTTTTATAGTATTAATCAGGCAAGTGTGCACCAAAGAGGTAAAGGTCTTAGTGAAGTTTGTTAGATTTAATATTACTGAGACTGGGGGCGAGAAGAGATTTACATTAGAAAAGATAAGCTTCCAAACCTGCCAAGCAGTCCAGAGAATATTATCCCTTTTTGTATAGAGTTATGTCATCCAGTGACAATTATATCTTAGACGATTGTTTGCTAGGTTAAGAGCTTGAAAATAAAGTTGGGTTAATCCATCTTATTAAATGGAATCACTCTGACTGTACACAGTCATCTTTTTATTCATTTTGTATTGTTTGGCATGGCACTGTGAACATACCTTTTTATCTACAGAAAGTGCTGAGATTCAGTAGACATTTTGCAGCAAATGTATTATGAAAGAAGCAGAGAGGCTAGTATTGTCTAATATTACTATTGGTATTTAATGCAGACTATGCAAGCACATGTTTTTAGTGACAAAATTTATTCTCTAATTTAGACATCTAGGGCCTGATGCTAAACCATTTACACCAAAAGGAATACTTTGCCACTGACTTCAAAAGAATCTAGTCCTTACTGAATGTAAATCTGAAGCATGCTGGGCTTTCTTTCAGAATATTTGTTTGCGAAATCTAATGATTCACCATTAGTACTTGCGTGGGATTCTTTCCTATATGGTTGAACTCTACCTTGAAAAGTTACAAAGCAGCATAAACTGCTAATACACATTTTTACAGTCTGAATATTTCTCTTTTAAAAAGTACTGCCACTCTCTTGGTTAATAAGTTGTTATTGGAAGGTTTCTCTCTTCGCAATTATTCTTGACATTTATTAAAATAAACTATTACCTACCCCCACTGACTTTTGCAAAGTTGTAATAGTAGAGAATTCAAGAAATAGTCAAACTTTTTCCCTAAATACATGGATTATGCACTGTAGAGGACGATAGATATTACTTGGTTTACTGTGAATTAATGATGTATAACAAACAATGTGTTAGCCAATGAAAGGATAAATCATTATATTTCAAAAGTATAAGGAACAGTTTTTATGTCTTTCTCCACAGATGTTAAATAACCACCAAAACTATATTTGTATACTACTTAGCATAGACCACTATGTCCTTGTGATTTATCCATATAAACTTTCTTAATGCATTCATTTAAATGTATGTAAAATGAAGTTTATTTAGAAACCTGAAAATGAGAATCACATTTCTTTTTATTTATAGACATTTCTGTAGTGCTCACTGTTAAAAACATTTTATACAGAGTTAAATAGTAACAGTAACTTAAATATTCCTGATTATTTTGTACTGCAAAACTCTGGTTGTCTTGTGTTTAAACCAAACCTGTGCTGAAAATTGCATGGTGCTGGACTTTTTTGCCTGCAGTCAAATGAAACCCAGTTTCAATGTCAGATTGCCATTTCTTATAGAGAGAAACAAAAATAAATGGGTCTTTTATTTTTTTTATTTTTGTACCTGCCTCATGCATTCTGCTTTGTATTTCTCTTGCTTCTTTTTCTATAAATACATTAGGCAAGAAAAATATTTTCAACTATTGGAGTCTATATTTAAAAGTTTTTCCATTTTCCATCTTAGGTAAGGTGCCGGTCAGTGTAGTATATGTGCATACTAAAAAGCCATGTATGTTAATAGGAGTCTTTACATGACTTCAAAGGCCTTTGGTTTTGGCTCTATTAACCCAAAAATCTTTCTGCTCCATAGTTTGTGGTTTGATGACTTTTTAGAGTGTTATATTCCAGGATCTTAAAGAACTTTGTTTAATATTACGTGACCCCCTTAGTTCCCAGAATAATGAATATTAAAGATGGGTAAACTGAGACACAAAGCGATTAAGTGATTTGGCTAAAGCAAAACAGCAGAGCAGTGGCAAAGCCAAGAATAGAAGCTCGCCCCTTGGCTCCTTGTCCTATGTTCTATGTACATAGCTTCTTCTATCATTTTAATTACATGACACCAAACACAGCTATTTTAAAAGAATATTAAACCAATATTATTAGAGTTGCAAAGTCAAGCACTCAAAAGTTGGAAAATTCCTGAATTAATAGGGTGACCATCCGCACCATTTTTAAAGGGACAGTCCCATTTTTTGGGGACTTTTTCTTATGTAAGTGCCTATTATTCCCCACCCCCTGTCCCGTTTTTTCACAGTTGCTATCTCCCTTGTGAGTATGCATTATGATAGTCTTTAATTACATGATTACAAGCTATTTTTTTCACAAGGCCTCTGCCTCATTCAGTTCACAGAATGGACTGGGATCAATATTTTTCATCATTGTTCAACGTGTGGCATTAGGTCTTATTTATTGCATACTATTCAGACCCTGCTCTGAAGACAAAATTAATAATTTCCTCATAGGCTTTTATATGGTGCTCGTCACTATAGTATCTGAGTGTTTCACAAACATTATTGAATTTATCTTCACAAGATCCCTGTGAGTTGAGGGGGTGATATTATCCCCGTTTTACAGTTAGGAAACTGAGGCACAGAGAGTAAAATCAAAAGTATCCACTAATTTTAAGTGCCCAATTTGAGATACCAAGGACCTGATTTTTAAGAGTACTTAGCATTATACAGCTCTTTATTTGTTCAAATCACAGCCACCATTGACTTCAGGTACAGGTCTGTGTGCTCAGCACGTCTTCAAATCAGACCCCAGGGTCTCAAGTTGTGTACCCACCCAGAAAATGAGGAACACACAATTAGTGACTACCTGTGAAGAGTTTGGTTAAGGTCATGTCTACATTGCAGCTGGGAGGTCTGATTGGTATGAGGAGCTGACTAGCTCAGCTTGAGGTAGCACATAAAAAATAGAGTGTGGATGTTGTGGCACTGGCAGCAGCTTGATCTACCTGCCTGATCTTGGACTGAGAGGGTTGGGTGGAGTTGGGCTCCAGCAGCTGGCCCGAGCTGCCCCCAGTGTTGCAAAATCCACACATTTAGCATGGTAGCTCGAGCTGAGCTAGTGTGAGTCTGTCTGCCCATGATGGGAATCACACCTCCCAGCTGCAGTGTAGACATACCCTCAGTGACTTGCTCAGCATCATACAGGAACTCTGTGGGAGAGGCAGAGATATAATCCAGTCCCCCAGGGCAGCATTCAGCTGCCTTAACGGACGAGACCAGGCTTTCTGTCATGGTAATCCCTTGCCTCATTCACTACACACCTCCCAGCTTCTACAACAAATGAAACGAGTCTTACAGATAACAGTCTCCTTCACTACACAACCCTGATTACTCCCTATATCAGGTCTATTCTGTGCACTGAATGAGGGAGGGGTCTTGTTGGAAAGTAGTTTGTGATCATGTAATTAATAATGTTCCTTTAACATAGTTTTTGTGTGTAATTTCCCAAGTTATTTGCAATTACAAAGTTACAAAGACATTGTAGGCTACTTAGATTTTGCAACATCTATGCTTGGTAATTTTTCACAAGGATGCATAAGAAGCCCAAACCACTGTTAGACTGAGAAGAAAATTGTGGAATTTCTTCAGTAAGAAAGGAATCAAAACCACCCATTTGATTGTTTGAAGTTTACTGAGTTATTATTTATCATTCTTTTTATGTAAAATGAACATGTGATGAGTGGGTCAAAGGGAGAATATATAATAATCCATATGTCTTTCAGCAAAGGCAAAACCAGGGGCTCATAACTAAAACGGGCCTAGAATTGCTAACATAATAAAGATTTGAGATTTCACCAGTTTTCTCAGAAACAGAACACTAAATGAACTGCAGAGTCAAAACAGTTATGGAAGTCAGAGTTACACCAAGGATCAATTTGGTGTATTCTGTGTGGTGTGGCAGAGCTCCTTCTCTGGCTTGGTGGATTCCGTGCTTCCTCTGAGCCGGGGGCTGGGGAATTCCTCTCTCCCTTGAATTTCCCCACATCCCTGGGTTTACTGTCTTCACCTTGCCAGAGCAGAGGTTCCTCCCAGCCTTCCTGACAGGCGAGGGGAGCCTCTTAGTCTCTGGTAGCTCCTCCGGCTGTAGTGGCAGCAGGCCAGACACCCAGTTCAGTCTCTCCCCTCTGGTGGGGTCTCTTCCCCCAAACCTCTAGGGCCCAGAAGGGCTGTACGCCTGGTTGGGCAGGGTTTCCCCTGCTTTTCACCTGTGAGATGTTCCTTCTGGCATTTGTCAGTGTCTGCACCATCCAGCTCTCCAGTAGCACACCTGCTCCCCACAGTTCCTATTGCACGTGCCTATCTGACTGGAGGGGAGGCTTTTAACAGGTTCTGGCAGGTCCTTGATTGACCCCATATGTCCTAATTAACCTGGAGTACCCCTGTTCAATTACCAGGGGAAAAGGGACCTGCTTATCCTGGGGCTAATATACCTGCCTTCTACCACTTTCCTATACCCCCTGGAGAAGGGAGGGACCCTATGGAGGAGGGGGCACAGGGCCTGAAATGCTTGTGCACTCAGGTCCATGTCTTCCACCTCCAGGCCCTGCAGAGACTCCTTTATAGTGCAGATAGCCGGCATGGAGCATGCTGGCACATGCCTTCCTCTGCTGCCTCCGAGGGCTCCAATCTCGAGCGGGTCCTGCAAGAGGGCGCTCCCCACCCACCCCTCACCCCAGGCCTTCTGGATCTTTCATCCTGCCCCATTAGCCCTCCCAGCCCCCTCCTCCTCCTCATACCCCGAGCCAGCTGCGTGCTCTGCAACCGGTTTGCTTCCGAACCGCACCAAGAGAACAACTGTACATGCTCGTGCTCCACACGCTTCATTTCCCCACCCTTGCGTCCTGTCCAGACACCAAGTGGCGGGACCTATTACCAGCTCTGGAGGGTGGGGATCCCCGGTAGGCCAGCTTGTATTCTACCCTAGTGTGGTTGCCCGCCAGGGATATTAGCTGGCGGCTACTACATGGAGCCGTGAGCACGGGCGTGTACCTGGTATGGTTCACCTCTATCCCCAGAACCCGCCCTTTCTGTGGTGTATCTTCAGTGCGCCAGGTTGCAGCCCCTCTTCCGGCTCCTCCAGAACCTCTTATTGAGGTTCTGGCTGCACTTTTCCCTGCACCTGTTTATTTATGCACACCCTATTCGTGGCCCCACGAAGTCCAGGGACCGCCTCGTGAACCTCCTCCTGGCCATGGCCAAGTGGCTATTTATAACACCAGGAAGAGGAGGTTGGCTGAGGGGGGGCGGTGTGACTGTAGGGCCTGTTTTCGTTCCTTTATCTGCTCACGCATCCAGGCAGAGTTCCTCTGGACGGCGTCTGCTGGCTCCTTGGATGCCTTTGAGGAGCAGTAGGTGCTGTATGGGGTTCTCTGCTCAGAGTCCTTTTCAGGTTCCCTAGTTTTGACCCTTTGACCCCACGCCTGCTCCTGTTTTTTCCATTGTTGTCTCCTGAACTTTGTTGAGTTCTGGGCTCAGTAGCTCCTCCCCATGCTGGGGGAGGGGCTTTTAGCTGTGGGCGGGCTTACGCCTATCCACTTCCCAGCACCCAATAGGACTACTCTCCTATAGCTGTCTGGCCTGACCCCATCTCAATAGATGACACACAATACAGTAAAAGACAGGTTTGAGACATTCTTTTGGGATATAATGATCCTGAGAGTTTGGTACCACTGATGTATGTTTTTTTTTTTTTCTGCCAAATTTGACACCTGTTCCTTGAAGGTTCTCTTAGATAAGTCATTGATCATGTAAATTTGACCTGTCTTGCAAGTACACAGGGAATAACTTTATACTAGGGCTGTCGAGTAATAGCAGTTAACTCACGCAATTAACTCAAAAAATTAATTGCGATTAAAACAATCGTGATTAATTGCACTGTTAAACAATAGAATACCAATTAAAATGTATTAAATATTTTTGGATGTTTTTCTACATTTTCAAATATATTGATTTCTATTACAACACAGAATACACTTTATATTATTATTTTTGATTATAAATATTTGCACTGTAAAAATGATAAACAAAAGAAACAGTATTTTTCAATTCACCTCATACAAGCACTGTAGTGCAATCTATCGTGAAAGTGTAACTTACAAATGTAGATTTTTTTCGTTACATAACTGCACTTAAAAAAACCCAACAGTATAAAACTTTAGAGCCTACAAGTCCACTCAGTCATACTTCTTGTTCAGCTAATCACTAAGACAAACCAGTTTGTTTACATTTATGGGAGATAATGCTGTTAGTTTCTTATTTACGATGACACCAGAAAGTGAGAACAAGCATTTGCATGGCACTTTTGTAGCCAGTGTTGCAAGGTATTTACGTGCCAGATATGCTAAACATTCGTATGCCCCTTCATGCTTAGGCAACCATTCCAGAGGATATGCTTCCATGCTGCTGATTCTCGTTAAATGTGTTAAATTTGTGACTGAATTCCTTGGGGGATAATTGTTTGTCTCCTACTCTGTGTTTTACCCACATTCTGTAATATATATTTCATGTTATAGCAGTCTCGGATGAAGACCCAGCACGTATTCATTTTAAGAATACTTTCACGGCAGATTTGACAAAACGAAAGAAGATACCAATGTGAGATTTCTAAAAATAGATACAGCACTCAACCCCAGGTTTAAGAATCTGAAGTGCCCTCCAAAATCTGAGAGGGATGAGGTGTGGAACATGCTTTCAGAAGTCTTAAAAGAGCAACACTCTGATGTGGAAACTACAGAACCCGAACCACCAAAAAAGAAATTCAACCTTCTGCTGGGGGCATCTGACTCATGATGATGAAAATGAACATGTGTCGGTCCACTCTGCTTTGGATCGTTATCGAGTAGAACCCATCATCTGCATCGACACATGTCCTCTGGAATGGTGGTCAAAGCATGAAGGGACATATGAATGTTTAGTGCATCTGGCATGTAAATATCTTGCAACGCTAGCTACAACAGTGCCATGCAAATGCCTGTTCTCACTTTCAGGTGACATTGTAAACAAGAAACGGGCAGCATTATCTCCTGCAAATGTAAACAAACTTGTTTTTCTGAGCGATTTGGCTGAAGTAGGACTGAGTGGACTTGTAGGCCCTAAAGTTTTACATCGTTTTATTTTTGAATGCAGTTATTTTTTGTACATAATTCTACATTTGTAAGTTCAACATTCATGATAAAGAGATTGCACTACAGTACTTATATTAGGTGAATTGAAAAATACTATTTATTTTGTTGTAATTGAAATCAATATATTTGAAAATGTAGAAAACATCCAAAAATATTAAAATAAATGGTATTCTATTATTGTTTAACAGTGCAATTAATCACGATTAATTTTTTTAGTCGCGTGATGGCCCTGTTTTGTACACATTAAGTAGAGCCCTTGAAGTCCAGGGGACTACATAGACGGGCAAAAATACAGGCATATGTGATTATAAGGCAGGGGCCATTATTTATAAATAATTTATCAATCAATATAACTGTCCACTGAAATTTAATCTGGTGTGTCTATTTCTGCATCTGGAATACTGTGATTCAGTGACATTCTGTATGTCTACCTCTCTGTGCTTTCCTTTTCACCCCTCAATTACAATCTTCAACAGCCACACTTGGAAAAGGATGGAGTCTCTCTTTTTTCCAAATGCTGAATATGATATTAATTTAAACAAAGCACTATGGAAATGGAGTTTGATTTGAACTTTGGTTAGTTGAAAAGAATTGGCCAAGATTTTCAGAAGTGCCCAGGGATTTTGGGTACCCAACTTGAAATATCTAAAAGGGGCCTGATTTTCAGAAAGTCCCGAGTATGCGCTTGGGGCTGGGCATCCAAAAAGTGAGGTACATAAAACCACTTGTGAGTTTTGAATATCCTTGCCTATTTGTTTACATTGCTGGGAAGGCTTTCTAAATTGATGTTCTTCACTTGAAATGCATGTCCGGCTTCAAGGGAAAATGAGATTATTGTTGTTGGTACATTTTTCTAGAGTAAATTACTTTCCGAATTCTCATTTAAAGCAAATTGCTCAGAAGAGTAATAAAGTTAGTGTATGGGAAAGAAGATTACTAACGGCAATGATTAATTTAAAAAGTTAAAATATTGTGAGTATTGTACACCTTAATTATGTTTAATCAACCTCGAGTTTCATTTTACTATGGTAATATCCATGAAGAATTAGTTACAGTACCTAATATTAGTAATGTGCATTAGATACTGAAGTATTAACTACTGCTTGGTATCAGTATAGTACAGTAGATACCGAAGGAAATTGGAGGGCTACAAACCACAAACCATCAGCATGTTGCAACACAAGCCTCAGCATGCCATGCTCTATTTGCATGTGGCTCTCCTTTCGGTTGAACAAGGTCATGTAGATGGTGTATCACAAAACATCTTGCAACTACAAAACAGCATTGCTCCTGGAGAAAATAGCAATTTAAAAACAAAAAACCCAATGGACAGAGAGAGACAGATGCATGTGGTTGGCAGTGATGTCAACAGAACCACAGTTTGAATGGTTGATTTCTCCTTGAACCCAAGTACAGTTCAGATCATAACAGTTATTCATCTGCTGTGATTAACATAGTGTCTATTTCTTTTGCACAAATGCTTGTATTTTACATAATAATATAATTTACCATTGTACAGAACTTTGTATCCCTAGATCTCAGAGCACGTTACATAGAATGTGTTGAGAGCACAGACTAGTACTTGTGAATGGCAGTGGCATCAAAGGAACCAAGTTCTGAGTGACATTTATACCATTATTCCCCCATTTGGGTCATATCATTGTAAATTGGGAGATGAAATGACTTGCCCAATGTCACACAAGTCAGTGGCAGTCAGTAATGTCTAAGCCCTATTCCTTCCTACCATCCTTTGTCTGTATAATTGTCTATATAGATCGTAAGTTTTCCAGAGCTGGGATCTTTCCTCCAGAAGAACCTGTAAAGCTCCAAGCACACATTTAGTTCTGCGGCTCTCTGCCGTGATCAGTGGCCAAACGGCATTTCTAGTGCTGAAGGCCACTGTGCTGTATCCTTGCACTCAAACATACTGGCCCAGTTCTGCTCTCACTTATACAGATGCAGCTCCCATTGATTTCATCATAATGATGGACAGTGTACAATATACTTTTTGCTCTCACAAGCCAAAGATAACCTCATAACTCATACGTGGCAGAGAGTGAAGTGAAGCCAAGAGTGGGATATGCAAAATCATTCCTAAAGCATTAAAAAAAATTTTAAACTTTGTTGCCTGGTGTAACACCCATACCAAAAGAGAGTTTCTCTGCAGAAAAAGCATCCTTGTGTGACCTTTATTTAACACTATAATTGTCATTGGTGTTGCTGGTGGTTTAGCGTCTGATGGGTGTTGGGTGGATAAGGAATGCAGGGTCAGGACCACAGTAAATGAGGTTTGATTTACTGATAGTTTGCATGATCAGTGTGACGATTAGGGACTGGGGAGAACAAGGGGTGTAAACCCCAAAGAATATGCAATTGATTCAACTGATTGTATACAATATTACTGTACTATAAAAGGGCATTGAATAAGGTATTTTATGAAAGCTGGTGATTAATATTATTGTGAAGTGTATGTATGAACACTATATGAAGAATTATGGATACTAACTAAGATTATGCTTTAAGGTCTGTGACCAAACAAAGGGGGAAACCGGTTTTCTCCCAGATAGAAGGGAAGGCAGCTATCTGTGTCTCCAGTGCATTTTGGAATCAAAACAACAGAAACCTCATTTATATACAGATCAGCTGGGTGGCGGGAAATCAACAGGAAGGGAAGACCAGCAGGAGATCATCCTGACTCTGGGGACAAAACAATGAGTTTTGGGAAACATTAACAGAAGCCTTTTTGTCATCCATCACTTTGGGGACATAGAGAATTGTGAGCCTGTGAAAGCTGGATCCCCTCGCCTGAAGGGAGAGGATGCTGGTAACTTGATATAAGTAAGAAAACTGCTTAAGCAAAAATCGTAACTTGTTAAGATGAAGTTTTGTCCCAAGAAAGTTTTGTTTGTAACCATTCCAGTCTCTTTTCTCTTGCTGTGTACCTCTTAAATCTCTGTTCTTTGTTAATAAACTTATTCTTGTTTTATTACAAAATCATCTCAGTGCTGTGAATTGAAGTGGAGTGTGAGTCTTCAGCTAACCTAACAGGCTGATGTGTGCCGCCTCTTTGGAGGCAGCTAACTTCATAACTTCCATTAGTGCCCAGTGAGAGGGGCTGAACTCTGCAGGGAGACGTCCCAAGGGAACTCGGGAACTGGAGTTTACTGATTGTTACCTTCAAGGCAAGGTTTGAACTGACACACAGCTTAGCAGCAGCAAAGTTCACTCATGCTGAAGTAGAGTAGAAACACGGGGACTCACAGTTCTGGGTGTCCTAAGCAAGACATCACAATGGGTATTACACAATATCAGGAACAAACCATATTCTACTTTATCTGTGAAGCAGACTAAAAACTTGAGCAACAACATTGATAACAAAATATTAGCACATGAATCTTTAGGTGGGAATATTAGCACAAAATATTCCCACCTAAAGAATCATAAAAAGCTTTAATTTTTGCAAGATTAAGGGTCACAGACACCAGCTGATCCAGGATATGTAGAACATGTGATAGTGAGCAGTGTGGAATACACTTTTATTTACACTGGTGAATGTCAATGCCCATGAACTGCCTTTGGATTTGTTTCTATCAGCTACTGGGGAATTGATACAGTTTTCCACACATTCTGAAAATAAAATTGCTCCCATCAGTTAGGGGCTGAATTCTCAGGTGGACTGCAGCAGTACTCATCACACCTGAAGGTAGGGACAAAGATGGCTGGCTGTCCTCTGGGATCCTAGAGACAGCAGGGGATTGAATTGGTCACTCACATTAATTAGCGAATCCTCACTGGCAGTTTAGCAACACCCCCAACATGTCCCCTAGACTGGGGAGCTCTGAGGGCTTTATTAGAGCCAGCTTAAAGCTGCCCAGAGATTCCCTCAATGCTCAGCTGACTTTACTATGTGTAAAGGAGAGATTAAATTTTGAATGTCAATCCAAGATAGTTCGTAGTTATGACAGATAGCCATGTACTACTTTTAGTACATTCTGCTCCATTTTGCATTTAGCTTCCACTGTACAACTGTAGCTGTGGTGCACTTTGTTATATAGAAAAACAGGAGATTCTGATCTTAGGGCTGCTTGTCTGCACTACTGGGAGATTGACACTGCTGCAATCAATGGAGCAGGAGTTGATTTAGTGAGTCTAGTGAAGATCTGCTAAATTGATGGCAGAGCGCTTTCTGGTTGACCCTTGTACTCCAGCTCCCCGAGAAGATTAAGGTAAGTCAATGGGAGAGCGTCTCCCATTGATGCAGCGCAGTGAAGACACCGGGGTAAGTCCACCTAAGCTACGTTATTCACGTAGCTGGAGTAGAGTAATTTAATTCGACTTACTCCAGTAGTAAATACAAGCTCTTAGTACTTCTTTTGTATTGGATTTACCAAGTGTGTTATCCTCTCCAACTTTCTGTACCTATTCTGGAAAGGTAATGGGGCCTTTATTTAGCAGTTTTCAGAAACTGTACTGGAGACAAGGAAGGTATTCACTGAGCATATTAAACTAAAATCATATTAAGAAATAGGTAATAGGCATTGCCATACTGCATCAGATCAATAGTCCATTTAGACCGGTATTCTGTCATGACAGTGGTCAGCATGAGACGCTGTAGAAGAAGGTGCAAGAAAACCAATAATAGACAATTATAAACTATTCTGCTTATAAAGAATTTTTTGTTTTTACCCTATCAGTGATTGGCTTATGCCCTGGAGCTTGAGGGCTTATGTTTCAATTTTTTTTAGATCTCATCCAATGTAGCCCTGGAAAGTTCTTATTATCCATATAAATGTCAAATCCTTTTTTTATTTTTCCTTGTTTTAGTTTTTTTGTTTTTAATCCTGCTAAGCTCTCGGTCTCAGTGCTATCTTGTGCCAATGAGAAGATAATTCTGACCAGTTATATATATAGTGACAAAGTTCTGTCCTTGACTCCGTGGGTCCTGCGTTTCCTGATGGATTTTTGCTAGCCTCAGAGGCTCACTGTGACCCTCCACATAGCCCTTCTCTCTCTAGAGGCAAGGGTCACAGTCTACTGAGCCATTTTCATCATAAGCCAGCAAGGGAGGTGAGGAGAAACAACCCTCCCTCACACAGTCTCTGTTGTCTCCCAGTATCAGTGATTAATCAGGGAGGGGAAGGGGAAGCCCGGGCCCACCCTCTACTCCAGGCTCCAGCCCAGGGACCCTAAACTTAGCAGCTATGAAAGCTGACTTTTTGGAAATAGAGCATGTACAATTCCCTGGGCTACTTCCCCACAGCAGCCCCCACTCAATATCTTCTTCACAATTACCTCAGGGCCTCCTTCCTTGCACCTGATATGGATTCATACTACTTAGTTCCTCCAACAGCACAACTCCCTCCTATAGCTCCTGGCACCCACCCTGCACTGACTAATTGAGAGGCTTTTAACTAGTTCCAGCCAGTCCTTAATTGGCTTCAGGTGTCCCAATCAATCTAGCGGTCTCTCCTGCCTTCTAGAAGAATCTTAATTGGCCCCAGGTGTCTTGATTAACCTGGAGCAACTGCCATTTGGTTACCATGGTACCAGGGATTTGTTTAGCCTGGGGCTAACATACCTGTTCCTCACTACTTTACTGTAGCGATCTGGCCTTGCCCCATCACAATATATATATATAAAATAAATAAAATTTGGCACTTTAAAAGGGCTACTTCCAGAAGCCAAGAACAATTATGAGCAAACACTGGATTTATTCCTCAACTCAACCAGAAGTTATGGGCTTGATGCAGGAACGACTTGGTGAAATCCTATCGTCTGCATAATGCAGGCAATCAGGCAATATAATCACAACAGTCCCTTCTAGCCCTAAAATTTTTGCATCTGAGTTCCAAGGGTGCTGTGTTTGTGGGGGTTTTTAAAATCCTTTTGTCAGTTTTAAATTTGTTGTCTTTTAATATCATTCAGTACTCCCTTGTTTTAAGTATTTTGAGAAATGTAAATAGAGAGCACCCAGCTGATTTTCTCTAGTATTCTTTGTTTTCTATAACTCTGCCATGTCCCTTCTTTCTCATCTCCTCATAAAAGTAAATGGTGTCAGTTTTTTCAATCTGTCCTCATGTTGGGAGTCTTTCTATGCCTCTAATCAGTTTGGTTGTGTATCTCTGGAGCCATCTATTTCTGCTTTATCTGTGTGAGCTGGAGTGTCCAGAATTAAATATAGTATTCCAGGTGAAGGTGTATCATTGACTTATATGATGGCATTATAATATCATCAGTATTGTTCATAATATTCTTATACAAAACTAACATTTTGTTTGCTTTTTTGGTTATTCCTTTGATTACTCATATCTTTGGAGTAGAAGGTTTTCACTGAGCAGCTCTACAATGATGCTCAGGTCTTTCTCCTGAGTGGTTAAAATTAATCAGAATTAACTGTGTATGGCTTACACAGAGGGAAGTTCAATAAACCCTAAAGTAGACAGTTATGAAGTAACCTTCCTCCAGGGAAAGTTTCCTTCTAACCCCTACCAGTTACTGTTTGGCTTTATATTCCTATCAAAACTCCTGTTTGTTAGAATTCTGGATATTCTTCTTGTTCATATAAATGTCGAATCCTTTTTTGAATCTTGTTAAGCTCTTAGCCTCAATGGTAGCTTGTCCTTGTGTTATGAGGCTAAGTGTTCTCGATCTACTTTCTCTAAAGCATTTATTTTTTGTATACTTTTATCATGTTTCCTCTTATCGACCGCCTTTCACAATCTTGCATGATATGAGAGTTTTTCCATGCCCTTAATCATTCTTGCTGTCCATCTCTGATTTTGCTATCCCCTTTTTGTGCAATTAACACAATATTCCTAGTGAGGCAGTACCACTGATTTATATACAGGCCTAATATTTTCATATTATGCTCTTTTTAGATGTGTGGCAATTCTCCAAAAAGGGCCATATTTTTGGAGTTTAACGTACCCACCCTACGCACACCCATATATCATTTGAAAACTTATCTTATGTATCTGTCGGTGAGTGATGATGTGGAGCTGTCAAGTGGCGCTGTAAGCCTTTAGGTGAGGTGAAACAATGGTACCCAAAATTTCATAGATTTCATAGATTCTAGGACTGGAAGGGACCTCGAGAGGTCATCGAGTCCAGTCCCCTACCCTCATGGCAGGACCAAATACTGTCTAAACCATCCCGGATAGACATTATCTAACCTACTCTTAAATATCTCCAGAGATGGAGATTCCACAACCTCCCTAGGCAGTTTATTCCAGTGTTTAACCACCCTGACAGTTAGGAACTTTTTCCTAATGTCCAACCTAAACCTCCCTTGTTGCAGTTTAAGCCCATTGCTTCTTGTTCTATCCTTAGAGGCTAAGGTGAACAAGTTTTCTCCCTCCTCCTTATGACACCCTTGCTTGCCAGATCAGTCTCACATTGAAGGTTGGGCACCAGCATCAGTAGCTTGCATGCCCATAGTTTGTATGGCATAATGGATAGATATAAATGTACAATAGAACCTCAGAGTTACAAACACCAGAGTTACGAACTGATTAGTCAACCTCTCACCTCATTTGAAACCATTAAGTACACAATCAGGCAGCAGCAGAGACAAAAAGAAAGCAAATACAGTACAGTACTGTGTTAAACGTAAACTACTTAAAAAAAAGGGCAAGTTTAAAAAAAAAAAAAAAGATTTGACAAGGTAAGGAAACTGTTTCTGTGCTTGTTTCATTTAAATTAAGATGGTTAAAAGCGACATTTTTCTTCTGCAAAGCAATGTTTCAAAGCTGTATTAAATCAATATTAAGTTGTAAACTTTTGAATGAACAACCATGACGTTTTGTTCAGAGTTACGAACATTTCAGAGTTATGAATAACCTCCATTCCTGAGGTGTTTGTAACTCTGAGGTTCCACTATACAAGAATTCCTAATGTAATGCTTCTCCAGTGGTAAGCTTTTGTACATACAATGTAGCATATGGTCTGCCTGGTAGAAGGTTTTAATTTGTATTGGCCTATAAATGCTGTACTAGCCTATGAAATATTCTAGAAACTAGCTTTTTAATTCAGTGACATTTGTGCACCAGAAAGTATTAGTGTTAGAGATGGCAATACACAGCTTCATATTATGAATATGCAAAAGCTATGAGAGAAAGATATGGTCTAACAGCAAGTAGAGAAGACAAAGTCCATAAACAAGTCCTTTCCTCTGCACTGAAGAGGGATGAAGAGCATGTTACAACTCTTATCAACCATATCATCAACATATGACAAACCAATTTGACCCTGAATCATCCAGAGATGCTTATCAATGCATCTACTGGACTACATGTAATATCAGATGTACAAGAGTCTCTGCTGAAAATAGCAGATGTTGGTGAAGAACAAATGGAGAGATTTGAGAGAGATGCACTTGATTCTGATGGGACATGTAGTTTCTTCAGCCCAATCAAGAAATCTGGCATCAGAACATTTGCCAACATGGCCAAGAAGATCAAATGTAAGGGTAGGTCTATACTTACCTCCGGGTCCGGCGGTAAGCAATCGATCTTCTGGAATCGATTTATCGCGTCTTGTCTAGATGCGATAAATCGATCCCGGATCGATCCCGGAAGTGCTCGCTGTTGACGCCAGTACTCCAGCTCGGTGAGAGGAGTACGCGGCATCGACGGGGGAGCCTGCCTGCCGCGTCTGGACCTGCGGTAAGTTCGAACTAAGGTACTTCGACTTCAGCTACGTTATTAACGTAGCTGAAGTTGCGTACCTTAGTTCGAAGTGGGGGGTTAGTGTGGACCAGGCCTGTGTCTGATAAGGGAGGGACAATCATAGCAACTAGCAGTCCAGAAATTGTTTTCTGCAGAGACCTGTCCTGAGCTAGATGCAGAGATAATGTTTCAAGATAATGTTCTTATGTCCCTCTTCCATGCTGATAGAACGATGAGAAGAACAGGCAAAACTGAATTAGGGCATCAGCTGGAAGCGCAGGCTGAAAGAATCCATGAGCTAAGACCATGCAACAAAGAAACCACTGTGTATATCAGAGATGCCATGGCTGAAATACAAATGATGGCTGTAGACAAATTCCACACATTGGATGAATTGGTTGCTGAATAGTTGAGGCAGGTCCTAAAAGGATTTGACAAAGCTAATTCTGTAATCAGTCATTGACAGATATGACAATAGTAACTCTGTGAAAACTGCAAAAAGACAGTGCTGGACAGGATCTAAGGTTGCATGCAAGAAATGCTAGGTGATTGGTGGATTCCCTGTGCCTCCATGGAAGAAGTTTCTAAACATGGCATCCAACAAGCAGTCACTTGTAAAATTCCTCTGTGATTATATGGTTCAAAAAGCACCCGAGAATATAGAAGTACATCCAGCACAGGCATTACTTCTTATAGGGGGCTTTTCCAATAGCAAAGTAGCAAATTCCATCATCCATAGAAGCACTGAAGAAGCCCAAGATTTGTACAGTACTCAAGAGTAAGTGCACACAAGGATGCTTCTGTATGCTCTATGTGCCTATATGACCTTTTGGTCTCTCGGCATGAAAGAAAGCATAATAATTCGGTCATCTGATACAGGTGTTTTGGTGCTTGCTGTTCATTCCTTTTCAAAAATGGAACATACAGATAACACATGGATTGAGACAGGGACCATTCCCAGGACAATTGATAAGCATCGCTTTATACCAGTGCATGCAATTTGTGACGCGTGCACACATGACTTCTGCAACATACTTCCAGGAGTGCATGCATTACCAGGATGTGACTCTGTGTTATCCCTATTTGGTATTGGAGGAAAAATCTGTGTTTAATGTTGTCAGAATAAAGGGAGCCTACCACTTGAGAGATCTTGTCATATTGGGAGAAAGTGATGGACAAGCCACAATTTCTGCAGCAAGGAATTTGATAGCAGTGGTGTATGACCAAAGCAAGAAAGAAAAGGAGACCCACAAAGACCTGAATTGCTTGCACCTCAAACAATCCATTAAAAAGGACATGTCACTGGCCAAATTCCCACCATGTCAGGACAGTTTTGAAGATCATGTCAGAAAAACATCTTGGCAAACCAAGGTTTGGATGTCTTCACGCATAGATAAACTAGATATTGAATCACCTTTGCAACAAGGATGGGAAAATGTGGATCATGAACCTACATCCTATATTCTTCAAGGGCCCAATGACATCTGAGCTTCTACAAAATCTTAGTTGTACCAGTAGGGGTCACTGCGCAGTCAGCTGTGTCTGTAGTCAGAACAATGTTCCCTGTACAGAACTGTGTAAATGCCAAGGCAATGAAAATCGTGGTAACCTATTCATTCTCGACAGAGATCATAATGATGAAAAAATTGATGATGATGATAACTAGAAATGTCACCAGCGCTATTACATTTCAATGATACTTGTACAGATTTATTGTTAGGTTTTCTTTTACATTGTTGTTGTGATGCTTTGAACTCACAAAGAAATCCAATTTTATGTCTTGCAATAATACACAGAATCATAGAAATATTTGCATTCATTTCTGTTAGTTTAAAATGATCATTTTTAACATGTAGATGGTGTCACTATTTATCCCTGTTTCTTTGGTAATAGCACCACTTGACAGCTCCACATCATACCTCATCTTAAAGTAGACATAATAAGATTTCAAATGATGTATGATGTGCATGTATGTAGAGAGGAGTACATGAAATTAATCAAATTGACTCTGTCTGCCGCTTGCCTAATACCAGTTTCCATGTACCACTGTGCTACCCACTTTGTTTGGTTGTCCCGAAGTTCCTCACCAAATTCTTTAATCATGAGTAATTTAATAATTTCAAGTCAACTACAAATTTTGCCACCTCTTCTGTTCACCTTTTCTCCAAGTCATTAATAAAGGTGTTATACAACACCGGTCCTGGTACAGATCTTGGGCCACCCCATTGCTGGCCTTTCATCATGGTAAAAATCCACCATTTATTCCTACTTTGTTTCTGCCTCTTAGCTAGTTTCCAATCCATAACAGTATTTTACACCTCACCCCATGATTACTTAGTTTCCTTAATACACCCCTTTGGTGAGAGACTTTGTCAAAGGCTTTTTGAAAACCCAAATCAATTTTATTAGCTGTTCTCTTTAATTTGCTATTTTGTTGACTTAAAGAACTTTAACATATTAGAGAGATACACTCTTTTCTTTTACAGAAGCCATGCTGGTTTGGCTCTATCATATCATGTTCATCTAACTGTTTAATAGTTCTGTTCATAATTATTATTTCAACTAATATACCCCCAATGAAGTAAGGCTTACACTGGTTTATAATTCTCTAGATCAGCCCTACAACCTTTTTCAAAATAGATGCAACATTTGGTACCCTCTAGTAGCACAGCTGATTTTAATAAGAGTGCTACTCAGTTAACACCCATGGAGTTGCGCATATCTGTAACTGAGCACAGAATATTGGCCAGTGTTTCCACCTGTTCATCATCATGCCCTAATTAACTTTATATGCAAACAGACAACACCAGTATTTAACACACATGCTGAGAAACACTTCTACTCATAGACCTGATCCTTACTGATTTCAGTGGATCATTCATGTGTTTATTTTTAAGCTCTGTTTTTGTTGGAAACTTCTCATCCTCATTTGGTATCTTTTTTTCTTGCATTCACTATTGCCAACATAGAGTTCCAATTCCTCCACTCAAGTTCTGCCTCTACCAGCCAATGACCCCCCCAAACAAATAGATTTAACTGTCCTGCCTCACCCCTTTTATTTTCTTAGTAACTCTCTGATCATTAATTGCAGCAGTATTTAGATCTTATAAGGTCTCACTTCCAGGGCAAAGGGGTTCAGAGATCTTAATTATTCTAATCCTTCCTCCTATATTGATGTGGAACTGTTGTGATTGCAGAATCGGATTTTCTCTTAGAGGTGCAAGGGACAGTTAGCTGACAGGACTATAATTGAATTCCCAGTGTATGCTGGTTGGTTAATTTTTTTAGCCCTTTATTCAGGGGCTTGTTGCTATCTCCTTACTGTGGTTGTAGTTTGTGGTATATTCCATTATATCTGAATGAAAAATGAATTCATTTTCTCACTTGCTATACAGGGCAATGGAGGACTAAGAATTAAGGTAGACTTCAGGTAGAGTGAGAACAATGCAATACTAATACCCTGGAGGGAATGGAGTGATTTTATTACTACTAAGGTTTATGGGAAACAAGCTTCCCCCGATCCACACGCACAGCTCCCATTGGTACAGTGGACTGAGAGCATCATATGACAGTGCATAAATATAGTCAAACAAAAGTGAATCTACAATAATGTCACCTTGATACTGTATGAAGTGTTGTTGTAGCCATGTCGGTTCCAGTATATTAGCAAGACAAGGTAATATCTTCTATTGAACCAACCTGGTGAGAGAGACAAGTTTTTAAGTTACACAGAGCTCTTCTTCAGGTCAGGTGTAGCTTGAAAGCTTGTCTCTTTTACCAACAGAAGTTGATCCATTAAAAGATATTACCTCACTCACCTTGATAGTGGGCAGACCTGTTTGAAGTCCAAGTCACATCAGTTTAGTTTTTAGATCGAACCCTATTTTTACTATAGTCAGCACAAAAGAAACAACGTAGCAGCAGAAAAGCAAATGCTTCCTAGCCTACCTTGAGTATCCTCAGCAAAATTACCTGCTACACTCTCATTCTAGAATCCTTTTGACAGTAATGATATCTGAAGTAGAAAGGGCACAGCCTGATTCTCAGAGACCATGCTGAAGTTGCAGGGCTGGCAGCGGAGAGAACCTTGTTAGACTTAGAAATGGACATTAAAAATATGGCTGTGGACTGTATGCATGGTAATTCCATGCTAGTAGCTGCAGCAGGGCATCCCTGTCTCCTCCACGCTGCCTCCCCCGCCACCATGCCCAGAAGTCCTGCTGCTCTCATGGTAATTCCGGCAGCGGGGAGCTGCTCAGACAAAACTACCATACATATTGCTACTCCTTAACATCGCATGGAAACCAGCGAGACAAAATAACTCTCATCCACTAAGGTGTCATCTTTTTAGAGTCACTTCGGGTACAATGATTACAGATCTGGCGTAACAAACAGCCCTGTTGTTCATCTTTTACAGCCACATCTATAAGAAGAATCATGACATGACCAAAACTCGGAAAGGAAAAACAGAACAGCTTTTGAGAGTCGATGACCACGATTTCACCATGAGGCCAGCTTTTGGAGGTAGGAATATTGTTCTGTCTATTTTTCAGTTAATTTGTTTTGGGAAAATATCTCTGAGCCAGATTGTTCTCTCCTACCTCTGTGTAAGGTGGAAAGAACCCCAGTACCTTCAGTGGATACTCCAAGGTAACTGTAGCAGACTTTGGCCTCCAGTACCCTAGGAGAACAGACAGACTCCTTTCTATCGGTAAGCTCTCCTTCAGTTGAGTAGTGCTTCCAAGAGCATGGATCTGGACCTTTTCTTAAATGATATTTCACTCTGCTTGAGAATTGTGTCTAGAAGGGAAGAACAGCTACAGTTATTAGTTGGATGTTTATTTCTAGTTGTGAAGAAGGCTCATGATAAGCTTCTGAGTTGACATGATTAAATCATAAAATAATTAAACAGATAAATCATCAGCCAGGTCACTCTGCATGCTCACAGAAGAACCAGAATAGTTTTGTCTAGTTGTAAACCTGATTTCTCATAACCTTGTACAACAACTTAGGAGGAGGAGGAACCAGGCCCACCAACACCTTTCCATCCTTTCCCCACTCATCAACCACAGGAATTTGCTTAGGAGCCACCCTCTTGATTCTAAAGGATGATCCCTGCTCGCTACTCCAGAGGTAGATCATGGCAGCAGTGGCGATGGCAGCCCTGACGTAATCCTCCCTGTAGCTGGTTCTAGCCCAGAAAAGCTACGTGGGAAAAAGAGCAGATGAGGGGAGAAGCTACTGCAGAGGGCAGAGAGCTAGTTCCTGCCACCACATATCAGGAGCCAGCAGATCAAAGATGCTCCCTCAGTCTTCCTAACAGACAACTAGGTTCTGGAAAGCCTCGCCTGTCCTTTTTCAAGCGGCTACCAGGCTAAGGTGACCACATGTCCCTAAAAACTAGGAATGTTCCGGTATTTTGCCCTGCTCCACTGCTCAGACTGAGTCCCTGGCCCTGTAAGTCAGCATCAGTCCTCCGCCTCCTTATGCAGAGTCCTTAAAGGAGGGAGGTCAAGAGGTAAAGGTTTTTAACTACAGAAGTTTTCCTGTAACTGCTTCTGGTACAGCAACTTTTCTGGTTATCTGTTTTTCTCCTGCTTCCAAGCAGGAAGCAGTGGTGTAAAACACTGGCTGCATGCATGCAATGATGTATCCCCTCTGATGACTGGCTTCAGTGATTATAACAAGCCTATTACTTATCTATAGCTACAGGAGTTCTCCTTTAGCTCAAGCAGTAGAGGGCTGTGTTTTGGTGCTGAAAGGTTTGGGTTGGATGGATCCCCCTATTGATGGAAATGAAAGGGCAGAAGTAAAATGCTAAAACTGGAAAAAATAAACCACTTGGGGTTGTGCTGCTAACGACCCTCCCAGAAGTGAGGAGGGCAAGCTCAGACACTCATGGCTGTGTGAACTGCCTTTAAAATGGAGACACACTGTACTGATAATTTAGGAGGAAGGGGCCAGGCATTCCTTACACAACATGGCACATTTTTACCAAAGGAAACAAGGGTAAAAAAGTCCAGCACAGACCTGTATTTACCACATGCTCACGTTAGACTACATAATCTGAAAGGCTGTGCTGACTGTAATCTATATTCCTATCTTGCTATGACTGCAGTGGTTGGCAATTGTAACCATATTATTCAGCATTATATTAAAATGTTATTTAAAGTCAGAAAGAAAGTAGACAAAAATGCAATAAGTATGGTTGTATTCTCAAAACAGAATGCAAAATGGCACTGTAGGATCCATGTTTATCTCCCAATGATTCCAGATCAAATTTACTCAGTTTACAAGTAATAGTTCAGGATACACTCAGCCAACAAATCTATTGTGTAAGAAGATGCTGTATTGTAACTCTGTTCAGAACCTGAAATGAGTACAGAGTGCAGCAGCCTGTTGCTTAAGTGGAGCATGTCACTGTGAGCACATGACCTGGACTTCTGGAACTGACTGGCTGCCTATAGGTTTCCTAATGGAGTTGAAAGTGTTGATTTTGACCTAAAAAGCCCTACATTGCCGGAGACCTGCCTAGTTGAGTGTTGCCAGCTCTCATGATTTTATTGTGAGTCTCATGACTTTTGCTGTTTTACTTAAAGCCCCAACTTCTGGAGTCATGTGTTTACATGAGAATCTCTGCTTTCATGGGGGAAAAAAGCAGTAAGTTTCTAGTCACTGTGGTAGCAAAGAAAAACACATGATCCAAGTGCACCCTAAAGGCTCAGATACTGGAATGCAAATAAAAAAGAATTAAGCATCTTTTATTGTTAAAAATCTTAGGATTTTCAAGCTAGCCTCATGATCTTTGAACACTTGAAGTAGACAGTACGTCACTGTCTCTCTCTCTCTCTCATGATACTGCTACAAGTGTGATGAAGAGTAGGACTTGGCTTGGAATCTCCTTGTTTTATACAAGAGGGCGCGGCTAGTGGGGAATCTCCTGAGGCAGGCCCTCTACTTTGGGATCTGTTCTCCTCACTTGGTCTGAAATAGCCTGAATCAAGTGATCTCCAGGAGATGTTCTTTCTGGCGGGCTGCTATGCATTTGGTGTGGAAGCTGAAGGACAAGATTTTGTTGTGCTCTGTGCTGAAGTTCTAGGTTTTATGGGACCTGCTGCTATTGTTCTATTGTTCTATTTTCTTCTGTCTTTTATTGTATTTTTAATATTTTATCTGTGTGCCCAGAGCCTGAGAGAGGTGTCTCTTTGTATGTTTCACACCCAAATAAATAAAGGCGTGTTTACATTGTCATTCTTGTAACTTTAATACAGTGTATTTTAAATATTTTGCCCAATTTAACAGAGTATTTTAAAAAAACAATACAATCTTTAGGATCCTGCAAGATCCTAAAAACCTGAAGCAGTTTTTGCAAAATCAGTTACTTCAACCCAATGTTCATCAACTTAATGAGCAGACTATTGGAAGCTGCATTTGAAGACATTTCAGAAAATTGCACTTTCAGCTTCAGAGATGAGATTTTGCAAGCATCTTGGCGGGAGGTGGGGAATGGATGTGGAGACCATGTTTCTGTAATTTCTGCTGAAAACAATGACATCTCACAAAGGCCTTGTTTGAACTAGCAAAATTGCCCAAGGCTGACAATGGGTGTCAGTAAATGGGTGCAGCTGAACAGGATTTAACTGTGTATGGCTAAGAACTAACCTTGGCAACAACTTAATTATATTAGACTGTAGGCTATGTAAGCACCAATCAAATGCAACCGGACAACTTTGTGACAGGAGCTGGATGTTTAGGTTCCTGTGGTATCAAAAAATCTTGTGTATATTTCTAGTGCTAAAATAAATCATATAGAAAAAGATTAGGAAAAAATAGAGTAAATTAACTGGATATATTTTTTATATCCAGTTTATATTTATATATTTTTATTGTTATGCATTGTAAAATCATAGGGCCTCATTCACCACTGCATTACTCCAACGGAGTTATACCAGTGTAAAACTGAAGTCAATGGGGCCTGATTCTCATATAATCTAAGGCCCTTTTGTCCTGCTCAGGGAGTGTAAAGGGGCCTTAAAGATGGGTGTAACTGTAACCTGTGCCCATTGTAAGGCCCTTTTTCACTTTCAGAGTGTTGTAAAGCAGAGTAACATACTGTGAATCAGGCCTATAACTTTATGTTCCAAATGAAAATGACTGTCATCTCCACACAAACCCAAATAGAAATATTTCCCAGGGAACCTAGGCAGTAGTATTAGATTGTAGTGAAATCATGTGTCATGTAGCATGTTTGTAAAACCTGAGAAAAATGAGCAAGAGTTATCCAAGGAGAGACTGGGGAAGAATATTAGAAGGCAGGTGAAGTATCCAAGAAAAGTTATCGCTGTAAAGCGCTAGAGCAGACGTTATGTAAGCAATGTTATTAACAGCCCAACTGTCATAGTTAAGTCTTGCCTGATGTCAACCCATTAGTGACAGCTATTGGGTAAAGTGATAATGACAAAGATTGTTGCTTTACTAATGTTCTATGCAGCCTCCTCCCGTCCTAAAATAGATTGCATTTGTTCTGACCCTTTTGGAGTTATCTCCATGCCAGTGACCTTGCTCAAGCCAGCAGATGTTCAGGTATTATTTACAAATATTAATATTTAAAGATTATGTAAATGTTTTAGTTGGGTTCTCTTCTTTAAACACCCATGTTAAGCATTTCATCTATGATGTTTCATATTTTATAGGGAGCCTGTGAATAAGCAGCTTTAGTTGATACTCAAAATAGCTGTACCTTCTTTGCTGAGAAACAACCTAATGCTCATGTTATACTTATCCATATAGAATGTCAACTAGATCTTGCTGCACTTGTTGAATAATACTTTTATCAGCACCTATGGACAGTTGGGTGACTGAAGGCATAAATGGCTCACATAGGGTTAGTGTCAAAGGTTAGGGTAAAACTCACTTCTTCTGCAATGATAATCCAGCAGTAAAATGGGAAAACACACAAACAATCCCCCTCTCTTCCCCCAGTACAGTGATACTCAACCTACTGAATGTAGCCTGTGTCTGAACTTAATTGATTGTATCTGTTTTAGGGCTAAGCCCACACGTGCTGAGCACCCACAGTTTTGTTTGTCTTTAATGCCTCTTGAGACCAAACCCATAGACTAAGAGCATACGTTGTCACAGCATTGTTAGTTCAAGGTATAACTTGAGTGTTAACTCTAACCTAACTCCCATCTGCACACACAAATCTCTAGCTCGAGGTAACTGTGGCTTTATCATTGAGCTAGCTGATCTGTCAGGGGAGGGGAGGAGGCTGAAGTTCAAATGCCGTTAAAGCTCAAGTACTAGTGGGGAGTCCATAGTCCGTGTCTTGAGGCATGGACTGTGGAAGGACACTGTTTACCCAACAAAAAATAAATAGGAGTTTATGGGGTGTACAGAATCACCAAAGACTGGTCTGCAGTTCAGACACATCAGATTTTATACTGTGGCCTCCCAGATTTGTTTTTTTCTATCATGATTTGAGCAATTGCCCTGAGTGCCTTCCATTTGTGTCTTTTTAGTCTGTGAGCTCTTTAGATCAGGCTCTGTCTCTAACTACGTATGTACAGCACCTAGTACAATAAGGCTCCTACCTTTGTGGAGGCCTTTAGCTACTACCACAGTATAAATAATAATAAAGTGTTACAATTCCTTCTCACTCCTCTCTGAACTTGGGATTGATCTTATTTGCATAGCCACTATTTTGGCCTCAGAATGAGACTTAACCTGCAAAATGCATGTCTGAAAAGATGTATCAATCTCATTTTAGTCACATGTGGAATTTTTGTCCTCACAGTCCACTGCTGCTATCTCATTTTAACAATTGAAAGTCAGATGAAGAGAAGGAGACTGATATCAAAGGAAACTGACAGAACTCTGAGCTTTTGAACTCTATGGCAGAGTCTGAAATTAAAGGGAAATGACAAAATCTTTGTCTTGGAGCTGGCAGAACAGCAGATTGCAAATACTGACTTCAGGCAACTTCAATGCAGCCCACTCCTTCCTATCTTCTAAGGCGTTCGGTAGGATTATACCCATAAAAAAAATCACAGTAGCTTATATCACATGAGTACCCAGCACAAAATTCTGCTATTCAGAGAACTGGCCTGAACCTTATGCCTTCTAAACTGCATCCCATAGAGGGTGTTTTATACAACAAGATGTTCCTGGATGTGAGTGAGACCCATAGAAAAGGAGCTCAAGACTAATCTGAAAATGTCTTTCTGTCCTCCAGAGTTTTCCAGGATTTTTTTTTCCTTCCCAAGTGGCAAACCATTCCTGGGATCACAACCCAATGCCCTGGGAATAAGGTATCTGAACTTTCCCTCGCTTCTTTCAGATTCATCTACAATAAGCTGCTCCATATTTTTTTACCTACTCTTCAATGAGTTCCATTCATTATTCAGGTTGCATAGGCCACTTAGGCCATTTGTGATGAGGTTCCTATTTGAATCTGTATTTAGTAGTTGGACTCCATCGGGATAAGAAACTTACCCAAAATTCAGGGATGTTCAGATCTGGGCTTTTGGTTATGTTCAGATCCAGGCCCATTTGCACTCCTAAAAAACCTGTGATACAAATGTCAAATGCTGTCTTCTGAGCTATCCTACTATAAGTCTCGGCCTGCTGGAAGTCTGCCTGGTTCCAATTCAGCAGTTACTTAAGTATAGGCCTTGCTTTAAGCCTGTGAGTAGTCCCACTGAAGTCAGTGCTCCTGTGCTTAAAGTTAGGCACGTGCTTAAGTAGCTTACTGTATCAGGGCCTATATATTCAGCAGTCAGAGAAGATACATTGGTGTGTTTGAAATCCGATTCAGTTGCCATGTACCACAGTCTTTAGCATTACACTGATCAGCTTGGAGACGGGGGATGTTGAAACCCTAAATTGCAGTAAACACATGCAGAGGCTGGAAGGTGAATCTCAGTTATTCTTACTGCTGCACATCAATGATTACTCTTGAATTGGAGCTGTGTGAAAACAGTAAATACTTTTCATGAAAAAAATACAGTTTTGGTGAAGGCCATTTTGTGGCCCCAAAATTTCTCTTTACGCAACATTTTGTGTGTGTGTGAAATGTCAGTTTTCACATTGAAACCTGGTAAATTTCACACATTTTGATGCAAACCGAAATAAATGGAGGGAGTTAGTTTGGAGTTTTTAGAAACAGATTAATTAAATTGCCTCTTGGAGGCATCTTGCTTTCCCTGCTCTGTGAATGAATCCAAGGCTGGAGCCTGGGCTCTGAGAGCGTCCCCACTCACAGGCCTCAGAATCCAGGCTTCAGCCCAAGCCCAAACAGTTACAGTGCAATTTTAGCTCTGCAGCCTGACCCCCGCCAGCACAAGTCAGCTGATCTGGGCCAGCAGCAGCCATGCTTCTATCACAGTGGAGCTGTACCCTTAGTGCCTAACTGTCATTGATTTCCATAGGAGTTGGGCACCTAAGCACTTTTGGGGTGCTCAGATATTACAGTAACGTGCGCCATATCATACCTAACATAGATAGATCTGTTGGCTTATAGCTGGAGCTATAACAATTGACACCAGCTGAGGGTCTGCTCCCAACCCCAGAATTCAGTCTCCAGGATGGTTAATCTGGCATCTTTCCAGAGCTCCAAAATTCAATCAACATTTTAAAAATAAAATGTAGGGAATTTAGCGCTCGTGAGCCAGGCACAGTACACTGCTGTATACATTTCTCCACAGAGTTTTGCCAGCTGAAATTAATCTGGGGCTGCAGCTATTCCTGCTATTACCATCCCGGACCTGGTTTAACAGCAACTGCCTGTTGTCAGAACTGTGAAGTGGTTTTGTGATGTACACAATCTGGGATGAAATCAATGCTTGTTTTTCAATTCTGACCTAACTCAGAATTTGAACCCAGATCTCTGAAGGTGCAAAGCAAGTGTCTATCAAGGAGTATCTCATGGTCTCTTACAAACTCTTGTGTTTTAGCAGAGTTGCAGCATTAAAAAAAATGAGCACGTCCATTGTCTCAGAGGTAGCATCAAGAAAAATTGGTTTTAAGATGAATTAGAGAGCTATTAAAGTAGCACTAAGACACTCCAGGGCTCTTTAAGCTGTCTGTTAACAAATGTTTCAATTGTTCTAAAAGCCCAGTGGCTCACAGTGCATCATAAGCATGCTCCAGCCAGACCCAAACAAATTCCTTAAACATAGCAACACAAAGGAGGAGACATGCAAACTGAAAGCCCTGATTCTGCAATCATTTGTGCACATGCTAAACTGTAGTCACTTGAGTAGCCCCACTGATGTCAATGAGACTACTCAGTAAGTTTAGCACGTTAAGTGTTTGCAGGCTAAGACCCAAAGCCTCTCCTTAAGCCTCAAATCTCAATCCTGCAAACACTTAAGCACATGAATAAATTTATTCACAGGAGCAGGCTTACTTAAATTATTGCTCCCATTTACTTCAATGAGAATGAAAGGCGCCCAACACCTCCTAAAATCAGGCTACTTCCTTGTTGCTATTATTTGTATTACAATAGTGCCCATGGACCCCAACTGGGCTCAGTGCCCAGTTGTGCTAAGAACATTTATGTCAACATGGCCCCAGATGGGTTAGGTGCCTGAATGCGGATTATGCATCCAAGTTTGAAAATTCTGTGCAGAGATATAGACATCTAGGGGCAGGTCTACACTACTGCTTACGTTGATCTAACTTACGTCGCTCAGGGGTGTGAAAAAGACCCCCCTCCCACCGAGCGACGCAAGTTACAGTGACCTAAGCGCTGTCAACACCGGTGCTATGTCAGCAGGAAACGCTCTTCCGCTGACATAGCTTCTGCCTCTCTTGGAGTTGGAGTAATTATGCCGACGGGAGAGCGCTCTCCCATCAGCATAGAGCATCTTCACCAGACGTGGTGCAGCCAATGTAGTGCTTCTAGTGTAGACCTGCCCTAGGTATTTACAGTATTAAACTACAGGTGTAGTTGATATGTTTGAATAATGTAGCGCTCTTGTATTAAATGAAGATCACGTTATACAATAACAACAGGACAAGCCCTCTTCCTTCCTTGCATTACCACTCATCCCATTAGAGGGGGAGGGAGGAGTGGGAGGGCTCATCCCCTCCCAGCTCTGTACCTCCTCCAGCTCCCTTTCAATAGAGAGATTTTCTTTGTTTGCTCCTCATTAGTGGCAGTGGGTGGGGAATTTGGCTAAGCATCTGGAGCCTTGGTGGTTGAACAGTTTAGTTTGCAGAGAGACAGGATTAAAAATGTAGCAGTTTCCTAATGATCACAAGGATTAGTGAGACCAAAAATCTCTTGACATCTTTCTATGACTGATCAACAGCTGTTTAATTCAACAGTATGTTCTGTAGCCACACTGACCTTTAAGTAGACCCAGGGTTTGTTGCAGTTTGAAGAGAGTATTTGTTGCTGGATTTCGGTTTTGCTTTAAATATTGTAAGTAATTAATATGCAATTCTTCACCAAGTGTGAAAAATGTATGTTGATCTAAATTTTGAAGAGCCATAAGCAAAAATCCTACAGTCAGAAAATCTTGAGACGCTGCTATATGTTAGTTTTACCTTACAGCTTCACATGCAGAATTCTTGAATTTTTGGCAGATGTAAACCAGCATAAAGAAAATTGGGATTTGGTTAAAATCAGCCTGTAGGAAGTTCACATGGCTTTAGGTATTGGAGTGTCATCTACTATGGAGGGACTCTGAGAACTGGTTATTAAGTAACTTAAATCTATGTGGGTAATTCCAGGAACACAGTTAATGTAACAACCAGAGCTGATTTTCAAACTAGTGTATGGAGTTTGGCAGCTTTGCTATGCAGTTTCTTAGACTCTCAGTACTCTACTATAAATTGATGTGCATATGCATTTTGTTTGAGTTTTTTTTCAAGCCCTGAAGTAGGGAAGAGATGATGGCAAAGAATTGGACAAGAATACGACATATACTTTTTGCATATTATGTTGCCATGATAATCAGAAATATACTGATTCTGTGATCAGGCAGGGAAATGGGTAGATTCATCCAAAGGAAGTGGCTCTAGATTGTTGCACACTTGTTACACTCTGGAATTTAGTGAGAAGAGTTGAGCGGTATCACGTGCTTGTTCATAACACAGAGACCAGAGGATTGAGTGTTGTAAGCTGACGATCTCTAACATAATTGCCTGAATAAACAATCCCCTCTGCTGAAGAAATCAGTGTGTTTTGCAGGATGTTTGTTCTAATTTTCCTGTTAATGAGATCTCTTTATATAGAGAGCTTTTAATCAAGAAATGCAATGGATTGTTTTCCTAGCTCTGCCTTAGACTTTCTGTGGTCTTGGACAAATCATCTAATCTCTCTGTGCATTGGTTTCCCAATTTATAAACATGGTGATAATGTGTTCAGACTAATCAAAGAAATGTTTGCCTGGCATGTGTGTATACATAGGTAATAAATATACATCTATTGTTAAAATTTCATAGTATTGTGCAGTGAGACTTCATTTTCCAGAGCACAAATATTGTGTAATTTTTAGTCATACAATTGCTGTAGCATATCGATTTACACAGTGATGTGGAGAGACAGGGAATTTAAATGAAAATTACAAAGTATATGCAAAATAAATGCGTGGACAGCACCACAGTCTTGCCTGTCTGTGTCTAAATCTTGCTGATTCTTTCTGCATAACATCTCCAAGATATGGCCTTTCTCATCCATCTACACAGCTAAAACTCTCGTCCAGGGTGGTGTTATCTCACGTTTCAATTACTGCAACATCCTTCTCTCTGGCCTTGACAAACACAATCTCGCCCCACTTGTCTTCATTCAGAATGCTGCTGCAAAGATAATTTCCTAGCCCATCACTTTGACCATATCAATCCCACCCCACTGAATATCTCCATTGGCTCCCCCTTCTCTGTCACATCAGACATAAACTACGTGCCTTCACTTTCAAGGCCCCTTATGGCCTATTCCCAATCTACCTATCATCTCTTATTTGTTACTGAGGTGGTGACTCCGACCTCCAATCAGCCCATGATGCCTTCCTCCATCACCCACTTGTTACATTTTCAGAAAGCACCTTCATGGTTTCTCCCAAACTCCCTTCATGTTTGGGAGGAGCTCCCCATAAACATCTACAAAGCTACCTCATTATCCTCCTTCAAATCCCATCCTTAAAACTCTCATTGGTCATGATGCCTACAAAACACTTGACAAAGCCACTGGTCTGCTGAGAGCACCACCTGTCTTGATGAACAGTAATGTCTCGTTGTTTCCTGGTGCTCTCCCACCTGACTGTCTGTATCCATCTGGGGTCTTTTGTTTTATACTTAGATTGTAAGCTCTTTTGGGGCAGGGACTATCCTTTGCTCTGCGTTTGTACAGTGCTTAGCACATGGGGTCTGAGTCCATGGTAAGGGCTTCTAGGAGCTATGGTAATACAATTAACTAATAATAATTCCTGTTTCTCTCTTATAAATTGGAGTGCAGGCTACATGGGAATTCATATCCATTTGATTAATTTCACTAGTTCCCTGCTGCTAAATCAAACTCACCATGCCATCTGCATTTCTGTACTATTCTTCGCCTTTTTGCTACCCCACCTCCAGCTTCCCCTTATCTGTATCTTCACTCCCCTTCTGCAACACCTCCTTTCACTCACTCCATATGCTTGTGCTCTCCTGCAGGCTCCCATCTCCTTCATCTTCTCATAACCTCAGCTCTGCACACGTGCTGAAGAGAGGGAAAAGAAGAAAAACAATGATAATTGCCATTGACTTCGGTAGGAATCTGCCTGAGAAAAGCAGAGTAAACATTTCTACTTAAGTCAATAGAAGTAATTGAAGTCAATTTTACTCAGACTTTCCCTCAGTAATATTTGAGTTAAGGGCCTCAGGATTTGGGTTTGCAGGTTTAATTATTTTTCTTCTTCTCCCTCTCTATCTATTCCATACACTCTTTTTTCGTTACCTCAGGATCTTGCTCTTACTTAACTATGGGGGCGGAAGGAAGCAAAAAGAGAGTCATCAATGTAAGAATATGATAAACACCAATCTAAGTCCTCCCCTCCTCATGACTCCTGAATGTGTCCATCTTTAAACTGAACACCCGGAGAGGGGATGTCTTTATTTTGGGTTTTGTAATGTATCAAAACCACGACAGATTGAACCGTTAGGGGTGGCCCTTGCACTTGGATAACCGCCATTTATCTCAGCACAAAACTGAGCCCTGGATGCACAAAAGTGAAAAAGATGATACAAAATTAGAGTGCAGCACTATCATTTCATTTTCAAGGGAGGTGTAGAGAGTTTGGGGGGGGTGTAAATGTAAATTTATGTTCCCTTTCCTCCCAGCTGCTGTTCTTTTTTTGTATCTGTATTCTATGTTCAGGCACCCATGTGAACTGCAGCAGTAAACAGACTTTGGATGTGATTTGATTTAAATCATCATAGCTTGAATTAAGCCTTTGTATGCAGAGTATGGAATCTACTGTGAGGATTTTGTTTGGCATTTACATGAATTTTATGTGAAGCTTCTCACACTCTGGTGGGATCCAATGTGAAGTACTGTGAACCATCAGCTTCTTTTTCTTTTCACGCAAGATTACACTGGCAAGCCTTTCATGATGGTTTCTCTCTTTTCTGTTAGTACAGAGCCTGGCACAACAGGGCACTTAGTGCCCAGTCCTATGATAATATACGTATTTAGTAACAATAAATAATAAGTGCTTTCTACAGCAAAAGCCATATTGCACCTCTGCCCTAAGAACAAAATCTAGTTTGCTGTTGGCACTAGAAATTTCAAAGGGCTTGGGGACATGGTCCTGCCCCCTTCCACAGTAACCAGCAAAGCTGAGCATGTGGAAGTCGGACATAGGGACAGTTGTCACCATGCCTGCTTTGTGTCCCTGGAGTCTTTCTGGCTGAGTTGTCTACAATGCCTCCGGGGAATCCTGCTGCTGCATGATCCCAGTGAAGGAAGCAGCTTTGCCACAGTATAACCCCGAATATACAAAGACCTTGAGGGATGGATGTTTAAACAACCAAATATATTTGCATGATCATAAAATAACTTGATCCTTGAGATATTTAATTAAAGTCATTTCACTGCTGTCTGGATTAAGGCTTTCTGAAAGTCAGACACCAACAGTTTAATATTTTATAATCCCTCCTTCTGCTATGTCATCTACTGTAATATTATTGTGCCTGCTTCTGTGTCAGGTCTAAATCCCTATGGCACTTAGTTATTCTGCTCACATAAGGTTCAGCATAAAGCTGTGTATAAGAAAATGAATTAATTTAAAAGCCTTCCCTTACTGTCATACTCAGAGCAGTGATCTTTTCTAACAAACAGGCTGGAGAGACATATCACTGGGTCGACTAAATTAATATTGTTATAGTGAATGCATGCTGTCTATCCAATGACATCAAAGGAATTAATAAAAAGACTATTATTATTCATTCATACCATGGCCCACAGTATGGCATCCCTACATGTTTGAGCAAAGAAGAAATATTAATGAACGTTAATTTTATATAATGGCTAATACCACAATTGTGTTTCTACCCCACTGATTTTACTGCAAGTCAAAATGACCTTGTTAAAAATAGAAAAATGATGTTGTTAACTACTTGAAAGTCTACCTTATTAAAGAGATCTGGAATTAATTGAGAAGGAGCATTCCTTTACGATGTTATAAAGATGTTTTTGTCTTAATATTCAACATTTTTTGATAGTAATGTGTTTAATAATTTTAGGTCACTTGATAGTCTAAATAATCACAGAGTTGAAGAAGGTGTGGATGTGTCCAAGGTTTAAACCAGTATAAACAACTTCAAATGGGAAATCAACGTATTAAAATGCCACATGTATGATACAAATTAATTGATTGATTTCACCTTATTAGACTCCACAGCTAGTCAATTGAAGAGGCTGAATAAACAGTAAAATACTAAAACCTGCTGATTTATAAAGTACTTGCACTTAAAAAAAAATTAAGTCCCCATTACAGTTTACCAAAAACAGAACTTTACAAAATTTCACTATGGCGGTATATGTGAAATGAGTTGATGGTTAACGAGACTGACTAGTTTCTAGTGTCAAGTATCAGAGGGGTAGCCGTGTTAGTCTGAATCTGTAAAAAGCAACAGAGGGTCCTGTGGCATCTTTAAGACTAACAGAAGTATTGAAGCATAAGTTTTCATGGGTGAATGCCCACTTCATCAGACATCTGATGAAGTGGGCATTCACCCACGAAAGCTTATGCTCCAATACTTCTGTTAGTCTTAAAGGTGCCACAGGACCCTCTGTTGCTTTTTATAGTTTCTAGTGGACACATGTTCCTATCGCCTGTAGTGAACTATTAATTTAACAGCCTTAAGCAGTCAGCAGCAGCACCTCAAAGTGTGAAGGAAACCAAAGGAAAATACATGACAAGAAGTAGAGCTTAAAAAAGGAAAACAGTGAAAATAGATCTAAAAAGAAAATGGTGTGATTGTGCCACGTTTGTTCCCGCTAATGAATTCCTTCCCAGCCCACAGTAAATGTAGTGGTTGGTGTGTGGGCAAATGCTACAGTTGGATCAGAAAAGATGTAGGGATCTTCTTAGCTAGCATGCACTTATTTGATTTGCTACTCACCAGCTAGTCCTGTTTTTTCAGGGGTGAACAATGTCCACACTAATTAAACAGGTAGACCTAGAGAAAGGGTTCTTAAACAATTTCTCAAGCCTTGTCTACATTAGGAAAATTCATTTTTCAGCTCCATCAATGGTAGCAACAATGGAAATATTACCTGCCACTCACTTATTCTACAGCTTCCACTATCACTACCACCAGTGGACCTACACTGGGGCAAAAAAACATATACTGGGAAAACCTGTACATGTGCACTCAGTGTGAACAACTCCACTCTCACTTTAAATTTTGTGGGCTGCCTCACCTCCCATTCACCTTAGCATCCCGGTAGCCACTAAAGGAATCTCTCAATTGGGAAAGTAATATAAAGAAAGAATTTTATATGTTCTTATCTGTCGTCAATAAAATGCAGCAGCTGGGAACAAGGAGAGCCGGCTCTGCATGGACCACCAAGTATCTACAGACCACAGCTTGGGAGTAACTGACCTAGAGAACAGTCTATTCACTAATCTTCTCACGCCTGTCTTCTTTTAAAGTCTAATGTAGGCAGATTGATAATCTGGGAAGTTTTTCCCATTTGTTTTCAAAGAAAATGAGCTACTCACCACCCGTTGTGCTAGACAAGGATTTGTCAGCTATTAAAGTTATACTCTGTCTAAGTGCATTTTGAATTCTGGGGTGATTCTGATACAAAAATAAATGCTTGAGTTGCACAGTCACTGTCTCTGTTTCCAATACAGGGATGGGTTCTCCTTCACATATGCAGAGATTTCATCAAAGATATTTTCTCACTAAGAGGCAGATGAGCTTGCCTGAACAGTGCTGCCACTACAGCTGTGCAGGAACTGGAATTTCCCTCCGGTGGACAATTTCTCATTCAGAAAAAAAAAAGAAATTAATTGCAAATCAGAGTCAAAAACCAGATCTGCAAAATTTTCCATGGGAGGGACATGTTGGAAGAACCAAAACAGAATTTAAAAAGTTTCCTGTCCCCCCTTCCCAGGCTTCCTGGCTCTGTGGCAGCCTGTCAGGTGAGCTAGGGAGATTGGGAGCTTGGGAACTGGGGCTCACAGGGCTTCTTGACTCCTGACCACCATACCCTGACTGAACTGGGCTTGCATAGTTGCTTAATTCCAATGACATTAGGCACTTACGTTGTTTCTATTCATTTGTATGCACATTTAAACCTTCAAGTATGAATAAAATCTGTGCCATACTTTTCCACCTTTAATGACTCCCTCTTCATAAAACTCAAATCCTCCCTGGCCCCATCACCAGGGCCCATAAGACAACAAAAGTAGGTGGTGATAAGTAACAGTCACCATGGATTTGTCAAGAACAAATTGTGTCAAACCAACCTGATAGCTTTCTTTGACAGGATGAGGGGGGAAGCGGTTTAGTAAAGCTTTTGATACTGTCTTGCATGACCTTCTCATAAACAAACTAGGGAAATACAACCTAGATGCAAACATCATTCTGGGATGTATTAGCAGGAGTGTTGTAGGCAAGACACGAGAAACAATTCTTCTGCTCTACTCCGCCCTGATTAGGCCTCAACTGGAGTATTGTGTCCAGTTCTGGGTGCCACATTTCAGGAAAGATGTGGACAAATTGGAGAAAGTCCAGCGAAGAACAAAAAAAAAAAAAACTATTAAAGGTCTAGAAAACATGACCTATAAGGGAAGATTGAAAAAATTAGGTTTGTTTAGTCTGGAGAAGAGAAGACTGAGGGGGGACATAACAATTTTCAAGTACAAAAAGGGTTGTTACAAGGAGAAGGGAGAAAAATTGTTCTCGTTAACCTCTGAGGACAGGACAAAAAGCAATGGGCTTAAATTGCAGAAAGGTGGGGTTAGGTTGGACATTAGGAAAAACTTCCTAACTGTCAGGGTAGTTAAGCACTGGAATAAGTTACCTAGGGAGGCTGTGGAATCTCCATCATTGGAGATATTTAAGAGCAGATCAGATAAACACCTGTCAGGATGGTCTAGATAATACTTAGTCCTGCCATATGTGAAGGGGACTGGACTAGATGACCTCTTGAGATCCCTTCTAGTTCTATGATTTTGTGAAAACCAGTACAGTTGCAAGCTGGGATTCTGTGGGGAGCTTGTGCAGTGCATTCCTCACCTCATGCAGCTGTCATCTGTTGGGCTCCTCTATGGCATCATGAAAAGTGTTTGAGGAAGGCAAGTTGTGGGGAGGGGGAATGAGTGGCATGTGTGGCTAGTGGATCCACAACTACATGGATCCACCTGCAACCCCTCAACACAGTAGGCAGGGCAGAGTACCTTCTGCTTCAATGGGCCCACTCTAATGCTTCGAGGTAAGCACATGTTGAAGTATGTTGCTGGTTGTGGTCAGACTGCTCAGCACCTTTCAGGATCAAGCCCAAAATACATACATGAAATTCCACCTCACGTGTTTTTGTCCAAAGGTTAAAACATTCAGTAACTCAGTCAGGTTAATATTTCTCAGACTGTTGCTATACTTCTCCAGAACACCACGGGTACTGAAAAACTGCATGAAGTCAGAAGACTGTAGCAGGCTGTAGCAATATAAATGGAACAGGTGAGCTATGTCACTTGCAGTGCTCCTTTAACCCTGCCTTTGCACTGTATTGTACCACAGTGGGATGTGTCAAAGAACTGGCAATATCATTGCAGGTGGTCCAGTCATGGTAATCCACCTGGATTCATGCCCTGCTGATACTGTGCTGACTTATCCTACTGAAGCACCTGCTGCTGTGTGAACTCCCCTTTTCTACAACAGAAATGGATACAGACGTTGGAGTCCGTGTGCCACAGCAGAAATGGCAGTAGGGTAGATGATACCTTGCAAGCTAAAAGCCCTATTGCATTCTCAGAACAGAGGTTTTCTAGTTGTCTTGGTAAATGTATATTATTTAAAGTGCTTGCTATTGGAATTAGTTTTCATGATGATGTCATTATATTATTATTTAATATTGATATAAAAGTAGCACTTACAGATCAGGATCCGGACCCCCTATTGAGCTAGGTACTATACAAACACGGAGGTGTCATAGTCCTTGCCTGGAACACAAGATATGGCTTTGTAACAACATCAAATTCTCTAAAGCACAACTAAAGCAACTGCATAATGACAGCGACTTCAAATTAGGGACAGGTGAGCACTTTTTACCTAACTTCAAGCACACCTGAATACTGAAAGTTTGATTCAGATTGAACTTCTTTGAATTCAAATTCAGTTTAGGAGAGATTGGAAAAAGGAGGGAGAGGAGAGATTATCCACAATGGACAAAGGAATGAGAGAAGAGGAGAAAGAAAAATCTATTAAAAAATAGGGTGTAAAATGGAATATGAGTAAGATGAGCAGGATTGGCCCTATGAGAGTAATTGTCCACTGTGAAAATGGTATAGTTTCTAGTAGTAAGGGAGTTTGCTTTTATTGTAGAATGATTTCATGCTTATTTATCCTTTGTGCAGTATCTGGCTGTTCATTTTGGAATGACTGAAAACTTTTTAAAAGTAGTCTCCAACAAGTGACTATTGTTTAATAATCAAAGAAACACATGGCAATTTGAGACCAGAAAATGACAGAGCTCTCAAAAATTCACACAAGATGAATGGAGCTTGTCACATTGTGAGGGTTTTCTTTTTTTTCATTCCTTTTGTTATTAGCAAAGTGAAATCTCAAGGATTGTGGTTTCTTCCTCTTATTTTCTTGTATCTTCGTTGGGATTTCTTTATAAAGACCTAAGATTTATAATGGGCTAGCTCTGCATTAGGAACCTTTCCAAAATGCTTCACCCCCGCTATGGATGAGCCATACACAGGTAGAGTCAGTGTTGGAGACATGCAAAGGGGAAAAAAAGATATTGGGATTATTATTCTGGCTGTCTCATCAAGGAACCACAGGTACAAGAAATTATAACATTGGACCAAAAATGTTTTGAACACTACTGTATTTTATAAAGGTAACTAAGTCAGATGATGTAAAAGGATAGTATTTAAATGTTTAAATCTCATTCTACCACAGGTCCTGCCATTCCTGTTGGGGTAGATGTACAGGTTGAAAGCTTGGACAGTATTTCTGAGGTCGATATGGTATGTAACACTCTTTTAAACCTTTGATTATTCTTAGTCAGGATAAGTCCCATATTTGGGTTTCAGTTTATCTGTCAGATGCAGGCAAATGCAGTAAAAACAACTTCTAGCAATTTTGAAAGACCCATAATCAGAATTAAAGTCTTAATAAAGATAGACACTGTTCAAAGAGTCATCATGAGGACGTGAGATAAAGATGATTAAAATTGCAAGGGAACAAAGACCTTGAAAAGTAAATGAGCATGATCTTGGTTGATATACAGGAGTCAGGAATATGAACAATTGCCTGCTGTGCTCATTTCATTGTACCGCATAGTGAAATTCATGTCACTTGGGTTCAGGTAGCTATAATAACTCTTGTGAGGATCATGAAAGCCTTACTTATTTTTAAATTTATTATGGAACCAGAAAATCTATTATTAAATGTATGGATCTGTGAGGAACATTAGAAGAACTAATTAGTATCATAAATCAAAACAAGCTGCTTCCTACCTTCTCATCTCTAGAGGCAGGCCTTCCAATTCAGAATGGACTCTGCCTCTATTTATGCTGAATTTGTGATGGACAACCAGATTTCAGTCACCAGTGATGTCACTCCAGAGCTTAGCAACAGCACTAAATTCAGTTGTAATTTATTCTTATTGTGTTTTTTTAAAAGGAAAGAAATGTGGATCCAATTATCAACTAATAAGTGTTACTGGCAGTAAAAGGTGTATGTGAGAGAGCTATCCTCTGAGTCTCCTGCTTTAGCTTCCATGTGCGGGAGAAAGATGGATCAAAAAGACTGGAGAGAAAAAGAAATGGGGAAAGGAGGAGGAAAAAAGAGGGAATCTTCTCTTTTCCACTCTCCCTTCATCCCCTTCCTCACTGTTCCTCTTATCATGGAGTGTAGAATCTAGGCATAATCTGCAGGGCTAAGGACAGGGTTTTAGCTTAACATCTAAACTCCACAGTATTTGTGTCTTTAATATAAACTGTTAATATTACTGTCCTGTAGTCCTTTTGTGCCACCATCGTTCTGGCTTTGCTGTACAAGGGGGCATATCACAAAATGAGAAAACAAGCCATTTTCTCTTTTGAAAAACTGAGGATCACACCTAAAGCTAGAATTTTTCCCTTTAGATTGTAGTTACAGTGTTAAACATACTGCTGAGGACAGCTTGCTTCGTATCCTATCTGATACAAAACAATTTATAATTTCCTCCATCAATAAGAATTGAAAGATTGATTGGACTTTATCAAGCCACAGTTGGATCCTCATTATAAGAACTTGGCTTGTGAGCATTGATATTGAAAGCAGGGATTTTCTATGGGATATGGGTGACGATGTGGTGGAAAACCCACAGAAAGCAACCAGTGCAGAGGAACCAGATCTCTGTTGTTTCAAGATAATATAGCAAAACTATGCCCTAGGTAGCTCATTAAATAATACGCTAGTCTTTACCCAGGAAGACTTTCATCTAGATCAGAGGTCCCCAAACTGTGGGACGTGCCCCCCTAGGGGGGATGCAGAGGAACATTCAGGGTGGCATGGCTGGGGCCCGGGCCAGGAAGAGAGCACCACCCAGCTCCACTCCTGGTCCTGGCCCCAGCTGCCGGCCTTAGCCCCTGGCCTAGGCTCCGGTCCCAGCTGTGTCCCCTTTACCTTGTCCGTGTCTTCCCCTTCCCAGAGCAGGGTCCCCACTCCCAGCCCCAGTTCTAGGGAGGGGAGTGTGAGATAAAAAGTTTGGGGACCTAGGTCCTTGCCCCTCAGAAAGCTGTGAATTCTGCTCCCTTTTCCTTCGAGCTACATCTCTCTGACTGCCTGGGGCATTGTTCCTCAACCATAGGATGAGAGTTATTCCCACTGAAATTGTATCCTTGTATCCTGTAGCAGGAGAATAGGGCCCCTGGCCAGTATAGGTTTAGCCTTTTAATAAGAACCTTTCTTAGTATGCTATCCTGGTAGCCCACCCTTTTAAATTTGGGAAAGATAACCAACTGCAGCCCTAAATCGATCATTTTGCCTCTGACAGTTACAGATGGCACCTTCTTTCCTCCCAGCTAGTAAGTAAGAAGCTGCAATAGATTAGACTGGCTCTAGTAGTGCCGTGGGACCATAGGGATTGCTCAACCAGATTAGCTCTCGGTCCGTTAAATCAGATACCTTTAATCCATCAACTGTTAGCTACTACTGCGTCTATGATAATCTGACTGCTTTGTGGGAAAAGAGACTAAGATGACATCAGCAAGTGACCACACCATCTCAACATTGTGTGTGTAAAAATGAGTCCTTTCAAACATGCTCTTAGTAAGTTTTTTTAACAACTACTGCACCATTGGGAAAAAAAACTGTGTGGGCTGCTCTTACTCCAGACCAGGCAGGCAGGGCTTTTGAAACTACTTTTGTAGCAAATTGCTTAATGGGGACTATAAAAATAATTACATGTTAATCTCTAAGCATGAAGGGGTTATTTAGTTTAAGAAGATGCAGCTGCCAGGTTGGGGTCAATGGCAGAAACAGATGTTTTTCTTCATGCTGCTGCAGGTGTTTTCCAATACGGCAATAATATGATTATTTCTCTAGGATACATTGCTCAGTGTTCAGACTCATACCTTAGCTAATTTGAACAAGATTTTGTTTTTTTCAAGCAGACTGGGTATATGATTATCCTTTAACTGACATTATGCTGTCAGGATTCAAAAAGCCTGTACTGATATAGTGATATGTATTTTCCTTTGAAGGTTGAATTTCAATGTGTCCTATAGACTAATAGCTTCTAAGGATTACCTGCTACAAATTGTATTAGCATTGTTGTACTTGGCGGGATTGCATTGATATCTGCATGTTACTCTGTTAGGGTGTTTGTAATGTAGCATACAAAAACGTATGGGCTGTGGAACTTTCCCAGAATGCTTCATGTCTACGGGAAACTGTTCTGTGGAATTAGTCTGAGGAAGAAAACCATGTTTAGCAGAGAAGAGATTCAATCTGTATGAGACATATTAGTATAACAATAGATGATTCCCTTTCTAATGTTTGGAAGGCAGCATTGTGATGCATTCTTTCATGGTTCTCTTTTTTTCTGGTGCAGGACTTTACTATGACACTGTACTTAAGGCACTACTGGAAGGATGAACGCCTCTCATTTCCTAGCATCACTAACAAGAGCATGACCTTTGATGGCAGGCTGGTGAAGAAGATTTGGGTTCCAGATGTCTTCTTTGTGCACTCCAAAAGATCATTCATTCATGACACAACCACTGACAACATCATGTTGCGAGTGTTCCCAGATGGTCATGTGCTATATAGTATGAGGTAACCACACAATCTAACTCACTGTCTGTGAACAGCCATTTATTGTTTGCCCAACTCTGTTCTGAGTCAGATTTGCTGAAGATAAGAATTGCCCTTGTGACATTCCCCAGGGTATAATCTGGACTGTTGGACAGCTGTGTCCCTTCAAATCTCCAACCTGAGGTGCCTTTTGTACTGCTTTGCTGTGAGAGCAACCACTCCTGGTCCTGCTCTCACATAGTCTCTAGCATGCAAAATAATTCCCAGCTGAATTACATGAATACTCTGACCAGCCGTTCATGAATTACATTACAGGGTGACACCAGAAACTTCCCAGTCCCAGACCTTTCCCCAGAAATGTGCGTCTTGTACTGCCCAGCTCTTCTACTGGACAATGGAAGCTCATATAAAGTCCGTCATTTCATCAATGGAAAATGATAAGCAGAAACCTTGTTATCTCGAGTGGAGGTTCCCCAACACGTCAATCCAAACACAGGCAGGTTTAGATAAAACAATAAGCAAGTTTATTACCACAGAAAGATAGATTTTAAGTGATTGCAAGTAATGAGGCATAAAGTCAGAATGGGTTACAAAGAAAATAAAAGATAATATGCAAACTAATACCTAATTTAGCAAGCTAAATGGCTTGAAAACCAAGGTTTTGTCTTACCATAGGTTTACAGCAGTCTGTAGTGGCTGAAAGGCCAGGACCCCTCCCCCAGTACAATGATGCTTCCTTTGGCTTTCAATTGTTGTAGCTGCTGTGAGTAGAGATGGGGGAAGTGAGGTGATTTGGAGGCCACTATTTCTCATTCTTATACCCTTCTCCCCTCTTTGAGGATTATCTCCAGCTGGGGGTCATGTGACAGCCAGTCTGTTTACATGTAAACCCCCAGCTGTTCCATTGTCAATATATAAAGTGTTTGCTCACACCCTTCTTCCTGCCAAAGAATGGCCTCTTACCTAGATGATAGTTCGTAATAGTTCATCTGATTATGCTGATACTTGGCTGGGGCGCCAGTGTGTCTTTTGTCCGTGAAAAACTGGTTTGGGCCGGCCTTTCTAACTCTGGAATATGTTACAGCAATGTTATACAGCAGAATCTTATAACTTTATATATAATGTTGATACACATATTTTACCAGGACAATGTTTAGTACTGTAGATTATGAGCTTTCAAATGATACCTCACAAGGCATACTTTGTACAAAATTTATCATGGTCTTTTAAAAATGGTCTTTAAAAAATCTGGTCCAGTGTCCTGTTTCCAACACTGATCAGTACCGTGTTTCAGAAGAAAATGCAAGAATCCACATGGTAAGAGATTATAGGATGATCTGCTCCCAAGGAAAGTAGCCTCCTAACCCTCAATGGTCAGAGAATAGCTTAGTGCATCAGGAGTGTTTGTCTTTCAGTCAATATGTGCTTTAAATTAGGCTCTGCAGTACACCAGATGGTGACGTCCAGAACGATCAATTTTTGCTTCATATTTGCTAGAAAAACAGCCATTCTCTTTGTTTTCTGGGGTAAGTTGCACATCCCTACCAAGCTTTAACCAAAGTTAATTGAGGCTGAAGTGGCTGCTAAAAGATGTACCATAGTAGCTGATTCTCAGGCAGATTACTGGCTGAAAGAATTCTGAGGCAACACCCCAGTAGTGCATCAGGGACTTGGGTTCCTCCAGATGGATAAGATAAGTATGTGTTGGAAAATACAACCCAGATAGGTAGGAGAACCCAAGGGCTGCAGGGCTTTTCAGAGTTCCTTTAGACCAGGGTCGATAAAAATCATTGATTTTTTTTTAATTAAAAATTGGATTTTTTAAATTTAAATTGGATTTTGATTTAAATGGGATTTCTTTTAATGTAAATTAAATACAGGGTTTTTTTTAAATACACTTATTTAAAATTAAATTCAAAATTAGGACAATTTATGTTAAGGCCGAAAGTTAAAATAATCTATTGAAATAATTTAAATTACATAAAAATAATAATATTAAGCAGGATATATTTGCTTGCAAGGTTTAAAGAAAGTCAACCCACTTCACCTGTTGGAAGGCACTGGTGAAGCACCTGAAACCAGAATTTGTTGAAGTGCTAATCCAACTTTTGACAGCAAGTAGCCTTTTCTGCAGTTGCAGGGAGAAATTTTTTTTTTCATTTCCGTTTATTCAACAGTTCACTGACTAGCTAATTCAAAGTTAAAAAAAACAATGGAAATTGAAAAAACAGGAAAGCTTGTTTTGCCTCTTCAAATCTATTAATAAGAACTAGATGGGAAAGAATGAGATCTACTAGCTCTAAAATCTCGCCAGACTTGATGACCAGAAACAATCCGTTCAATTCACTAACTACAGGTAATACTTCCTTTGTTTAATAAATTAGTTGGTTTTAAATGCAAAACATGTTTTAGTAAACTTACTGTATTTTTCTTATGGATCCAGGATAGTTAATGTAGTTTTATTTAACAAATAAAAAAAATTTGAAAATGCTATTTTGGGGCATTTTAAATTTAATTTGAATTTCCATCCAAAGAGCTTGACACAAATCACACACAAAAATGAATCGTCATCTAATATACGGGAACTGCACTGTTGACCATTTTCTAACACAAAAAATGTAAAAGTTAAGAATCTGAATAAATGTAAGTTAAACGATATCATAGCTTAAATAAATGTATATAGATACAGTGTATCCTGGTTAGCAAGAAGAAGCACCAAATTTATAGATTCATAGATTCCAAGGCCAGAAAGTACCGTTGTGATCATCTAGTCTGACTTCCTGTATAACACAGGCCATAGAACTTTCCCCAAATAATTCCTAGAGCAGAGCTTTTAGAAAAACATCCAATCTTGATTTAAAAATTGTCATTGATGGAGAATCCGCCACAACCATGGTAAATTATTCTAATGGTTAATTACTCTCAGGGTTAAAAATGTACACCTTATTTCTAGTCTGAATTAGTCTAGCTTCCACTTGCAGCCATAGGATAGTGTTAGACCTTTTTCTGCTGGATGGAAGAGCTCATTACTAAATATTTTCCCCCCATGTAGATATTTATAGACTGTAATCAAGTCAACCCTTAACCTTCTCTTCATTAAGCTAAATAGATTGAGCTCCTTGAATTTATCACTACAGAGCATGTTTTCTAATGCTTTAATCATTCTCATGGCTCTTCTATGAGCCATCTCTAATTTATTATCATCCTTCTTGAATTGTGGGCACCAGAACTGAACACAATATTCCAGCAGCCAATACAGAGGTAAAATAAGCTCTCTCCTCCTACTCGAGATTCCCTTGTTTATGAATCATTCCCAGGATCATATTAGCTCTTGGCCATAGTGTCACACTGGGAAATCACATTCAGCTGTTTATCTGCCATACCCCCAAATCTTTTTCAGAGTCACTGCTTCCCAGGATAGAGTCTCCCACTGTGTGACTATGGCCTATATTCTTTGTTTCTAGATATATATGTTTATATTTAGCCATATTAAAATGCATATTGTTTGCTTGCTCCTAATTTACCAAGTGATCCAGATTGTTCTGAATCAGTGTCCTGTCCTCTTCATCATTTACCAGTCACCCAGTTTTTGCACCATCTTCAAACTTTATCAGTGATGATTTTAAGTTTTCTTCTAGGTCATTGATATAAATGTTAAATAGCATAGAGCCCAGAATGGATCCCACAGGACCCACCTGGAAACAAACATGCTCGATTATGCTGTTTATAGTTAGATTTTGAGACCTATCAGTTAGCCAGTTTTTAATCCGCTTTATGTGTGTCATTTTAATTTTATATCATTCTAGTTTTTTAATCAAGATGTCATGTGGTACCAAGTCAAATGCCTTACAGAAGTCTAAATACACCGGACCCTCGCTAGAACGCAGGATTTGGGATCCATGCACGGTACCGTGTTAACGCGGGGACAACGTTAAAAGGAATTGCATTTAAAGTAATTAAATTTGGGATCCATGGCTGCGACCGCATTATATGTGAATTCGCGCTATATAGAGGCGCATTCTAGCGAGGGTCCGGTGTATATTACACCAACACTATTAACTTCATCAACCAAGCTTGTAATCTCATCGTTCTCACTACCATGAGGATTTTGAATGGGACCCAATCCAGCAAGCAGCTTCAGAGCAGACCTACTGAATCAGTCCTTATGGGTGGGTTAGGTAATCCTCCACCTATCTTCCCCTGGTTTGTGGATCGCTCTAGGGCTTAGAGGGGAGATAGGCATCTGGGTAGCTAGAGTGAAGCAGCAATGTGCATGCCCAGAGGCAGAAACTGGGGAATTTTTATAATGAAACTTTAGGCACTGAGTGAATTTAGGCACCTACAGGGTTAGGTGGCAGCCAGGAAGGAGTTTTGTGGATTATAGTGAACCCTACAAATGGGAGTTAGGCACCCAAGTCTGGTTTAGGCTCCTAAGTACCTTTGTGAATCTGGGCCTTAGTTTCTCTATTCCTGATCTGTAAAATGAACATAATAGCACTTCCCTACTTCACAAGGGTGTTGGGGAAGATAAATACAATAAAGCTCATGAGATGCTCAGATGCTCGCGCAACAGGGGCCATATAAGTACCTAAGTGAGAGAGAGAGAGAGAGAGAGAGAGTAGCCCAGGATAAGGGAATGACATGTGCAATGCACATTTGTTTTAATAAAATAATTATTTTTCTTAGGACCTATTGCTCATCAGTTTCAACATACAGCAGATAAAAAAACTGGACACATTGTTTTAATTTGCTTCACAATATCATCACAAGATTAAGATCAGGTAAACGTGCACCTTGGCAGCATGAATATACTCTCCTTGTGGTCTTTTGGCAGTATGCATAGAAGCAGGGTTCACAAAATCACATTAGGGACTTATAAATTCAAGACCATTTGGTCTATACTGCACATTAATCGAGGGGATCTCTTATTGACAGGTTGAGTTTCTGTGTTCTCTGACTAATGGATTGTTAATAACTACATGTATTAGGAAAGAAAATGTCAGATTGTAATGACACAAAGTTATACAGTATTTAACTATGATGGACAACACTGTAGAGAACTATGAGAAATTGTTACCATGATAGCAGCACTGTCTGAGCTCCAAAAATCTGCTTTGGCTAAGTTCTGCTCTGGTTTATAAACAATACAACTCCAGTTACGTCATTGGGGTGATTGGTGTGTAGGTTGGGGCAGAATTTGGCCCATAGCCTTTTGATCAGCAGAAAGGTTCTTTGTCACCATCTGAAATGAACCAGGGAAGCAGTCAGAGGCAGCATAAACAGGACTATAAACTTTAAAGTGATGACTCACAACTGGACTGTCCCTACTGAATTTAGAGCCTCACTTCAAATCAGTTCATGAGAAAAAAAACCACCTGGTTCCCTGGTAAAGTAACATTAGGGCTGATTAGATTCAGATTTATAAACTCAAGCTGTGATTGTTTCAGATCCCGAGGTCAGATGTGAATTTAACAGAGGCAAATCTTACTACTGGAAAAATAGCTGCCCCCCATTCCACCAGTAATAATCAGCCCTCACAGTTTAAACAAGATTGATCCAGCACTAAAAAAATCAGCTTTTCCCTAATAGTAAATAGATCGAGGTGCCTTTCATGCTATTGTTGCTGATTTATGCATGTGGAACTCAGGTGGGTTTGTTGTAGTGACTGAGGTGGAGTGAAGGCAAAATAAGGAAAGAACAGGAAACGGGACATAAAGGAAGCATCATACTGTGGAACCCAGTGAAATATTTTTTTTTATAAGAAACCAATTTAATATAAGGCAGACATCCAATAAAACACACTCAAATACACTAAAAATATTATTATTGTTTGCTGTTTGAGTTGCAGTAGTGTTCAGAGGCCCCAACCTATTACAACAGTCCCTGGAAGCTACTCTAACTGGACTAGGAGCCAAACTGCTCCACACCAACCATGGAAATCATGAGCGTACAGATGCGGTGTAAACCTTCACATGGCCTGTGCACATCCAACCATGTCTATATCTGAAGGGCAGGGCCTCTGTACCTGACTAGGAAGTTTCTTAGTTCTTTTATGTTAACACATAATACATAGTTTCTGTTTTTAAAGCTGGGAAATGATTTTTATATATTTAAAATTTATATTTTCTGTGCCCCGTGACACATTTCCTCTACCTTCTCTGGACTATAGCGTCTCTTTTAGGAAGTGACCTTTCCTCTTTGGATTTCTAGGATCACAGTGACAGCGATGTGCAACATGGACTTCAGTCGATTTCCCCTGGACTCACAGACTTGTTCTCTGGAACTGGAAAGCTGTAAGTTGTATAGACGTTCTTAGCTGCAAGTCCCCCTTAGCTGACTGTACGCATTGGTTGGTTATACATACTTCAGAATAAAGAAAAATAATATTTTGGGGCCTGAGTCAAAGCCTGTTGAAGTCAATGAGTGTCTTTCCACTGAGTCAATGGGCTTTGGATCGGGTCCTTATTTGTGGAGGGAGTGAGTGAGTGTGTGTGTGTGAGAGAGAGTTTTTAGTAGATGACAAAGAAAAAACCACAAAAGTCAAACTAGGGTCCTACTCCATGGGCTGGTGACTATTACAACACATTGGCTTGGAGGGAAAACTCAGAATTTCTGCTGTGTTGGTTGGCTCTGTTTGGAAGATGATGTTTGAAACCATCATGGAGGACAGTTAATAATTGCTTCTCTTTTCAATTTATGTACCTTTCATCCCTAAAGACTCTAACGTGCTTTACAAACGATAGGCCTGATCCTGCAAGTACTGAAATACATGAGCAGTCCCACTGAGTTCAACTTGGGTAATTCAGTTCAACTTAATGGGACTCACCAGCGGCATGAAGTTGCTTTCATGCTTAAGTGCTAGATTCACAAAGAAACTTTTAGGTACCTAGAAAATCACTGGGATTTACAAAGCCTGGGTTAGGCATGTAGGCTCCTTATTCACTGAAAATGACTCTATTCCAGGTGAGTGTCCTATCCCCTGGATAGGGTGACCATATTTCCTTATGCTGAATACGGGACACTTGGTAAAATTACTCCTATTCAAGCGAGTTCAACGGCAATCCATCAGAACTATGCAGTACAAACGTTCAAATTAACATCAAGTTGACAGCACCCGTTAAGAAATACTGCGTAGTTGGATTCTTTTTATTTACATTCTTATCTTTAAGGCTTTAGGGTTCACACGGGAGAGGTGACACACACACACTCCCATACACCTCTCTCACACGGGGGGTAACTGACCAACCCACCTGACCCTTCCTGCCTGGCACGCTCTGCCCTCCATGCCTGGCTGAGCCCCCGGGACAGACCTGCCTCTCCTGGTACCTGGTGCTGCATCTTCCTGAGGCAATAAGTGTGGGGGGTGCGGCATACAGGGTCACATACCCTCCCCCCCCCCCAGATTTCTGCCAGGGTTCACACCAGAATGTGGCCAGCAACAGCCTTTCAGCCCTGTGTGGGAGAGAAGGGACAGAAGCGGCTTCCAGCCGCAGAGGGAAGGAGGGGAAGGAATGACCTGGCTCCTGTCTTTGCAGAGCTCGTCTCTTCTTCTCCCACCCTCCCATGGCTGGAAGCAGCTTGTCCCTTCCTGCCTGCACAGTGTTGAAAGGCAGCTAACACCTCCAGGCTGCTGCTGGCCAACAACATAACTCAGCTGCCTCCTGTCCCCGCCAGCTACAGCGTGGGCAGGAAGGGGTTAAGCCCTACGGATGCATTGTGCACCAGGGCCCAGAGAACCTGACTGCAGGGGCTTCACCGAACTGGCCAGAGAGATGGCTCAGCAGTGCAGGGTGCCTAGGGAATGGGACGGAACAGCCCCATGCTCTGTGGCGGCAAGACCCAGGGCGGGAGGGTGGGGGGTCAAAAGGATGCTAAGCCCCTCCCCTGGGGGCTGCTGTGGAACCTGCAGGTTTGGGGCATGAACGGCAAATCGCTTTTCCCCACCCTCGCCACTCCAGAGCTTAGCTGAGGGGCGGAGAGACTTCCCTGTACAAGCGTTGTGTGGGGCTTTGGCACATGCAGGGCTCGCCTCCTCCTGGCCAGCACCCCAAACTGGAGGGTCTTGGGCTACCCCGGGACCCCAGCCCAGCCAGAGGAAGTGGGGGAAGGAAGGAGCCTGCTGGCCAGGCTGCTGGTGAGCTCAGTGCTCTGACCAGGGGCTGGTTCTCCACACAGTGCTGGGAGCAGGACATGCCCACCGATGGGGATATGGAAGAGCAGTGGGGGGGGGGGGGGGGAGGGACGAAGCAAGGAAAGGACAGTGAGAGGGGGAGCACATAAAGGGCTGATGGATGGGTAACAGAGGTGACATGTAACTGGCCATTGCCTGGCACCTGCCTACACTCACCAGCCACCGCAGCTCGCAGCATGCAGCCAGTGCCATCTGGAAACGGGAGGGGGAGGCAGGCCCTGTTTGCCAAAAACTGGCATGCAGCAGGGGCTGTGCTGACGGACCAGCAGGGGATTGGCTGGCCCTGCGTGCTGCTTTGCCCCACCACCAGCCTTGCACTCCCACCCCCATCATTGGTCACTGGACACCCCCTCCCCACTCACCACTGGTGGGAGGACGGCTGGCGAGCAGGCATCTGTCCAGCAGCAGGACCCATCAGTACTGATGGGGGCGGTGGAGAGACAGAATATACGGGACAATTTGCCTGTTTTTAAGAAAAAGTTGGGACACCTGCAGGAAGGCTTAAATATGGGACTGTCCCTTTAAAAAAGGGTTGTCTGGTCACCCTACCCCTGGACTAAAAAGTTATGAGGGAAATCCTCTTTCTCCTCCTTCGGTGTTTTGTGTAAGCCTGTCTATACGGGCCTCATTGGGTAGGTCTGAGCAAGTTAGGCAAAGGAAAGCCTATCTTCTCTAGGTTCATGCGTCACTCTAGGGCTGACGTCTGGATGCCTGGCATGGGGCTGCAGTGCACAGGTGCAAAGGCAGAAACATAAGTGTTGAGGGGACTTTTACTGGAAAAATTTAGGCACTGAGCAATTTTAGGTGAATTTGTGAATCCCACTGGGGCCTGATTCTGGGATTGAGGCACCTAAAGTGGCAATTGAGTGCCTAAATCCTTTTGTAAATCCAGCCCTAAATGTTTTAAACAACAGTGTTTCCACTGCTATCCTTGGGAGACTATTCATCAGTCTCTCAAGATCAATTACCTAATTGTTCTGATGTTTCGCCAGATATTTAGCCAAAATTTTCCTTTGCTAAATTTCCTCCCTTTTCTCCCTCGTTATGCTCACATAGCATACTAAATAATTCCTCTCTCTTTTGTGTTTATACCCTTCAAATACTTGTTGATTTGTTACCTACAGTGATACCTCTCACCTTCAATTACATCTTTCAAATAACATTTTAGATGGCTCTCTCTCACTTTCCCCCTAAATTTGGCCAGATTAACCATAATTACTTCCTATAATCTTTCCTCATAAACCCATCTTTCCAGCCCCTTAATCAATTCTGGTGTTCATCTCTGAATCTCCACCAATTTGTCTAAATTTTTCTGGTAGTGTGGTGATCAGAAATGTACAATTCTAGTTATACTCCAGTGCTGTATAAAGGTGGACCTGGAACATGACGTGATGTCTTTGGTTTGGCTTTTTGTGCTGCTACGTTACATCGTCTGGCAAGATCCTTATTTAATCTATTGTCCATTAAAAACTCTAGTTATTTGGCATTACTGCATTCCAAAGATGTATCTGTGTTTCAGGTTATTTTCTGCAGATAAATTCATCTGCATTTTTTTCAAACAGAATTCAATGTTATTTTCCACAAATACTTCCAACCTCTCTAGTACCCTTTGCATTATTAGTCTGTCCTCACTAGCATTTGTGATGTTCCCCAATTGAGAGCCTGATCATGCACCAGAGTCCATGAAACATGGACCCCTGCACCATGCAGATCACAATGCAGGATTGGGGCCTTAGAATCATCTGTGAATCTCACTAATATGTTCCTTATCCTCACATAGTTACTTTTTATACTGACTGTTTACATGAAATATCCTAAAGCCAAGTCACATTGTGTCTTTTTTTCTTTTCTTTTTTTCTGAAGATGCTTACACTGATGAAGATCTGATGCTTTACTGGAAAAATGGGAATGAATCCCTGAAAACTGATGAAAAGATTTCCTTGTCTCAGTTTTTGATACAAAAGTTTCATACTACTTCCAGACTCGCTTTCTACAGTAGCACCGGTATCATTCTTCTTAAAATGGTTTTATTATTCTTTTGAGTCATTGCCATATATTTATAGTTCAGTGTCAAACATTTGCCAGGTGAAATTTAAATGAAATTTCTATAAGAAGTACTTGAGTAATAGTCTCTTTCCCTTTGCCCTTGTCATCTTTGGGATTATAGATCATTACAGTCTATGTGCTGTGAACGATGCGAAGAATATAGAATTCCCCCTCCCCCTGTATATATTCACAATTATAGGTTGTCTACTCTTATAAAGTAAATATGATTTGCTGAAAGATGTAGCAGCTCTGTATGTGTCATTAAAATGCTCTTCATGACATTTTTTTCCCCTCCCAACAGGATGGTACAATAGACTGTACATAAATTTCACTTTACACCGCCACATCTTCTTCTTCTTGCTCCAAACCTATTTCCCTGCCACTCTAATGGTCATGCTATCGTGGGTGTCCTTCTGGATTGATCGCAGAGCTGTACCTGCTAGAGTGTCATTAGGTGAGGGCAATTAATATCAACCATGAATGTGACAAAACCTTTGAATTTGGAGGAATAGGGGGAGGGGGAATTCTCTGTTTCATTTGTTAAATATGCTAGGAAAATACATATGTATTTTATCTGATAGTTAAAGTACTTTAAGGTCTGTACTTTGTCTTATGTTCTTCATTGTTGAATTGCTTCTTCATGATTGATAAATCTTCCTGATCTGTATTTAAATCAGGGCAGAAGATGGAACTGTATTTTAAGAAGAGAAGGAAGCAGAGAAAAGAGATTCCAGTGTTTGTGAACTAGTGAATCAAGATTTCTAATTATAGGCCCAACCTAACAGTCCTGAAATGGGCATTAAATAAATGAGTTTTGTCTAATTCAGGACTGTTGACATTTCTTTTGTTTAAAAAACAAAAAAAGAAACAGATGTGCTCAGTTATTAATGCCTAGGTCAGAGAGAGACAGAGATGTAATAAAAAGTCTAGTGTATCTCTCTGAATATGAGTGCATATGACTTCCTATAAAAACAGAGTAAAAATAGCAGGTTAGTCCCATAGTTTGCGATACAGTAACAAGCATCTGAAAAAAGCAGCGGAGTCTGCTCAAGTGAAAGGACTTCTCTAGTTTGGAATGACCTGATTAAAGTCACACAAATGCTCTTTGGCTCTGTCACTCAATTGTTAACTGGCTATTGCAAACTGGTGAAAATTAGGGAAAGTATTTTACTTTTATCACCACAGAGTACCTGCTTAACTGTAAAATTTATTCTATGGATAAAGTGGATGCCATTAAAAACTTTTCAATCACCTTAGCTAAGGTGAGCACGAGGGCTTTTCTGTCACATCACACAGACACAGACACACACACACACACACAGAGGATTTAACATAAATGGGTTTCAGCTTTTGAGACAATGATTCCAGTCACGTCCACTTCAGCAGTGACCGAAAGTCATTGGTCATTGACTGCTGTTTGGTGAACTGGGTAAAACAAATTGGTGCTTTCAGTGAACCAAGAGTCCTTATCTCCACTGGCACCCTGGATGATAGCTAAAGCAGGAAAAAAATGACTAAATGGCATTCTAGGCTGAACAACTTCCTCAATCTAATGAGCGGTCCCTATAGGTTAGGGCTGAAGCATCACTTCCTAATTAAACACTAGAGAGTTAAAGAGAATCACAAGGGAAGTGGTGGCTGCTCCATCACATTTAAAAATGTGACTAGACAGAGTGCTCAAGAACGCAGTGTAGGGAAAAATCCTGCATTGTGAGGCAGCTAGACAAGATGACCCAATAAATCATTTCTATAGGCTATGAGTGGTGCTGAGGACAGTACTGTATTTTGAGACAAAACTAATTAATAGTAGATGCCTTCTGAACTATATTTGGCATATGAAGTACATTTTTGTGGGGATTTTTCCAGGGATAACCACAGTGCTGACCATGTCAACAATCATCACTGGTGTAAACGCCTCCATGCCTAGAGTTTCCTACATCAAAGCTGTGGACATTTACCTCTGGGTCAGTTTTGTGTTCGTCTTTCTCTCAGTGTTGGAATACGCAGCAGTGAATTATTTGACCACAGTGCAAGAACGGAAGGAAAGGAAGTTGCGAGAGAAGGTGAGAGACAATCTTTTTACACGTGACGTGCTTTATATTGGATGTTTTGGGACAAGGAATGGGAAAACTCTGACATTTGTGGTGTGTGATTAATTTGTCTACAATGCTGAAGCAGACACGGAAGTGCTGACACCACAAAAACAGGAGTTGGTCTCTTTTGATCATTGTACAAAAGGAAGAGAGAACGAAACAAAGATCAGAACTGGGGATGTTTGCAACCTGGGACTTTGGCAGAGACCATTTGTGGAGGGTAAGAAAGGGGAAATCCAGACTGATATTTCCCTGTGGTCACCACAATTTATTTTTAAAGTTACAGCTAATGAATTATTCTGAGTGAATTAAAGACTTCTAACTCACAATCCGGTACATTTAAAAAATTGGGTTCAATAAAGGTAATAGTAGAATTGTTCCTTGGCACAAAACACACTTGAGCAACAAACAATCTTTATATTTATTCTTTTAATGTGCCATGAAAGGCCATGGTGCTAAATGGATCATTTTTATGGTTTTCACTCATGCTGTTGGGTAATTTAAAAGAATCTTTTAAAAAAATGTTTCACTGAAAGCCCATTTAATGGATGAATACCTTTTCTGTACTTCCTTTCCCATGGTTGGTATCCCAAAGAGTTTGTGTGTAAATATTAGCTGTCTCTTCTCTAGTCAGTCTGTTCCTCAGTCCTGAATCTTCAAGATCTCTCATGAGCTTCTTTCACCTTATGCTATTCTGCCACAGTCCATTGGCCATCAATAAGCTTTCCTCCTTTGGCCCAGTTATGAAGTCTGAGGTCTCACTTAGTCTCTATTTTCCATCCCTCCAGCTGTCCCTTTGATTCCATCATTTCCCAGTTACACAAACATGCTAATAATAGTATCCCTCAACTCTCTCTCCATTTACCATTCCACCTCCCTGACACTGCTAAGGTCATTGAAGAAGCTGCTCACAACTACTGCCTTTTCTCTCTTTTACCTCAGTCTTGGATTCACTCCACTCTGGTTTCCATCCTCTCCATTGAAACTGCTGTCACCAAGGTCTCCCATGATCTCTTCTTGGCCAAGTCTAATGTATTCTGCTCCATTCTTCTTCTCCATAAGCCCTCTCCAACCGTCAGTACTACAGTCTATCTAATACCTCTCTGTACCCCACAATATACTGCCTCCTCCTTAATATCCTGTCCACCCTTGGCTTTTGAGAACCTATACTCTCTTGGTGGCTCTCCTGCTCTTTACAGGAGTGCCACAGGACTCTAACTGTGGTGCGCTTCTCTTCTCCTTCTACATCTTGTCACTGCGTGGCTTCATCTATTCATACAACTTCCGCTATCATCTCTACACTGATAATTCACAAATCTGCTTTTCAGCCTGCCCTGTTTTCTGATGTCCAGGCCTGCATATCTTAGTGTTTCTGCAACATACCTTGGACAGTTCACTGCCAGATCTCACAAAACATTGCTGAAATTGAACTTTTTATTTGTTCTCCTAAACCTCCTTTCCTTCGCCATTGCCATTCGCCAAATCACCATCCTTCCAAACAATGATTGAGGATTTGAACCTCTGGGTCATTTTTGACTCCCTCCTCTTCCTGAATCATGCCACTTCTTCCTTCCCATTTAAAAAATATGATCTTTCTTTTTGTCTGTGCCCTGGTTATCTCCCACCTTGATTACTGAGGCAATCCTCTCTCTGATACATCTTCAATCTGTCCAAAATGCAGCTGCAAAAGTTATCTTGCTTGCCTGACGATTGGACAATGATGTTACTTTTGAATCCCTCCACCAGTTCCCTCTATATCAAGTTTAAACAGCATCACTTTGTGCCTCCTCCCATTCTACACTCTATGTATAGAATAACCTCCAAATCCTGACATGCCAATCCAATGCTCCTCCCTCTTTCAAATCCCCCCTATATTCTCATTGTTTCCATGACAAATGCTTATCTAATGGTTTCTCCCTTCCAACATTGTTTAGAGGAAAAGAGAGTGAATTCAGGAAAACTATCACACACACAAAGCTTCACTTAAGCCTGCCAACTCCTCTGGGTATTTCAATGTATCTTGTTGTATCTGTGCCTCTCTATTAGATTATAAGATCTGTAGAGCATAGACTCTTTCCGTCCTGTCTAAACTCTGACCCCATCATCAGTGCTTAGCAAATAATAAATAATAATTCAGCCTTGCTAAATTCTACTGACCCAGAGCAGGTCATTTTTATGGCAAGTAAAATATCATTAGTTTTTTCATTATCTGTCACCATGGTAAAAAGAGGACAGTTCAGTGATGGCACAATTTATCATTTATGTCACAAATTTTCTTTCAATTGTTAATATCCCTGCACTGAATTGTATCGTCATGCAATAAAGAAAGCAGGCTGAAAAGCTGATTATACACATCAAAAGTTTTTTTTTTTTACCCTCAGATACAAGGCAATAATAATCATTAAGGATGGTCAAGAAAATTGTGTGTTTGTTATCTCTAATGGGGTTATAGGGAAGTGTGGCTTAGTGTCTGAGTGGAATGAGGGCTCTTTAAGAGACACAAGAGACTATTGTCTCTCACTGGAATAAATATTGATCTCGTTAGCCAATGCCATTCAGCTGTGAAAGTCCCAGGGGAATCCAAATTTGGATTTTTGCTCTCCCCAGAAATGGACTGTGGCAGTATGGTGGCCTGAAGTCATTCAGCACATCTCTTCTCTGTATGAGTGTGTGCACATGTGTACATGGGAATACATCAGGGATGGATTAAGACTACGTTGGGACCAGAACCATCTAAACTTTGGGCTTGCTTTCTCCTCCTGCTATCTTCCTAGACACCTGGCAGTGTATACAACACCTATTAAACAAATCAGAGTCATTCAGCTCCTAGTCATTGTCTGTGGCCTTCCCTAGGCCAAATCATAATCTGACCTGGGGGCTAAGAGTTACCTGGGTCAACAGTATTTCTCTTCCTCTTGGGTCCTGCAGCAATTGGCCTGTAGCAACCTGGTGCTTACTATTGCGTCCTGGATTGGTCAACTGGGTGGCCTGATGCTAAGGATCCTGATTTAATCCTCCCCTATAATATTGGGGGGGGGGGGGTGATGGGGGTTTGAGATTAAGGAATATCATGTGACTGCTTAAAGAGAGACAAAAATAAAATTACATTTAAAAGATCATGGGTTCCACCTTTACTTACACTTGCCTTCAAGCTAAGTATAAAATGTGTTATAAACACAGTGTAAATTGGTTTTTAGTCATACAGAGTTCTAAAAAAATCCCATCACTGATGGGAACAAACTATTTAGAACAACTCTGATGTAGCCTAGGTCTGAAGAATACCACAGTTCTTGTGACAGTACTTGAACCCATGTGCATTGACCAGCCACATCATTTTGCTACAACTGGAACAGAGACAATAGTCTCTTTTTCCAGTTTATGAATTGTCTGTGAGCAGTTTGATTTGTTGTCCACAATTATTTGCCAAATTATTCTTGGTCAGTTCATGAGCAGTGTGCTTATGAGTATTTGCTATTTAGAATTCCAGAGGCATTAGCTGTTTTGATTAGACAAGTGGGATGAGTTCCACCCCAGATATTTTTCCTGTTCTCTGGCTGGATATGTGTAAGCTTTAGAATCAGGTTTCCAGAGGGAATACTTACATTTAGGACATCAAAACTTACTTTCTGTCAATATTTTTCTCATCTTTGCTTAAAATGCTGTTTCTACAAATATTACTGCCTCTTGCGCTATAGTATCCATAGAAACTGAACATGAAAAGGAACACGAAAAGGAAAAGCAGCCAGAGGGAATTGAATTTACTGGGAAAAACTTCTGGTCAGGTTTAATTTCAATCAAACCAATTTCCCATCCCTAATTACCACATAGGATTTCAGAAACCAAGCCAGACACAATATAAAGTTGCAACCAGTATGGCTAGTCAGCAACTTTTCATTTCAGAAAACTTAAGCTTTAATAGAGAAACATATCACAGTTGAACTATAATGTGCAGCCAGGGCCAGCTCCAGGCACCAACACAGCAAGCAGGTGCCTGGGGTGGCCAATGAAGATGGGCAGCACGTTTGGTAATTCGGTGGCGGGTCCCTCAGTCCCTCTCGGATGGAAGGACCTGCCGCCGAATTGCCCCGAAGAATGGAGCGGCATGGTGGAGCTGCCACCGAAGTGCCGCCGATCGCGGCTTCCCCCCACATCCCCCACCACTTGGGGCAGTAAAAACCCTGGAGCCAGCCCTGTGTGCAGCTCTAGTTTTTACAAGCTGTCCATAAAAAGAAAGGTATCGTCTTTGCCTCTAGTATTTTTGTTCAGTGTTTGACTATTGTTTGTTTCTGTTCTCAGTTTCCATGTACATGTGGAATACCTAATACAAAAACCATGATGCTGGATGGAACCTACAGTGAATCTGATGCCAACAGCCTGGCAGGATACACAAGAAGCCAGATAGTGATTGAGGAAGAAAAACAAGACAAAATGGTGGTTCATTTGGCCATGAGCAATGAATCTAATTCATCGAGAAAGAGAGGGCTGAAAGGCCATGTTGGCCTGCGCATCATCCAGAACACTCATGCGATTGATAAATACTCAAGAATAATATTCCCAGGCACCTATATATTTTTTAACTTGATATACTGGTCTGTCTTTTGCTAGACATACCGAGGCAGAAGCCCTTTACAGGACTAAGTGGGTGTTTTTTTTAAAAAGTTCAGTTTGGCTGTTAAGCTAGAAAACCAATTCTCCTATTGTACCTGTGGAGCAAAAAGCACTGGATATATCCTGCAACAGGCACGTTCATCCAAAGGCTTCCCTGAGAATTTGGTGTGTCAATTACTCTGTACACCTGACCCCCATCTCCCCTCTGCTCTCTTGGTTTGTGCAACAGCTACTGTATATATATACACTGGGCAATGCTGATAGTGCCTGATGTGCACTGGGGCCCAGATCCTCAAAGGGATTGAGGTACCAATTCCCATTGATTTCAATAGGAGTTAAGTTCCTAAATGCCTTTGGAAATCTAGGCCAGGGAAACTACCACAAAAGAATCACCCAGGCTCCGCTGCTGGATTAAAGTGTGAGTTCCTATGGCTGTGCTGAGGTGCCTAAAATAGACAACGGTTAGGCTCCTTAATAGCTTAGCTTTGAAAGTGCTACATGAAAACAGAGCTCACTTTAGACCATTGTTTTTCTTTTTCCTTTGCTTATAAACAAATGGCATCTTTTTAGGATATACTTTCATCAAGCCATCAGGCAAAATTCTGCAATCCTTACTCAAACCTCCCATTACGTAAGTGGGATTGCTGCCTGGGTGCAGAATTCACTCTACCACGTCTAGGCAATTAGTTTGTTTTTAATTAAAAATTAGGAGAAATGGTAAAGTAAAGCAAAGAAACCTCTGGAACTTGGGCAGCATGAAATCTGGAGCTCGTTTATAATGACAGCTTGGAAGTTTAAATAAGCCTGTTCACTCCTTGCAAACTGGCCTTGGAGTACAATAAATCGACCATGAGTGCTTTTCCCTTTAACGGAGGTGGAAGGTAACCAGCTGGAGCCTTTGATTAGTGTACAGGACTGGGGAGTTTATCCAGGAGTGGCTAGTCTTTTTGCTTCCTTTCTTCATAGCTAGGTCCCTACCAAATCCACGGCCATGAAAAACGCGTCATGGACTGTGAAATCTGGTCTCCATGAAATCTTGTCTTTTGTTTGCTTCTACCCTATACTATACTGATTTCACAGGGGAGACCAGAGTTTCTCAAATTGGGGGTCCTGACCCAAAAGGGAGTTGCAGGGGGTTTGCAGGGTTATTTTAGGGGAGTCATACTATTGCCACTCTTACTGCTGCGCTGCCTTCAGAGCAGGGCGGCCAGAGAGCAGTGGCTGTTGGCTAAGTGCCCAGCTCTGAAGGCTGCACCCCACCAGCAGCAACGCAGAAGAAAGGGTGGCAATACCATACCATGCCACCCTTACTTCTGCACTGCTACCGTCGGAGCTGGGTGGCTGGAGAGTGGCAGCTGTTGACTGAAGGCCCAGCTGTGCAGGCAGCAGTGCAGAAGTAAGGGTGGAAATACCATACCATGCCATCCTTTCTTCTGTGCTGCGGCTGGCAGCAGCTCTGCCTTCAGAGCTAGGCTCCCAGCCAGCAGCTGCCTCTCTCCAGGTGCCCAGCTCTGAAGGCAGCACCACTGTCACCAGCAGCACAGAAGTAAGGGTAGCAGTACCACAACCCCCCCTCCAATAACCTTGCAACCATCCCCGTCCCTCCCCAGACACACACCTTTTTGGGTCAGGATCCTACAATTACAACATCATGAAATTTCAGATTTAAGTAGCTGAAATCATGAAATTTATGATTTTTAAAATCCTATGACCGTGAAATTGACCAAAATGGACCTTGAATTTAGTAGGGCCCTATTCATAGCTCAAAGCAGAGAACAGTGTAGGGGGAGGTCTGGCACCTCTCCAGGAACTCAAGGGCTGCCTTTATTTCTAACAGAAAAGTGCAGCCCACAGAGAAAATACTTCCCAGCATGCAGTGCACTCTCTCTCCAACAGAGCAGCTATACTCTATACTTGCCCTATTGTTTAGGCCTTTTGGAGCAAGAGGGAAGTTGCATGCTGGAACTCGTTGTCTCTATAGGTGCACCTCCATTTTAAAGATAAATGTGGCCATAAGTAGCACTGTCATACTTCATGAGCTGGACTCTGGTAACTGGCATAAAAGTCTAAATTATTCTTTAGTAGCTGCTCAAGAGACCAGTCGCTTGCTTCTATAAATGGCATTCCATGCTTCACAGAGTGTTGTCTCCTCTTCCTTTGCTAGTAATGCTGAGAGGAAGATATAGAATTTTGTACAAAATTGCAACAGGTCACATTTAATCTTTCCTTATTTCTTAAGGAAAATGCCCAAGCGTGCTGAGCTGTGGAAGTGATGTCGTTAATCAGAGCACCTGGGTGGCATGTTGGTGCATACCAGGGTGGTCAGACCTGAACTCAGATGATTCTGTGCTGAAGTTGGAAGATCACTCAACAATATGATTAAACTATACCGCTGACTAGAATGTCGACAGAGAGGATGTAAATAGTACAGATAATGTACAGAGCATTAAGTCTCTTGCAATACCCTACACATACCAAATGAAACAGCAATCCCACTTACAGGAAAATACTCCCTACATACTTATTGGGCTTTTACATTTTCAGTTTACAATAGCAGTTTTGACTTTTCTGCAGGGATTTAGTGATTGGTTGGAGTAAACTCTTCCTAGCCTATCATCAATCCCTAGAATTTATCCTGTGCCTCAATTATTGTTGCTTAAATTGCAACACATTTCAACGTTAGATTTAATCTAAATGAAAGTGATTAAAGAAACAAACTAAGAAATATATTCCCCCTTCATTGCATGTGTATGTCAGTAATGAGAGATTTGTGTTGTCATAAAGGAGGAAATATATCCCTAAGATCCCTAGCTAAAACTGAACAGAAGTCAAGAAATGCACCAATATCTCAAAGAAAGCATATTCCTATATCCCAGTCTCCCCCCTCTTTCCTATGCTACAGATCAGGGTGTTGTTCCAATGATGTAAAGAATACATTTCACAATAGCTGTTCGAGATGAAAACCAACCACCATTATTATACAAGAAGAACTATAGAACTATTCCACAGAGTCTTAATAGAGATGTAATTCCTTATTTAATCAAATGCATTTCCGAGTATTAGCATTTTAAAATAAAATTTTAGCCAATCAGAAACCAGTGTTATATTTTAAAATGCTTTCACGGATCAGTTCTTCTTTGATTGGCTGATGTAAGACAAGAGGAGGAAGGAAAGTCGTGTGATTAAATCAGAGAAATGGGAAGCAAGGGACCTGGATTTTATTCCAAATATAGCCACAGGATTCTTGTGTAACTATGGGCACTTCATTTAGCCTCTCTGTGCCTCAGTTTCCCCATCTGTCAAATGGGGAATAATACCTACCTCACAGGGGGGTGATGAGACGTTGAATTCATTAATATTTTTGACGCACCTTAAGATCTTTGGCTGGGAGGTCCTATGAAAGTGTGAGGTATTATTATTAATGCACACTACAGATCTGTTCTCAGAGTGCAATTGATCAATAATGGCAAATTGAACACCAATTTCTATCAGACAAAATGATTTAATCTACATGAGTCATTTGGGAGTACAGAGATAATGGGCCACTTTTATTATGGGTGCAATGCCATTGGTTTCAGTGGAGTTACATCGAGGATAAATTTTGCCCAAGATATTTAAGTGAATTCTGTCACTGGATAATGTCTGCTGCTATAAAAATATATATATCTTGATTTTACTTTGACATTTATTTTTATTAAATGTCTTATCTTCACCTCAGAACTTATCGGGTGGTAGGAAACAGTTATTCAGATGCTACATTCTTCTGCACTGACATTCTCTTACTTATATGCTACCTAATAAACTTCCTCTGAGGAGGCTAAGTTTAGCTTATTTAGTATGTATGCATACATGTGTAATGGAGATATGTGCCTGCTGTAACATATCTACATTTGTTTCTAGCCGCTGCAACTATCCAGCCCAGATAATTGCTAAGGAGAGAGTTTGATCGTTACGGAAAGTTAATTTGAACACTGCCGTGTTCTTGTTTGAGATTTTTAATTATTATATTAACCAATAGATGCAAATAAAGAACAAGCCATCAGTGATTCACACACATTTGTAATAACTGTGTTGTATTTGCCTGCCAACAAGGAGGAAATGAACAGGACAGGGCGCAAGAGCAAATCCTAAAAGGAGGGGTGAAATTAATAATACAGTTGACCATCCGTTTCTCTTAGGTAAAAGATTTCACTGACCTGCGAGATGATAGTGTCATTTAAACCTCTATCTGCAAGAACCTATGGCCAAAATTTTTAGAAATGGGTGTCTATACTTAGACTCAAGTCCATAGTTAGACACCTAAATAAATAGTCTGATTTTTAAGAGTGCTGATCACCTGCTGCCTGTGGCACCTTTTACAATTAGGCCAGTTATTTAAGTGCCTACTTAAGGGTGATATTTTCAAAGGTATCTAAGGGATTTAGCTGCATAAGTCCCATTGACTTTAGGCACCCATTTCTGAAAATCTTGGCCCAAGTGCAAAAAAAAAAGAAAAGAAAAAGGAAACCTTATTTCACTCCACTGTATCAAACCTTCCCTCACAGTATCAAACCTATACAGACAATGATACCCTTATAACAAAGGCAAAGATGGTAGTTGGGACATGTACGTATGTTAGACAAATATACATATTTTTAGTAGTTATATACTGTATATTAAACTACCAAAATTAGACTCAAAAGAACATACAGACACTGTCAGATTGATGAAAAGCTTTTACTGTACTGCCTAAGGGTTAAGAAACATTCCCCTGTGGGCAGCTTATTCCATAATTGTCCATTATGGGTTTTCTTGCACTTTACTCTGCAGCAGCTGGTATTGATCAGTGTGGATGACAGATACCAGACTAGATGGACAATTGGTGTGACCCAGTTAATTCCTATATTCAAACTTGGTGCTAAAACCACAAGTGGATGGGACAGGCTGAAATCATCATTCCACTCTGTTTAATGAGATATTTTATGAACTTTTCACATTATTTTCATTTTACCTGCAAGCTCTGATAAATAAGAGTTAATGCCCATCTTCCAGTAGTGCAAAAAAAAAAAAAAAAAAAAAAAGACTACATGCTCCATTTGTAATTGGTTTTAAATATAAAACAGTCTTTAGCTATTGAAGAAATTCAGGTAAAAGGGCATCTTCCAGCAGATTATAAGCATTCAAGACTCCCATGTAAAATTAAGCCATTAATCATGATTATAATTGCAAGCTACACAGAACTCTGGAGACACTACAACCCATAGCTGAAGAAAATGCTAACAATTATTCTGTTATTTATGGGCCGCTATTCAAAGGCACAAATGGCAGCTAGGCCCCCAGTTCCCAGTTGGATGCCTAGTGCCCCTTTGTGCCTTTGACTAAATCTCTACCTTAATTACTAATGGAAAGATGAATCTGCTCTCAGGACCCAGCTGCCCCATCTTAGCCATTGTGCCTAATGAAGACAATATGACTGCATGAAAATGCACATATAGACCACTACTAGACCTAGTGCATAATGACAATGCTCTGTCAGGTTGCCACACTAAAAAAGTTACATTCAGACAGTCTGACTGAAAAAAGACTCTGACCTGCTAAAATTAAGAGACTGCAAAATGTACCTAAAGACGTTAGCACTATTAAAATTAAAATGTAATCCAGTCTCATGCTAAGCTGATTAATTTCTTTTTTTTTTAAACTGACATTAATGCATCAGGGTCAGTACTTCCATGGGTAAAGGGATTAAAATTTCAAATAAAGCAAGAACAGTGGGGATGAGGAAAGCAAAGAGAGAACAATGCATCTGTGTAAGGAAACACCATTACAGCCAGCTCTGTTTCTTCACCATCTTTTTCTTGCAACACTATAGGGTTACCAGACAGCAAGTGTGAAAAATAGGGACAGGGGCTGGGAGGTAATAGGTGCCTATATAAGACAAAGCCCCAAATATCAGGACTGTCCCTATAAAATTGGGACATCCGGTCACCCTAAGCACTACATAAGTGATCAACAGCAGAAGCAGGGAGTAGTACAGGAGTACTGTAATCAGAGGACATAGCCATTAAATACCCCAGCTTTGGATTGTAACTTGCCCTCTGTGCAAGCGACTAAGGGGATGGAAGGTCCCTTGTATTCCGCAGTGTGGGCTAGCTCGATGGCCAGTCTGTGTGCTAGGGGTAGAGTGTAGGTTCAGAGGGGCCTGGAGAACTCAGCAGGTGCAGAGGAGCCATAATTCATGAAGGTCCGGCACAGATTATGCCCACCCCGCCACCCCCATCAGCTGGCTGCTCCAGGGCTGGCATAGCTATGCATTACCACTTACTCACGGCATGATGTAAAGCCCTTCATGATGAGCTGAAGCCCAATTTTTAAAATTTCACTCTCTTGGGAAAATATGCAAGATATGTCATTGCCGGTTTTCCAAACTGCTTTTCTACCATGAGTCTCCTAGGTCTCTTCTAGTGTTGATATGTGCACTTGGAACCAACAAAATTAGCCTAGCAAAAGGACCTAGGAACTTAGTCTACGGAAAATGCATAGAAATGATATAAAGATAGATTTTACTGCTCTACTTGTCACACCGAGTTATAGAAGAGAATTGCATGTTTAGCTTAGAGGGAATGTTCATTTCAGAAAAATGAAAAGAGAAGTTAATTGCTATGACAGTTTGAAATTACTTTAACAAATACATTTTGGGAACTGGGACATAACATTGAAGCAGTAAAACTCTCCAGCCTCCAAGCTGTTTCCAGTTTATCTGGATCTGTTAGTGTGGTCCAAGCTCACTTCACCCAGGAAATATTAGACCTTCTCTATTAAGCTGTATATTGCTATTGTTCACGAAGGAGGACTCCTTAGGGACAGTGGGCATTTGTAGCTACAAAACCCTTCAGGTCTCTGTCACATTCTCATAACAACTGCCATTTTTCACAACGTGAGGCAGTCATCATTTGGATGACACTAAATCGGAGGAACTGTCATGGATGCTTCAATCCGTGTTCAAACAGATTGCAGATTTGTTACACGTTTTGCCCAAAGATGCGGGGGAGGGGGAGGAGCTTAAAACCAAGGACTCTATTCTCAATAAAAGATGCAAAAGTCCAGAACAATCTTATAATGGGCCCCATTAAGTGTTCGCATTTAAATGCAGCGAAAGAAATGGCAATTCTCCTGAGTTAGGTGTACACAGTGCCATAAACATACACATAAGAGAATCCCAGAGTCATGCACCAATCATCATGACATCTAGATGCCAAATTCAAGGACTTCAAACTTCTGCCTCATCACGGTAGGACTCTGTTCGCCATCGTCCAACTCGTGGGAAAGTTGCTAGAGGATTTTTTTAATGCCCATGAAAAGTCAGCGTCTGGATGTGCTGCCTCAGTCGAAAGATGGCAGCTTCAGCAGCATAGCGCCTCCTAGCACCATGCTGCGGCAGTAGTAGAAGTAGAGGTACAGAGGATACAGAGCCTTTTCCTGGGTGACCAACACCATTGGCTGTAGCATAGCTCTCCCTACACTGCGTTAGGGCAGTGGTGTGCAGTGCGGGAGCCAATGTAGTGACCACAGCGCTGGAAGGCATATTAATCCTTTAACTTCCTGTAAAGCAGGGCATTACAGGATGTGCTCTCCCGTTTTTTTATCAGAGATTGTGACTCCATGGTCCACCCTATACGAGAATTCCTAGTAAGCCACCATCTATTGCAGGGTACAGTTTGGAGCAAGCCACCACCAGGGTAGGCAATGTGACCACTCCAGCCCCATTTTTCCCTCTGACTCCAGTCAACTCACATACACCAGAAGTTTTTATTAACATACCCGGTACAGGAGTCTGCTTTATTATGCCATTTTGTTGTCTAATGGAAGAAATCCCTTTGGCCTGGCCAGCCCCAGGCAGCTCTTCACAAGTTCCTTTTAAAATTCAGTTCCTGATGGTTTTGCAGCATCAGGTTCAGCAGAACAAGGCTTCAAATTGCTCCTTTGTTCCTGTTACTATTTGCAGTATTGCCAACTCCACATGTTCAAAAAATCATGTGTTGGGCCTCAAAATCACAAGATTTGGTTAAAAATCATGTTATTTCAAAAAATAAATCAATCTGGGGCTCATTTTATTTTATTTTCTGAGCTTTCAGGAAGTAGTTGGATCATGATTTCAAGCTTCTCTGCAACCATGAGAGCTAGCTATTTATTTTTGATTTTGTATTATTTAAATGAAAGCTGAGATTCTCACCTAATCACATGAATCCAAGAGCTGGGGCTTTAAGCAAAACCACCAAATATCACCGGTCTCATGATAAAAAAAATGTCACTAGAGTTAACAACACTACCGTGACGCTCTCCTCAGAGAGCCCTAGAATCGTAAGCCAGTATGTTACCCCTCTGCCTCAGCAATAGAGAGCTTTACTGGAATGTAAACTAAGGTAAGCTCCCTTCTACTCCGATCTGACAGCCTCACCAGCAAATGCCTTGGGACTCTGCCAATCTATACCTTGTCTTGCAGGTAACATTCAGTGAAACCCAGTTCACGAGTTCCCCAGAGATGTTTCTCTGTTGTGTTCAGTCCCTCTCACTGGACGCACAGAAATGATTAAGTCCGCTGTCTCCAAAGAGACAGTACACACACGCTAGCCAGTTAGCCCTGCTGAGGACACTTTTTACCTTAATACACAGCACTGAGATGGTCTATAGTAAAACTATAAATACATTTATTGCTAAAGAACACTGATACCGAGTAAGAGAAAAAGAGATGGGCACGGTTACAAACAAAGCAAAACACAACACCCTTTCTAGTGTCTAAAACTTAATATTAGCAAGCTACAATCTTTGCCTAAGCAGATTTCTCACCTACATCAAACTACCTGCATCTCTGGCCCATGGCAGAAAGATCTACCATTCACAGAATACATCAGACAGAGTTCTTTTCCCTCACTGGTCTGCGGATGCCATGCGGGCTTCCTCGTCCTCTCTGGTCAATTTGCTTTTTTGACTGGCTTAATCACTTTGTTTACCTGAGCTGTAAATGTACTTTCATTGTCCTTTGCTTGTAATCAAGCCATGCAGGCAGGTAAATCCACATTTCTTTGTCAAGGGCAGGCTTGTTTATCAATTCACTCCAAAACGTAGTTTAAGAACATATTTCCAGCCCTCATACATAATTGTTTATATACAGCCTGTACATACATCACACAGTGAAATTCAAGACTACTGTGTCACTAGATTTTATAGGATACCTTATGAGACACTGTTTGGCTAAATATTCTGACAAGAGTGGGTTGGGTGTGCCCTTTGCCAGTTGGCAACTCTTAGGAACACAACTACATTTGGTTCGTCCCTGAGCCTAACATGGTCTCTTTTAGTCTTTCCCTGTATTCATACAGTCCTTCTGGCCCCTGTATCACAGCTCTAGTTGGGGACATCCTGGTTCTCTTAGACTTTTCTCTCTAACATACTGTAGAGCGCCATCCCATACGTCCTGCTCCTGTGATCCCAGTTCCTTCTCCACAGGGGACTGCTTGAACCCTGGCAAGCTTTCCCAGCTGACCACTATCCTGGCTCTAGAGTAAGAGTGCCTTCTGCCTCCCTGCAACTCTTCCTTCACTGTGTAAACAGGCAGCCCATCATATACAGTCACCTCCATGCTGCTGTCATGTGACCCTTGGTCACCTCACCTGGTCGTGAAGCCATAAGACCTTCAGAAACACCAACTAGGAAACTCCAGCCAGAATGGTGCAGGAAGTCTCCTCGCTAAAATGGGATACTATGAGCAATCACACCCAATCTGCACTCTCTATACTGGCTTCCCATAGAATACAGTTTCTCATATTCAAGGTTTTGATCTTTAATGTCAAGGCACTCAATGGTCTGGGCCCAGACTATGTAAAAGAATGGCTAAATCTCCACGATGAAGACCCTGGTTGACAATTCCACTTTTCATGCACAATGGAATATTCTACAATAAGGTTAAAACTCATCTGTGCAGGATACAAACCTTTCTTGGGGACTGGTCTGAGACTGCAGAACAAATTGCCATGGGAGTGAAGGACCATTACAAGGGAGAGAGTTAGTGTTGGCCACCTCCCAAATATATTGAGTAAGGTGATTTTGGTCCCCAATTAAGAACGTAAGAATTATCATACAACCCAAACCAAACCAATCATCCATTTAGCCAGTATCCTGTCTCTGACAGTGGCTGGTACCAGATGGTTAAGATGGAATGAACAGAACACGGCAATTTATTAAGTGAGCCATTCCCTGTCATCTAGTCCCAGGTTCTAGCAGTCAGAGGTTTAGGGACACACAGAGTATGGGTTGCATCCCAGACAATCTTCGCCAATGGTCATTAATGGCTCTATCCTCCATGAACATACCTAATTCTTTTTTGAACTCAGTTATACTTTTGGCCTTCACAACATCCCCTGGTAATGAGTGCATTGTGTGAAGAAGTATTTCCTTAGTCTTGTTTTAAACTTGCTGCCTATTAATTTTGTTGGATGATCACTGGTTCTAGTATTAAGCAAATGTGTATTCTTTATTCACTTTCTCTATACCTCTATCACATTCCCCCTTTAGTCATCTGTTTTCTAAGATGAACAGACCCAGCCTTTTTAATCTCTCCTCAGATGGCAGCCGTTCCATATCTCTAATCATTTTTGTTGCCCTTCTCTGTACTTTTTCCAATTCTAATACATCTTTTTTGAGATGGGGGTGACCAGAAATGCACACAGTATTCAAGGTATGGCCATACTTTGGATTAATATAGTGGCATTATGATATTTTCTGTTTTATTATGTATCCCTTTCTTAATGGTTCCTAATACTGTTAGCTTTTTGTTGTTGTTTTTAATTGCCACTGCACATTGAGTGGATGTTTTCACAGAACTGTGCCCTATGACTCCAAGATCTCTTTCTTGAGTGGTAACAGCTAATTTAGATTCCATCATTTTAGATGTCTAGTTGGGATTATGGTTTCCAATGTGCATTACAAAGCATTTATCAGCATTGAATTTCATCTGCCATTTTGTTGCTGTTACCCAGATTTGTGAGATCCCTTTGTAATTCTTTCCAGTCAGCTTTGGATTGAAGGAGCTCTCACCTTCACAACTTTGTTCTAACAACAGTAGAAATGAAGAATGTGTAGCTCAAATTTTTAACTGAAATATCCTTATAACTGTAAAGCTCCATGATGCCTTTCCTGAAATTAATGAATAAATACAAACAGTGGAACATATTCGGTGGATGTTATTTCTCTCCCCCACCCCTATACGGCCTTCACAGAAATTATTTACCCATGGAATAGGCGCAACATAGACAATGTCTCAACAAAACTGTTAACTTTACAGGCTTTCCAAGGCTAAGATTTACCTGGCCCTGAGCTGGCCATTGCACCTGAGAGACATGGGGTTCTTGCTGTATCCTATGCAGATGCTAACAAGGCTTTTAAAGGTCATGGAAACTGGCATCACTGAGAGTTTAACAATTCAGTCAGTTAATCACTGAAAGCAGGCTTTTCTACAGGGTAAAAAAGTGAATTGTTCAGTCCAGGAGCAGGCAGGTAAGTAGCCAGAGGCGGATTAGAGGTTTGTTGGGCCCTGGGCCAGAGCAAGTCGGGGACCCCTCCCCACCCCTTCCACCTGCAATCCCCCAGAGTTCTTGCTGGGGAAATGAGGTCAGGGCACAAGAGCTTTCCCCACCCCGCCCAGTGCTCCTGCCAGGGAGCAGGGTCAGGGCACAGGGCAAGGCAGAGTGGATCAGGGCACAGGGGTGCTCATTTTTCTAGAAGTCCGCCAATTGGGCATGGGTCCCACTGGCCCAGTGGCTAATCCGCCACTGTAGGTAGCCGTCCTACTCAATAGCTTGCCATTTCCCATGCTAATCCCTTACATTTCTTCTCCCTCATTCTCTTCCATCCTGTGCAGAGCAGAAGATATCTGAGCAAAGAGGGCCTATTCCATACACAGACCTAGGGAGAATGATCTGACACTGGTATTTGTCCACTTGTGGGTTGTTTTTTTTAACCAATACTTAATTAAACTTTATTGTTCTGACTAAAGTTTGGAACTCAACTACTCCTATAATCCGCTTTTTTAATTTAAACTCTTTGGTGCATTCTGACATTACAAGTCCCAGCACATTTTGGTCAATACCCTAATGATAAATGTAATCCCTTACATATGGCTGCATCCTTTTCCCTTTTCTTCTTAGGGGCACGGGTTGTGGTTTTATCTAGAATGGTGCCTGGTGCCTTCACTCAAGGAAAACCCTCCTAGTGCAGAGACCATGGTGTTTCTGTCCCTAGGGACAATGTTTAACAGTGAATCTCATACAGAGGCGTGTTAGTCAGAGTAAACAAAATAAAATAGCTACTACAATTCCCAGCATAATAAAACAGTAGCTGGGGCTTTATTAGGTATGGGGAACTCAGGATAGAGTACAATAGGAAAGGGGATTAGGATAATAAAAGACAGTTAACAATACATAGTCTACCCCCACCCCAACATTTACAGCCGTACAAACCACCCTGCTCCCTCCCAGCACCTGCAGAGTCAAATAGTGAGTTTAGGCTCTGCCTTTGATGGGTGGTTCAGCACTGAAATCGGTGGCTGGCTTAAAACACAGCAGCAAAATAAACAAGGATGATTTTACAAAGTCTGCACAGCAAGGAGGGTAAGATTGTCCTTGTGGCTCTCTGGTCTAGATTCAAATGCGCAGTTAGGGCTCGCTTTTGGTAACCTGACATTGACTCTCTCCTCAGCCTCCTGGGTTCCTGGTCTCTGCTGAGATGATACTGCTTAATGTCCCAGAAATCTCAAAAAGACTCAAAGTCTTCCCTTGGGTAGGAATGTGGAGGGAAGAAGGGTGCACCCTGGCTGTGTAGCTTTTCTCCTTGCTATACACCAAAAACAGGCAAGACCAAAGTACCACTAATCCCCTTGTCTCTGGGCTCTGGCTTATGGTTGCTTCCTGAGTAACTTGAAGCTTGTTCTATCTCTGCCCTGGACTCAAGGCTATCTGGGAAATGGAATCATAAGCCTCTGCCACCATTACTGCTGTAGTCCAGAGGTGAGTTCCCTAGATGGTCAGTGTAGTATTTCAGAAGACTCTCCTCCAAAGGGGCACCCCTCCATAAATAATGACATCAAATAGAACTTTTAAACTTAAGATCTTTTACAAAACCCCTTTGCAGAGAAAGAGAAGCTTTATCAGCTCTGTTTTTCAGGTGATGCAAAGATCAATTAAGTCATTTGCCCAACACACACAGCTAGACAGTAGAGAAGCCAGTTCTAGCTGGGCAGGCATATATCCTGCAGACATGCACATGGGGGAATGCATGCTCGTGCAGTGGTGCCTGATGGACTTCGGGGCTGAAAATCAGGCCCTGTGTATATCTGTGTAGACATATATGTAGGGTGACCAGACAGCAAATGTGAAAAATCGGGACAAGGGTGGGGGGTAATAGGAACCTATATAAGAAAAAGACCAAAAAATCGGGACTGTCCCTATAAAATCGGGACATCTGGTCACCCTACATATATGTGCATTTTCTTACTATGTGTAATATAATAAATAAGCAAAATGGCCCAAGTTCAGTGAGGGCAGCATGTTAATAAACTGTCATTACCAACAGATGACAGTTGGTTAATACAGATTAATTCCTAATGAAGAAAAAAACTCTTTATGTAATGTAATGCTTTTGGCTGTGGCTCAAAGGTTGTGATCATCCACCCACGGCAAACCTTTAAATCCGGCTTTGTTCCACAAGCAGAAAACCCCTCCAAATCTACCAGTTTTTCAAGTTACAATTCAACCAGCCTAAATCAATTCCAGGAGCATCAGATTTGTTTCCTAAATAGTACAATATGTTAAATTATAGATAGAGTTCTCTTGTATGTATTCTCAGCTTCACTTCAAGCTACTAGGGGTAGTCAATGGGATAGTGGTATAGAGAATTATATATAGACCACGTACAGAAAATAGCCACTTTGAATTCCTTAAAAGGATTGCACCTGTAAGGCATAGCCCCATATTGGAGGGATGCACAGGGACATCTACTGCAGTGGGAGACCCAGGAGGAACTGTATCCGACTCAGCAAGATTTCCACTTGGATTATTGGGCAGTGCACCCAGAAGCATCAGTTCTGCTGTCCTTTCTAAGGGTGTGGTGTGCACCCCATTTCTGGGGAGGCTAGTGCTGCCAGCAATCTCAAGCCACCGAGCAAAGACACAATGGTGTGGCTTCTTGTGCACTCAAGCAAGGCAAGGGCCTTAGTCTGGTCCTTAATTTTTGTTACACACAAGAAAACAGATAGCAAAAAGCAAGAGGTCAAAACAGTTTAGGAAAACAATATTTTTCATAGACTACAATCATAGAATAGAATCATAGAATATCAGGATTGGAAGGGACCTCAGGAGGTCATCTAGTCCAACCCCCTGCTCAAAGCAGGACCAATCCCCAACTAAATCATCCCAGCCAGGGCTTTGTCAAGCCGGGCCTTATAAACCTCTAAGAAAGGAGATTTCGGCAATAGTTCTCCAGACTTCTCAGCTGTAGGGGACCACATCCTCAGCTGGTGTAAATCAGCATAGTTCCACTGATTTCTGGCCCATAGTCTATTGGCAACTTGCCTGCCTACAATAGACAAGTGAAAACCCTGAAATTTTCCTGTTGCGTGGCCACCCCCTATTCCACCCACAATCAATCACAGATGGATTTTGCCGTCACTTCAAAAATAATTATTTATGATAATATATTTTATGTAAGAAAATAGTGTCACTGTCTTTAAGGGAATTCAAATGTCAGTGGGAGTTGGCTCCTTTGGGCACCTCTGGACAACATCCTGCTCTCTAGTGCTCCTCCAATCTGTTTCAGTGCTGCATTCACAGATGCACATTTGCAGATCCACCAACCACAGAACCATGAAGCACCCTATGATTCTGAAAACAGTCCTGAGAGTTTGAGAACCTGCCCCCCAAAAGCCTGAGGCTTAGGCCAAAACCAGAAGTGATCTGAAATTACATCCCACTCAAACATCAATAGAAATTGAAGGCTACAAGTAGGTTTGCCTGTGACTCTGTAAAGGAAACATAAAATAGTTGATTCTAATATTGGAAAGAGAAGTTGTTTCTGCGTTTTATACAATATAGCACAGCACAGAAATGGATAACTTAAAAGGGCCAGTCTATACAAGTCATGCTGTTACCTAAAACACATAGGGCCTGGTTCTCAATTACTCCATTCCTGCAGTTGGGACAGAAACAAAGGCAAGGAGAGAGGTAAGGCAGCTTTAAGCCTACCTTTACATTACCTGTATTCTGGGGATGTGCAAGGCCCTGCCCAGCCCCAGCAACCTCTTTCTGCTGCTGTAAAGCATTGCACAGCCAGCTCTTATACCAAATGCCCCCAGTGAGATGGGAGCAGGGCAGAGCACAGCTCTACTCAGGCTGTTCATACGGGCATATAACTCCAATCAATTAGAGCAGCCCTTAGGCTGCTCTTACTTCAGAGCTGAGGCAGCATAGGGAGCATAGCCAGCTTCTTGACGGCTCCTCCCCAAACACTCCCATACCAATCAAATCTCAGAGCAGGAGAGAAATCGGCCCAATATTTTCCTTGGTAGATGTCAGCCAGTGAAAACTATTGTAAGGTGCTTTGATTTAGTTTGTCGTCATCATTCTCATGATACATGACTGTTGTTTCTCCCTCTGAGGCAGGCACAATGTTGCAATAGACGTCTCAAATGATAATGCTGTGGGGGGAAGATGTTGTTGAAAGAGATTATGCTGCTGATAAACAGCATGACTAGTTGCAACCTGAAACAGCTAGACTCAACTTAACATAGGCAGTGTGAACAGTAATGGCATGTGGTTGATATCTGATCTACCAATGCCCAAGGGAAAATCCCCTAAAAGTGCCGGACCATAAAAGGAAAGACTGTCAATGGTACCAGAAGCTTTAAGAACGTGCAACCCAGGTGGCTTCCCCAGCTGGTCATCCACTCCCATGACTATCATGCAAGAAAGAGGGTTGAGTGTACTGATACTAGCAAAAGGGTTGTAATCATCACGCCTCGCTACAAGCTGTTCTCACATGCATTGTTTGTTTGGGGAGCTGATTGGTGAATGATTCCCAAAGCTACTGAAGGAGAAGAGCACATTCCGTGATGGACGTATTTGTTGATGAAAGGGGCAACTTTCTTCTCCCATTTTAAAACTAGGTACTAAATACTCTGGGATGTTGGAGCTTTAGCTGGGGGTGATCAATTGCCAGTGGAAGAATACAGACCCTAGTCCATGTAGTCTAAACCAACATTTCTCAGTTGTGTGGGCCACATTCCTCCCGCCATTTCCGGGAAGGGAAGTTACGAGTTTGAAATTTCATTACAATTTAAAGGAAAGAAAATCACAGTTCGCCACTCCCTACGTAACCTTACCCTTCAAGATCAGGCATTCTGTCAACCTCTCAAAACACAAAGTTATAGTGGGTTATTAGTGTTATTGATTCATTTTTTTATGCTTATAGTAAATGTAAAGGGGTTTGTAACAGGTCCAGCTGCCACCTGAGTACCCCCACGTGCCAGCGGTTGCTCCACACTGCCCTGCCTCTTTCCTATTCTTCAGGGCCTCTTAAGAACACCACATAATCTCTCTTGCCCAATCAAAACCCTTTTTAGAGTGTTTTTTTAATCAACACAAATTAAAAAAAAAACTAAACAAAAAAATCTGTCACCCCGCCTTAAGCTGGGGACAACCCCTCTTCCTAGAGGTACTGGCCCTGTCTCCTCTCTGACTATCTGGAGGAGACGCAAGACCTGGCCAGTGTGTCCCAAAAAACAAAACTTTCAGCTGGATGTTCTTACCCAGCGGCGTTGGGGTGTGGAGGCTTCCTCCGCTCCCCGGCAGGTGCGCCGGGTGGGTAGAGCGGGGCAAGCCCCTGTGTCCTGACCCTGCTCCCCAACAGGAGCACTAGGCAGGCGGAGTGGGTCAGGGTGCACCCATTTTTCCAGGGGGCCCCCAATTAGTGGGGGCCCCATTAGCCAAGTGGCTAATCCGCCACTGCATATAAGGAAGGGGGCAGGAATCACCCCTCTTTCCCCAGGCTGCAGAGTAGTTATAGTGATGCTTCATGACCTCGTATCCTGCTCCTCCATGAAGTGGGACCCACAGGGTCCATATGTCAGCAAGCCCTCTTGAGATCCACTCCTAGCCCCTTATCTAGCATGGCCCCGTCCTACCTGTCCCATCCACTTCCCTAGTAGAACTACACCTTTCTGGGACATTCTTGTCTTGGGAAGTATGGAGTACTAATACCCAACAGGGTTCGTGTCATCCTTTCCCCTCCCCCCACACCTACAATGGGCAGAATGTCTTGGTAGGTTAGCATTCTCTCTCAAAAAGTTGAAAACACAAACACACCAAATCTCTGCCTCAGGAAACAGCTGAATCTAAAGCATAGTCTAGACTACACATGCCGTTTTTTTGGAAGGAGTTTAAGAGGCAGATGGCAGTAGAGGAGCTTATATAAAATGATTTCCACATCATGAGTACGGTATGTAGCCAGGGTATAAATCTGCGAATCAAGACAGTTAAAAGCTGGAAGCAAAGAACTATTTGTGCATTTAAAGAAAAACCACAAGAGCACAAAGTCATGTCATTCTATTTCCTACAATCTACTCTATATATAATTTTCTAAAAATGCAGTCGTTTCCTTATTTGATAATGGAAAGTCAACTCTTTTCTTGTAAGAAACAATGCTCAAGTTTGATCTCTCTTGATTTTCTTATACTTTGAGGCAAAGGCCATGTACTTTCTGCAGATATGTGACACCTCACCTATTCAGCATGAGACTAGGCCAATCACATTCTCACCCATCCAGGGCTGAATTTCATGAAGAGACTTTTCCTGCCTCTGGGCTGAAGTCATGCTGTTGTGCTACAATCAGCAACCTCAAGTCACAGCACTTTACTCCCCAGGCATCTTGGCTACTGAGTGTCAAGCCACTGCCCCACTTCAACTGGACAATTCCGTGCTTTAGGTACTGGGATTTTTCCCTGAAATAAATAATTCTTTTCCTTTAAAAACAAAAAAGTTGCCAGCAGCTCAGCATTTAAGGCAATCCTAAAGTTGACTGTCCTGAAGCTCAAAACTTCTGTTTATCCACATAACAGGAAAATGATGGGCAGCGGTAAGAAAGCTTTCCCAATACTGCCCCTCCCCTCAGACCTGCACAGCACTTCCATTCCTGGCCCTCTGCTGAGACTGCCAACAAGGGGTCAGTTAATACCAACTGTGTATTTTGAGAGCCATCCCCCTTACGTCAGACCCTCCTTGACCTCTTCTCACATCAATGGAGGTGTCTTCTTTTCATGGTTGTGTTGATTATTTACCCTGAAGCAGACAGAATCCAGAAAGTGTCATTTATGCTAAAGGAAGGAATCCCACTCCATTTTAGGGTCTTTGCATGAATAATTTCACTGTTCCCTTTAATTTTGGACTCTGTCCTCCACCTGTCCCTCATTTGGGTCTCATTTGTTTCAGAGTACAGTATAAAATGGAGCCAGATCTGCTCCCATTGAAGTAATTGGAAAAACTCCAATTGACTTCTGACAGGTCTGAACTAGCCCCGCATGTATTCAAAGAAGCGTATGGCAATGCGTACAAACTGAGCCATTCTTTTGGAAGTCATAATGCATAATTCTGTCAGAATGGTTGTTTTTTTTTGAAGACTTTTGGAAAAGAAATTGCAGTTTTATTCTGCCTCAGATAGGGGGAGACAGCTCTGTACCAGTTTTCCCCATGGAGAGAATGAAGTAGGTTTTTACTGTGATCAAAAGGACACATTCCATACTTTTATTAGTGACATTTTTAGGTTGTTTTTGTTTTTCCAGATAGGAAAGTTTTTTACTCAGTACAGTAACTGGAGTTCTTCAAGACATGTTGTCCACATGCATATTCGACTGATAGTGTGCATGTGCCTCATGCACTGGAAATCAGAGGTTTTTTAGTCAGATGTACCAGTGAGGTCCACATGCAGTCTTCAATCCTTGTGCTCCTCTGTAAGGGCATATCAGGGCAAGGTGCACCCACTGCCATTTAGTTCCACAGAATCTCTTCTTATGAGAGAACTCTAAGGTAGATGGGATGGAAGGGCAGGTTGTGTAATCTGCATAAGGATGACTCACCATGAAGAACTCAAGTTACTTTACACAGTAAGTAACTTTCCTTTCTTCTTTGAGTGATTGTCTATCTGCACATTCCACTGATGGTGTCTCCCAAGGAGTAATCACATTAAGGAGGTGGGAGCTCAGAGTAGTTAGTGAAATAATGACTGAAGGACATTTTTGCCAAATGCAACATTGGATCTAGAGGCATAGTGTCATGTGAACTTGTGGACTGATGCCCAAGTAGCTGCCTTACAAATGTCTGATATTAATAAGTTTTGCAGTGATGCTGCCGACGTGGCTTATTCTCTGGTAGAATGTGTCCTGACTGTGGCTAGTGGGTCTACCTTGGCCCCTCATCACATGTTCTAATGCAATCAGAAATCCAGTTATGTAGTCTCTGGGATGAAATTGTAGAGCCCTTCATCCTTTCTGCAATAGATACAGTCTTGGAGATGTTTGAAACTGTTTTGTTATATTCAGGTAGTAGGCAAAGGCTATTTTCACATCCAGTGTATGCAACAATGCCTCTGATTTGGATGTGTGAGGTTTTGGAAAGAATACTGGTAGATGTATTGGTTGACTGAGATGGAATTCTGTGACTACCTTGGGAAGGAATTTAGGATGAGTCCTCATCAATCCTTTATCTGGGTGGAATACTGATAGGGTGGGTCAGCCGTTAGTGCTTGAATCTCATCTACTTTTCTGGCTTCTTCTTTCGTATGTATCACAAGTTGATATCTAGATTGTTCAGCCATCTAACTGCTGCATCATCGAGCACAGCAGGGTGTTGCAGTCCACCATCCAATCTTCTAATTGTGCACTTCTCCATCACATATTTGACCATCTGCTCCGCTGCACTGCAGTTACACTGTGAAGATTGGACTAATCCAAATTTCTGTGTTGTGACAGTCACTCTGGCTGTTCCAGTCAGCAGCCTGTTAAGCCTAGTCGAGATCTGCATCCCAGGTTGCAAACATGTGAATCTAAGTTAGGGTTCTGAAATCCATCAGCATGCCTGTCTCTGTATCCCAAAATTGCTGCCATACTGTGAAGACACAGCTGTTGGCCCTGATATACTGTTGTTCATCCGAGACTGGCACTGGGCCAGTAGCACTGCCAAGGGTGCCTGAACAGCTACTGCAAAAGGATTTCATGAAGTCATTTGTGGCAAGTCAACAGGGATGGGAAGTGTAGGTATTTTCTTCTGGAGGTGGGTAGCTCTTCTCAGAGGGAGTGTGCATTGCTTATTTGCACCTATTGGAACTATTGTCAGCCTTGTGCGCAGCAGATTGTTTTAATCCGTCATAGGCCTCCATGCAGTTTTAAGGGTGATGGCATCTCGTCAAAGTTTTGGAGGAGCTATATGAGCCAACACATATAAATTGGATGTTAATGTGTGGCTAAGGCAATCGGCAGCAATGTGGGTAGCTCTGTTTAGCGCTGAATTAAAGAGGTGTGTATACCCACTTTTGCCTCAAACTGCTGCACATTATTCCACTGGAGCAAATACCAGCACCAGGACTGAGGTTCATAAAACATTTGCCTTTGCTCCCCAGGAGGGTCCTGCAGGCCTCTGGATCAAGGCAGTTCAGGAGGTGATCTTTTTATTTGCGTTCTAGATAGGACTAGTATATTAGACTACAGTCCAGTTTGACTCCTAAGTAAGTGACAACTGGCTGCAAACGGAGTGGGCAATCCTCAGTACATACTGTGAGGGGTTGAGTGGCCTGGCAATTGATCAGATGGAAAGCAGTGGCCACAGTCAGACTCACTTAAGGCAAGTTTCCTCTGATGAAGGTAAGTGGCCAGAGCATTCCTGTCCTGGCTGAGGGACCCTTTGCGATCATTACCCACATTGGCAAGACAGATGTCATTAGGGTGACCAGATACCAAAGACGAAATATCGGGACGCGGGGGGGGGGGGGGGGGAGCAAAAAAAAAAAGCTGCCAGAGCCCCGCCCCCGCCCCAACCCTCTGGAGCCGCTGGCTGCCCCCCGGCTCTGCAATCAGAGATGCAGCGCTCGGCTGCTCCTCTGCCCTAAAAACCAGCCTCCCTCCCGGCACGGGCTTGTCCCGCCTCTGCACTCAAAGGCTGGTGCAGGAGGCAAAGTCCCGGGGGGTGGGGAAGGCCGCAGGAGCAGGGGGCAGCGAGAACCCACCCGGGGCCGAGAGAGCCCCGCAAAGGAGGCACAGACCCCCCCTTCCCCACCCTGTAGCTGCCATAAGCTTCAGTGAATAAACGCTTGGGGGGAGCGCTCCCCCCTTGGTGTGTGTGGGACTGCCGAGCCGAGCCGCTTCCTTCTTCCCCCGCCGCCTCCGCTCCACTCACGGGCGGGAGGTTTTGGGTTACAGCGCCCACACCCCAGACCCCCCACAGCCGCCGCGCCAAGAGAGAGGCGCAGACTCGGAGCAACTGCCCGACCCCCCTCCTTCCATCCCCCCTCCACACATCCCTCCTCCGCTGGCCTCCAGGCGCAGCTGCTGCACCGCACCACTCTCTTAATCTTCATGGCAGCCGCGCCACACACGCTGGTGTCCGGCCTCCCTCCAGCGCTTGCGCCGCCGCCATACAGCTGATCAGCGCGCAAGCGGTGTGCGTGGGGAAGAGGCGGGGCCAGGGGAGCTATCCAATCGGGGAAGGAGGGGGTGGAGTCGGGGCGGGGAGGGGGGCATGAGCCGGAGTGGAGGGCAAAAATTGCTTCTTTGTCCAGTGTCCCGACCAAACATCGGTCGGGACGCGGGACAAACAAGTAAATATCGGGACAGTCCCGATAAAATCGGGACGTCTGGTCACCCTAGATGTCATCCACATATACATACTTATCGGCCTTAGTTATTGATAGGTCATAAGTGTAACCCTTCTGCCCATCTAAGTTGGCAGCAACAAGGGCCGGGTTCTGTATCTAGGGGTTCCGTTTCAATAACACAATGCAAAACCGGCTCGAGCCCCCACCCAGTGACCTGGGACAATTACATACCACCCCCTGGGCACCTCTAAGAGGCAATACTTCCCCTCTCGCAAGCACGGAGTCTGAGTATAACAGAAAATGTTTAATAACATGAGGTAAACAACATCAGCATTAAATTGGAAAAAACACCACAACTAGAGTTCTTAGACCAAACCATGAGCGAAGACCCACCCCAGCAAATTGGGCCGTGTCCTCTCCCGTTGGTTCTTGAAACCAGCGACCCAAGAATCACAAAAGTCCCAAAAGTCCAACAAACCCCCAAAGTCTCTGTCCATGATCAGTGCAGCCCCAGAGTTCAAAGGGGGGGGTGAGCAGGGTGTTAAGGGGCACCTTACGTGATCCGAGGCCAACCGGCTGCTTCTCCGTGGGGTTCCACCGCAGCCTTCACCACGAACTGCTCCACTCCACCCGCAGTCCCACTCCTGCCATCCCACGAACTGCTCTGGCAGCTGCTCCGCTCCGCTCCGCTCACCGACCTGTGAGCCGCTCCGCTCCGCTCCGGCCGTCCCTTGGGCCGCTCCCACAAGGCTCTGCTCTGCTAGCTGCTCCTCCAGCCGCTCCGCTCACCGACCTGTGAGCCGCTCCGCTCCGCTCACCCCCGCTAAGCTAAGTTAGCTTAGCTTCAGGCTCCCCCACTAGTTAACACAACCTCAGTGATCTCAGCTCTTAAATAGCTTCAGCTCTTAGTGATTTCAGCTAGTAGTAGGGGAGCCCCAGTGCTGGTGCACTATTGGCCCAAAGTGAACTCAGCTCAGCAGTCTGTAACTAGACTCCTAAGGGAATCAAAGTTAGCTCTGACATTCAACAGTGGAGAGAGGAGGTAGTGCAATTGGTGTTTCAACCCCCTCAGGGAGGGGCCATACCATCAGGTACAAATACCTGTCCCCATCCTCTCTCAATTCACTGGGTTTTGTAACCCATGCCCCTTGACAAGCAAATGCTACTTAGGTAATGGTGAATGACCCACTCAGTCCTTCTGTCATACAACAGTTCCACTGGCCTTGATTCACAGAATCAGGGTAACAAAACTTTATTCTTCCTGCCCCAATAACAGAGAAACTGGGGATCCCACACCAGCCAAAGTAACCACTTTGAGTTGCTGTGGTTTCATGCCAGGCGAGTGGGTGTGCCTATGCAAACAAGATCAGCCCCTGGAGTTCTTTTCCACACTCGCCATAATTCACCACCAGATG